>NW_016107503.1:4916635-4918761 GCF_001604975.1 Cebus imitator
GCTCACCGCAACCTCCGCCTCCTGGGTTCAGGCAATTCTCCTGCCTCAGCTACCTGAGTAGCTGGGATTACAGGCACGCGCCACCATGCCCAGCTAATTTTTTTTTTTTTATTTTTAGTAGAGACGGGGTTTCACCGTGTTGACCAGGATGGTCTCGATCTCTTGACCTCGTGATCTACCCACCTCAGTCTCCCAAAGTGCTGGGATTACAGGCCTGAGCCACCGCGCCCGGCTCCAATTTTAAAAAATATTTCAATATTCTGAAAAATTTCAAACACATAAAAGTAAACAGAAAAGTAAAATGAACCTCCAGGTAATCACTCAACTCTTATTATTATGAAAAAATGACACAAATTAAAACTGTGCGCCATCTGATACAGCGCAACGAGAATAACACAGCATCACTGTGCTATCCCTGCCAACAATGCATAACCTGAATCCAACATCAGACAAATCCAGATTGAGGGGCAATTCAAAATAACTGGCCTGGGTCAGGCATGTTGGCTTACGCCTATAATCCCAGCACTCTGGGAGGCTGAGGCAGGCAGATCATTTGAGGTCAGGAGTTCGAGACCAGCCTGAACAACGTGGTGAAACCCCGTCTCTACTAAAAATACAAAAATTAGATGAGCGTGGTGGCACACGCCTGTAGTCCCAGCTACTCAAAAGGCTGAGCCAGGAAAATCACGTGAACCCAGGACGCAGAGGTTGCAGTGAACCAAGATGGTGCCACTACACTCCAGTCTGGGTGACAGAGCAGGACTCTGTCATAAACAAACAAACAAATACATACATACATACGTAAATAACTAGTCTGTAATGTTCTAAAGTGTACTGTTCAGGGTCTGGCTGGGCGAGGTGGCTCATGCCTATAATCCCAGCACTTTGGGAGGCTGACGCGGGTGGATTGTCCGAGGTCAGGAGTTCAAGACCAGCCTGGCCAACATGGTGAAACCCTGACTCTGCTAAAAATACAGAAAATAGCCAGGTGTGGTGGCAGGTGCTTGTAATCCCAGCTACTCGAGACGCTTTAGCAAGAGAATACCTTGAACCCAGGAGGTTTCAGTGAGCCCAGATGGTACGACTGCACTCCAGCCTGGGCAACCGAGCAAGACTCTGTCTCAAAAATAAATAAATAAATAAATAAATAAATAAAATGTCAGGGTCATAAAAATCAGGGAAAGATCAGAAACTCTTCTGGGCTACAGGATTTTAGAAAGACATGACAACTAAATGCAACATGAGATTCTAGTTGGTAAATCTGAGGATTAGATGGTAATAATATAACCGTGTTAATTTTCTGATTTGTATGATTGTCTTCTAGTTATGTAATGGAATGTCTTTTTTCCTAGGAAATGTACACTAAAGTATTCAGGGATAACGAGCAATTAAGTTGGCAACTTACCCTCAGATGATTCAGGGGAAAAAACAAAAGTCTTTTGGACTACACTTGCAACTTTTATGTAAGTTTGACATCACTTCAAAAGAGAAAAACGCAGAGCACAGTGGCATACGCCTGTAATCTCAGCTACTCGAGAGGCTGAGCCCAGGAGTTGGAGGCTGCAGTGAACCAGGCTGGCATCTCTGAGCTCCAGCCTGGGCAACAGAGTGAGACTCCAACTCTTAAAAAAGAGTTAGTGGCTAATGGTACTCTGAAATTGATGAGACATTAATCCTCAGCTTCAGGAATCCCAACAAAGCCCAAGTATGACATATGAAAATAAATCTATACCCAGATACATTATACTGAAAGTGTAGAACATCGGAAACAAAAATAAGATATTATAATCATCCATCAGCTGGGGAAAAAAAAAGACTTACAAAGAAACAGCAATTAGAGGCCAGGCAAGGTGGCTCACTCCTGTAATCCCAGCACTTTGGGAGGCTGAGGTGGGTGGATCACCTGAGGTTAGGAGTTTGAGACCAGCCTAGCCAACATGGCGAAACCTCATCTCTACTAAAAATATAAAAGTTAGCCAGGCATGGTGGCACACACCTG
This sequence comes from Cebus imitator, assembly GCF_001604975.1. Classification (NCBI taxonomy): domain Eukaryota; kingdom Metazoa; phylum Chordata; class Mammalia; order Primates; family Cebidae; genus Cebus; species Cebus imitator. The sequence goes on from NW_016107503.1 coordinate 4,918,635, forward strand.
TAGTCCCACCTACTCAGGAGGCTGAGGCAGGAGAATTGCTTGAACCTAGGAGGCGGAGGTTGCAGTGAGCCAAGATCAAGCCACTGCTCTCCAGCCTGGTGACAGAGCAAGATTCCATCTCAAAAAA
>NW_016107503.1:4919281-4921864 GCF_001604975.1 Cebus imitator
ATTTACTTCTAGAAAAATAAAATTATCCCAGAATGAAGGTTTGTGAGGCAATACTTGGTGTGAAAAAAATTAGCAAATTTGGGGGTAAAGCTAAATCAACATTGCTTGTATGAGACACTAGTGATAGTATCTGGCCAGGCATGGTAGCTCACACCTGTAACCCCAACACTTTGGGAGGCCGAATTGGAGAGATTACTTGAGGTCAAGAGTTCAACACCAGCCTGATCAACATAGTGAAACCCCGTCTCTACTAAAAAATACAAAAATTTGCTGGGCAGGTTGGGCTAGAATAACCTTCTCAAAGAAAACTAGAGGCTTGGATGGCCAGGAGCAGTGGCTCACACCTATAATCCAGCACTTTGGGTGGCGAGGCAGGCGGATCACAAGGTCAGGAGTTCGAGACCAGCTTGGCCAATATGGTGAAACCCCATCTCTACTAAAAAAAAAAAAAAAAAAAAAAATACTAGCCAGGCATGGTGGTGCGTGCCTGTAGTCCCAGCTACATGGGAGGCTGAGGCAGGAGAATCTCTTGAACCGGGTAGGCACAGTGGCTCATGCCTGTAATTCCAGCACTTTGGGAGTCTGAGGCAGGCGGATTACCTGAGGCCGGGAGTTTGAGACCAGCCTGGCTAACATGGTGAAACCTCGTGTCCACTAAAAACACAAAATTAGCTGGGTGTAGTGGCAGTCACCTGTAATCCCAGCTACTAGGGAGGCTGAGGCCAGAGAATCACTTGAACTCAGGAGGTTGTATTGAGCCAGGATACAGAGTGAGACTGTGTATAAGAAAGGAGGGAGGGAGGGAAAGAGAAAGAAAGAAAGAGAGAGGGAGAGAGGGAGAGAGAGAAAGAGAGAGAGAGAGGGAGGGAGAGAAAGAAAGAAAGGGAAAAGAAAGAGTAAAAGTAAACTGGAGGTTTGGTTCAGCAAAAAGTAAAACAGTATATCAAGACTGAGATCCAATGAAATATGGGAAATAGGATCCCACACAGGCAAGAAGCTTGATGTTGTTGGGTGTGGTGGCTCACACCTGTAATCTCAGCACTTTGGGAGGCCAAGGCAGGCAGATCATGAGGTCAGGAATTCGAGACTCCCCTGACCAACAATGGTGAAACCCTATCACTACTAAAAATACAAAAATTAGCTGGCATGGTGGTGGTGCGTGCCTGCAATCCCAGCTGCTCCTGAAACTGAGGCAGGAGAATCACTTGAACCCAGGAGGCGGAGGTTGCAGAGGCACCCACCACCACGCCCAGCTAGTTTTTATATTTTTAGTAGAGACAGGGTTTCACCGTGTTGGCCAGGCTGGTCTTTTTTCTTTTTCTTGCCCCCACCTCCCCAGTCCCAGGCTGGTATTAAACTCCCCTCAAGTGATCCACTCACCTCAGCCTCCCAAAGTGCTGGGATTACAGACTTGAGCCACCACACGCAGCCCAAAAAAGCATTTCAAGGAAGGAAAAGTATCATAGTGACTCATCTGTGACTCATTGATATAATCAAGAGAATAGTCCCTTAACCCACATTTTAATATAATTATACGAGGGAAATGAGTGAAGGAGGATGAGTAGATGGAGCAGGTGAGCCCTCATATTCCACTGTTAGAAATCAATGCAAAAGATTATAAAGTAAAAAGTTAAGGTTGGTCCAAGTGCAGTGATGTTTACAACCAATTGATTACAACCAGGTACAGATCGATTTGTTCCTTCTTTTTTGTTTTGTTTTGTTTTGTTTTTGAGACGGAATTTTGCTCTTGTTGCCCAGGCTGGAGTGCAATGGTGTGATCTCTGCTCACCACAACCTCCGCCTCCTGGTTTCAAGGGATTCTCCTGCCTCAGCCTCCCATGGGATTACAGGCCCTTGACACCACACCAGGCTAATTTTTTTTTTTTTTAGATGGAATCTGTCGCCAGGCTTGAGTACAGTGGCGTAATCTTGGCTCACTGCAACCTCCACCTCCCGGGTTTAAGTGATTCCCCAGCCTCAGCCTCTTGAGTAGCTGGGATTACAGGTGCCCATCACCATACTCAGCTACTTTTTGTATTTTTAGTAGAGACAGGGTTTCACTGTGTTGGCCAGGCTGGTCTTGAACTCCTAACCTCAGGTGATCCACCCACCTTGGCCTCCCAATGTGCTGGGATTACAGACATGAGCCACCACATCCAGCCAAATTTTTAAAAAGAATTAAAATATTTAAAATAAAAATAAATAAATTCAATGTTTATGCTAAAATTTTTAGTTTAAATACTAATAGAAGTTAATTTCAAACAAGTAGACAGGAAAAAAAAGGAATGAAAGGGGGAAAAAAAACTAAAACAGTCCAAAATAAGACAAGAAAGTAGGCGGGGCGTAGTGGCTTTTGCCTGTAATCCAGCACTTTGAGAGGCCAAGACAGGCGGATCACAAGGTCAAGAGACTGGGACCATCTTGACCAACATGGTGAAACCCCGTCTCTACTAAAAATACAAAAATTAGCTGGGCGTGGTGGCGAATGCCTGTAGTCCCAGCTACTTGGGAGGCTGAGGCAGGAGAATGGCTTAAACCTGGGAGCCAGAGGTTGCAGTGAGCAGATATTGGCCACTGCACTCC
>NW_016107503.1:4922539-4923685 GCF_001604975.1 Cebus imitator
AGTAGCATTGGTTTAGGAGAAATGGGTTAGGCAGTTATTAGGAAGGATATACTCACTGCAGGCTGGAAAGCTGATAACCATTAGTACCTGCGAAGCACTTAGTCAGATAGTTCCCTGCTGTGTCATAGAAAGCAGTTAAGGCTGGACGCAGTGGCTCATGCCTGTAATCCCAGAACTTTGGGAGGCTGAGGCAGGCAGATCACTTGAACCCAGGGGTTTGAGACCAGCCTGGGCAACATGGCAAACCGCATATCTACAAAAAACACAAAAATTAGCTGGCTGTGGCGGCGCGTGCCTGTTGTCCTGGCTATTCAGGAGGCTGAGGTGGAAGGATTACTTGAGCCCCTAAGGCAGAGGTTGGAGTCAGCCAGGATCATGCCACTGCACTCCAGACCCTGTCTCAAAAAAAAAAAAAAAAAAAAAAAAAAAAAAAAAAAAAAAAAAAAAAAAAAAACAAAAAAAACAAAAAAAAACAAAAAACAAAAACAAAAAAAAAAAAAAAAAAAAGAAAATAACACATATTACTCTAGCAAAGCATACACATACACTCTCTGCTTAGGGTCCAGACCCCAGTAAAGCAAGAATAGAAAAGCTGACTGAGAGTTTTATTATTTGGAGACTGCTGGCTTGAAAAAGCCAACTGTTTCTCTAACCAAAACTGAAGCAATTAAGATGGTAACTGCTGAACAGCAGGAGGTAACACTGTGGCCCCAAACTTTTCTCAAGCATCTTCTGTAAGAGCATTGTGATTGATGGGCATGGTGGCACACACCTGATGCTGAGATGGGAAGATTATTCAAATTTCCTTGAGTTCATGACCAGTCTGGGCAGCAAAGCAAGACCCCACCTCAGATATTTTTAAAAAGTTTTGTCACTGCAATGGTGCAAGACTACCAGCAGAGATCAGATGAACACAGTTGTCTTCCCCTTCAAGCCACCATTAATCCAAGATTTAGGGGACGATTATCGAACACAGAGGCCAATATGCAAAATATGAAAGTTTTTAGGCTTAATAATATATGTAAGACCTTTAACTGGCCGGGCGCGGTGGCTCAAGCCTGTAATCCCAGCACTTTGGGAGGCCGAGGCAGGTGGATCACGAGGTCAAGAGATCGAGACCATCCTGGTCAACATGGTGAAACCCCG
>NW_016107503.1:4923850-4928333 GCF_001604975.1 Cebus imitator
AAAAAAAAAAAAAAAAAAAAAAAAAAAAAAGACTTTTAACTACAGTAACTCATGCTTGAGAACTGACAGGATGGCTACAATTTCAGGAAATTATGTTACCAAAACAAACTAACAACAACAAAAAAAACCCACACCTGCCGCACGCACAAAACTAAAACATTTTGGATCCCAAATGCATCCCTCTGGAAGTGGCTGCCAATGGTGTGTAGCCTTTAACGAGAGTGTTAACCACAGAAATGTCCTCAGATGGGCCATGAGGGCTGAGGGACAAGGAACAACCTGAGGGCAGAGCCAGGGCCATGAAGATTGGAGATTTTCCCGGGGGTAGAACCAGTGGAAAGCAAGTAGACTCACCCAGCAATTCACCGCTCTGTCAGGGCAAGTCATCCTTGCCCCTACCACCCGATTTGCTACATACTGTTGTTCTGGTGATCTAATGCTGTGAAATGCATCACCCCAAAATTTGGTGGCTTAAAATAACAATTATTTTATTACCGCTTATTGTTTCCATGGATCCAAAGGGCTTGACTGGGCACTCTGGCCCCAGGCATCTGGCCCCAGGGGTCGTAAGCAGGCAGTGACTAAAGCCGGAACAGGCAGTGGCTGACTGGATCTCACTTTTTTTTTTAATTCACCTGGGTGCAGGTGGTCTAAGGCTGAAAAAGGTGTTAGCCTTGTTTTTTTTTTTTTTACTGGTTTGTTGTCAAATGGATCTCACTATTTTTGTATATTCTCAGGGCTACTTAATGGCCACTTCCCCGTCCCCTGCATGTGGCTGATTTGGGCTTCCTCACAAGATGCTAGCTTTAGGGCAGTTGGAGTGCTGACATGTCCAAGGTCCCATCATAATTGTTCCAGAAAACAAGGCAGAAGCTGCATCACCTTTCAGGCCCTAACCTCAGAAGTTACAAAGCATCCCTTCTGCCACACTCAGTTGGTCAACCAAGCGCAGGCACCTTGAGGTCCAAGGATGGAACACGGGCCCCACCTCTCAATGGGCTGTCTCCTGTGCTCTGTTTTCACAAATGGGAATTTTGATTGTGGTCTTCCTACTGTGTATCAGGTGTGTTGACAGCTGATAACTTGTCTTTGGTTTACAGGTTGCTGAACCACAAACAGCCACGTGAGGAACCAATAGAGAGACCTTGAGTAGCTGAAGGGATGTGCTGCTCCAGAGTCTGGTAGTTACTAAGAAAAGCTATTCTCTTCTTCCTTTGAGAGGGGAGACTTCCTCACCTCCTTCTATTTCACCTTCTCCCTCCCCGGCTTCCAGACGGGAAGGAGGCTAAAGGAAAAAATAAATACAATAAAATACCAAAGAGTTGGGAAAATAACTCCCTTTTTAGTTCCCAGCGTCTCTGCTATTTGCTAACCTTCAAAGAGCTGCAAATGAATGTTATCCCTGCCGGCTGGAGCCTGGCACTGGGTCACACCCCCAGGTGGGTCTCCCTGGACCAGGCTGCCTCCTGGGAATACCTCTGCCAACAAACAGCTTGTTGCTTTTGTCTTGTCTCCGTAAGCCCCCTCTCCTGCTGGTCCCCACTCATGCTGCATATGAATTAGCAAATCAGTGAAGCCAAAGATTGTAAGGCTGGACTTCCAGCACATGGACAATGACATAGTTCTGCCTCAGTTTCCCCTTTATCATTGTAAGCCTATAAAAAGGGAGAAGCTGCGGCTTGGGGAGCTCAGTGAATGAGGCTGTAGCCCCCCTCAGCTCCCAGCCAAATAAAAAGCCACTTCCTTCCTCAGTTCTGTGTTGGAGAGGTTTGTTCCCCGCCGTTCTTGCTTCACCTTAATAAAAGAACCCTTATATTTCATTTTTTTTTTTTTTGAGACAGAATCTCGCTCTGTCACCCAGCCTGGAGTGCAGCGGTGTGATCTTGGTTCACTGTAACCACTGCCTCCCAGATTCAAGCAATTCTCCTGCCTCACCCTCCCAAGTAGCTGGGACTACAGGCACGACCCACCATGCCCGGCTAATTTTTGTATTTTTAGTAAAGATGGGGTTTTGCCATGTTGGCCAGACGGGTCTCCATCTCCTGACCTCGGGTGATCCACCCATCTTGGCCTCCCAAAATGCTGGGATTACAGGCGTGAGCATGAACGTGTGCATTTTACGGAGTTTCACTCTTGTTGCCCAGGCTGGAGTGCAATGGTGAGATCTTGGCTCACCGCAACCTCCACCTCCCAGGTTCAAGCAATTCTCCTGCGTCAGCCTCCCGAGTAGCTGGGATTACAGGGATGCACCAACATGCCCGGACAATTTTGTATTTTTAGTAGAGACGGGGTTTCTCGATGTTGGTCAGGCTGGTCTTGAACTCCTGACCTCACAGGGGATCTGGCCGCCTTGGCCTCCCAAAGTGCTAGGATTACAGGCATGAGCCACTGCGCCCAGTTTTTTGCTTTTTAGAGATGGGTGGAGGTCTCACTTTGTCACCCAGGCTGGTCTCAAACTCTTCGGCTCAAATGATCCTCCTGCCTTGGCTTCCAAAAATGCTGGGGTAACAGGTGTGAGCCATACCCGGACTTGTTGCTTTTCTTCTTCCTTTTTTTTTTTGAGACTGAGTCTCACTCTGTTGCGCAGGCTGGAGTGCAATGGCATCATGTCGACTCACTGAAAACTCGGTCTCCTGGGTTCAAGCAATTCTTCTGCCTCAGCCTCCTGAGTAGCTGGGATTACAGGTGCCCACCACCAAGACTGACTAATTTTTATATTTATAGTAGAGAAGGGGTTTCACCATGTTGGCCGGGCTGGCCTCGAACTCCTGACCTCAGGTGATCTCCCCACCTTGGCCTCCCAATGTGCTGGGATTACAGGCATGAGCCACTGCACTCGGCCTGTTGCCCTTCTTTCACCCTCCCTTCCCTTCCTGCCTCTGGCTTCTCCAGAGTTGAGATGGTACGAGGAAGGAAAGGAGTCAATTTTACATGACAGGGGCTCACAGAGCCCTCTGTGTGACATGTACCTAAATGCTGGCTTTCTCTTGGGTGGGGCATATTTGAGGGTTCCTAGGAGACTTACAGGGACCTCTCCACTGCCCCTTTCTCTGGCATCTGCAGTGCACTCTCCAGCCGACCTCTTGCATAGTACTCTGCCCTTTTGCCCCATGGCATCTTACCATTGGCATCTTCTTGCCCTGCAGGAACTCCTCTTGGGCAGGTTCCATCTGGATGGCTCAAGCTTGGGTACTTTCCATGCTATCCTCTTGGCCCATGGGAAACTCCCACATTCTTAGCATGCCAGGTGCTGAAAGTAAAGCCTACCCACTAGTGCCACCATTCTAGGTCTGGGCTCCAGCCAGCCTCCCACAGTCACCAAGCTGTCAGCAGACATTTGTCTCTATGTTCATTTACATCTCCCAAATACCAGTAAATGCATGTCAGGCTCTTCCAGAACGCTTGTTCAGTGACTTGTTTGTGGTCTTTGACGATGCTGGGTCAGGAGTTCTGCCACCCAGGAAACATCCAGCCAAGGACTCAGATGCCCATCTGTTTCTTGCAGGCACTCCCAGTCTCCTGGTGCTGTCCTACCTTAGCCTGCGACTTCCCCTCACCCCTAAAGAACAAGAAAGTAGGAATATCAAAGCACTCCAGACGGATGAGCATCAACAACAGCTCCAGGTCCACAAGAGTGCTCTTTCCTGTGTCAAATGTGTCATCTCATAGAGGCTGCAGGTGGCAGTGGGGGCCATGGCAGCTGGAGGAGTTGTGCTGTCCTCTGCATGGCCAGAGAAGTATTTTTCTACAATGCGGGGGCACCTGTATGCACTTCTGTCCTTAAGACTCAGCTCAGACTCCAACACAACCAGAAAAACCTTTCAACATCTTGTTACACACACATAATCACCTTTAATTTTCACAACCACCTTATGAGTTAGAGGAATTAGGTAACTGAACTTACAGAAGAGCTTCTAGTTACATGTGGTGAATTGGGCTTATCTCTGCTCACCCTAGAAACCACATCAAATTGAGAGTAAAGACGTGAAAAAGGTCAGGCATGGTGGCACGTGCCTACAGTCCCAGCTACTGGGGAGGCTGCAGTGGGAGGATCACCTGAGCCTGGGAGGCCAGGGCTGCAGTGAGCCATGATCATGAAACTGTGCTCCAGCCTGGGCAACAAAGTGAGACCCTGTCTCAAAAAAAAGACATGAAAAAGCACAAGGGCAAAGAGAAGACGAGAGCAAATGAGAGATTTAGTTTGATAAATGGAAAACCAAATGTACAGGATGACTGATTTAAGTTTGGGGATTTTTTTGATGGAGTTTCGCTCGTTACCCAGGCCGAAGTGCAATGGCGTGATCTCGGCTCACCGCAACCTCCGCCTCCTGGGTTCAAGCAATTCTCCTGCCTCGGCCTCCTGAGTAGTTGGGACTACAGGTGTGTACCACCATGCCCAGCTAATTTTTGTATTTTTAGTAGAGACGGGGTTTCACCATGTTGACCAGGATGGTCTCGATCTCTTGACCTCATGATCCACCCG
>NW_016107503.1:4929338-4935220 GCF_001604975.1 Cebus imitator
TAAAACTACAAAAAATTAGCTGGGCATGGTGGCACATGCCTGTAATCCCGGCTACTCAGGAGGCTGAGACAGGAGAATTGCCTGAACCCAGGAGGCGGTGGTTGCGGTGAGCCGAGATTGCGCCATTGCACTCCAGCCTGGGTAACAAGAGCGAAACTCCGTCTCAAAAAATAAATAAATAAATAAATAAATAAATAAAATTTGGGGGAATTTTTGAACTCCTGAGCTCAAGTGATGCTTCCACCTTAGCCTCCCAAAGTGCTAGGATTACAAGCATGAGCTACCACACCCAGCCCTGGTTTCTTAGTAATACCCCCTGAAAACTAGCATCCAGGCCATGGACAAGGTGGCTCATGCCTGTAACCCCAGCACTTTGGCAGGCCAAGCAAGGTGAGCGGATTGCTTAGTCAGGAGACTGGGTAACGTGGTGAAACCCTATCTCTACAAAAAATATAAAAACCAGCCTGGCATGCACCTGTAATCCCAGATACTTGTGATAGTGAGGCAGGAAGACCGCTTGAGTCTCAGAGATAGTGGCAGTAGTGAGCCTAAGCCATGTTCCTGCCACTGCATTGCAGCTTGGATGACAAAACCAGACCCTGTCTCAACAACAACAAAGATTCCATGCCAGCCGCAGTGGCTCACGCCTGTCATCTCAGCACTTTGGGAGGTCAAGGCAGGTAGATCACGAGGTCAAGAGATGGAGACCATCCTGGCCAACATGGTGAAACCCTGTCTCTACTAAAAATACAAAAATTAGCCAGGCACGGCAGCATATGCCTGTAGTCCCAGCTACTTGGGAGGCTGAGGTACAAGAATGCTTGAACCTGGAAGGTGGAGGGTGCAGTGAGCTGAGATCGTGCTATTGCACTCCAGTCTGGGCAATCAAAGTGCAAAACTGTCTCAAAAAAAAAAAAAGAAGAAAAAAACTCAAAATTATAATAGTCTATAGTAAACAGTATAGATAATGGCTAAAATGGAAAAATTGCCGGGCGCGGTGGCTCACGCCTATAATCCCAGCACTTTGGGAGGCTGAGGCGGGTGGATCACGAGGTCAAGAGATCGAGACCATCTTGGTCAACAAGGTGAAACCCCATCTCTACTAAAAATACAAAAATTAGCTGGGCATGGTGGCACGCGCCTGTAGTCCCAGCTACTCGGGAGGCTGAGGCAGGAGAATTGCCTGAACCCAGGAGGCGGAGGTTGCGGTGAGCCGAGATCGCGCCATTGCACTCCAGCCTGGGTAACAAGAGTGAAACTCTGTCTCAAAAAAAAAGGAAAAATTAAGAAATAGCCATATAAATTCATTCTTTGGCAATAAGTAAGTAAGTACAGAAAGAGCTAAAGAAGTTAAAATTGATTACTTCTGGGAGTAGACTTCGAAAATGCAGAGGGATGGGGCAGGACCCTACCAATTTTTATTATAAGTCTGACTTTTCAAACTATATAGGCTAGGCATAGTGGCTCACACCTATAATCCCAGCACGTTGGGAGGCCGAGGTGGGAGGATTGCTTGAGCCCAGGAGGTCAAGACCAACCTGGGAAAGATAGACCCCATCTCTACAAAAAAATTAAAAATTAGCCCTGCATGGTGGTACACACCTGTAGTCCCAGCTATTTGGGAGGCGAACGACAATCGCTTGAGCCTGGGAGGCGGAGGTTGCAATGAGCCAAGACAGCGCCACTGCACTCTAGCCTGGGGGACAGAGTAAGACTCCGTCTCAAAAGAAGAAAAAAAAAATTAGCTGGGTGTGGTAGTGTGTGCCTTAGTCCCAGCTATTCAGGAGGCTGAGGCAAGAGGATTCTTTAGGCCAGCAGGTTGAGACTACAGTGAGCTATGATCATACCACTGGGTGACAGAGCACAGACTTTGTCTAAAAAAAAAAAAAGAAAGAAATGGCCGGGCATGGTGGCTCATGCCTATAATGCCAGCATTTTGGGAGACTGAGGTGGGTGGATCACCTGAAGTCCCAAGTTCAAGATCAGCCTGGCCAACATAGTGAAACCCCATCTCTATTTAAAACAAACTTTTTTTTTTAATTATAAAGGAAATAGATGTTCCTTATGAAATAATATTTAAACAGTGCTATATAAAGTCTCAAGTTAAGGTTACTTGGAGAGTGGACCTGATGCGTGTACACTGGGAGGAAAACATCAGCAGAGTGTTCAGGACAGCAGAGGTTTGGGAGACAGCATAACTGATGCAAGGAGGTGCTGGCCAAGGGAAGGGGGCCAGAGCTTCCCGCCTCATGGCCTTGACTCTCTGTAAAGATGTCAGGCTTCTGTTGAGTGATGGGGGAGTAGAAGAAGGTAGAGTAGCTGCTACAGGAAACTGACTTGCAGGGCTGACCAGGGTCACTGAAGGCAGCTGAGCAATGGGAAACTACTGTTTGATGGTGACTCAGCTCCTGGTGAGACAGGTTTGAGACAGGTCTGGATTTTGATCCTGGTTCTGTCTCTTCATTAGCTAAATATCCTTGACCAAATAACCTAAACTTGCTGAACCTTAGAAGTCTACATGAAAAAAACTGAAAAGGTTGAGTTCCAATCTACACTTGGGGTTTAGCTGTGTGAGTGCAGAGTAAAAGTTATTGGCAAGAAGGTGGTTTAAATGAGGTCTTCACTCATTAGAAATGGAAGCACGGCTCCTGGGCCTGTAATCCCAGCACTTTAGGAGGCCCAGGCAGGTGGAAGCAGAGACATGGAGAACTCAAAAAGGAAGGCTCTCCTTCAAGTCGTGGATTCTTCACCTCTTGCAATCAAAACCATCACTATCTGAAGCAAAAAAGGAAAAAAACTTGCCAAGCTTTATTTAGGCTGTAATGGTTACAGGTAATACTCAGCTAACCTTGTATTCCGTGCCTCCCATGCAGTGCCCTGAGCAGGCTCAGCTGCCCCTTCCCTTCAGTCTCACTTCTTGTCTTCCTCCTTCTTGTCCTTCTTGCCGTCCTTGGTGGCCTGGGAGGCCAGGGAGCCCATAGCATTTCGAATGGCTTCATTGTTGGGATCCACACCTGGGAGGTTCTCTAGAACACTCTGAAGGAACTCGGGGTCCTGCATCACATCGTAATCATCCTCCTCCTGCAAACAGGCAGTGTGAGCTCAGGGCAGGGTGTGGAGCGTAAGGGAATAAGCAGGTGTGAAGGCCAGGAGCACGCCACTGCCTAAGCCCCTGCTGCCTTCTGACTGTGTGGGGACATGGGCACCTCTGGCCGAGGCTAAGGAAAGGACAAGTCAGCAAAATCCTAAATACAGCATGAATGCAAACAGTTATTACTAACCAAACAGAGGAGGGGCCTGCTGAGAACTCTGCTAATTGAGCTCTGAGGAGGAAAACATGCCATCACATTCAGGTTTCCTGCTCTTATGACACGCAGTCCTCCTTTTTCTTTTTCCCAGACCTTCTTTTCTCCCTCCTGGAAAGACATCCTAGAGAACTGCCCAGGCTGTTCCCACCAGCAAGGAAGGAAAATTACCGAACATGAGGACATTTCTCCAACTCTGACCACTAGCACTGCTACCTTAGCAAGGTTTACGTGTAAGAAATGCATAACCATGTGTTTTCCTCTGCTCCTCAAAGGACTTAGCTATGGTGAAATGCTCCCAGCCCCAGAGGGATGAGGATCTAAATTCAAGGACTTTAAACCTGACATGGGTAGGGATGGCTCTCACCTTGGCTGGCTCAGATGTGTCCATGGCTGAGCTGGCATCAATGTCTGCTGATTCCGCCTGGCCAAACTCTGAGGAAGAGGGGTCAGTCTGTTCAGTTCCACTTCCTCACCCCACCCTCTGCCTAGGCGCCATGCAGGCTCTGGCTCACCTGCTCCCTGCAGGGACATCTGCATGGCATAAGCAATCTGCTCTTCCTCAGTCATACTGCTGAGGTCAGGAAGCCCAGTGCGGCCGAACTCTTGCTGGCTAATGGTCATCTTCAGCAGGGCATCGTCTGAGTCTGGGAAAAGGAAAAGAGGAGCAGGGTAGAATTGGTGCCATATGCACACAGGCCAGCCTCCAAAGTCATTCCCTTAGCCCGGCCCTCCCACATCTTCCTACTCTGTCAGTCCTCCACACTCTCCCTGAGGGCCTACACCTAGCTTTCAATGTTTAGCATCCCGCAGTCCCAGGACTTCAGATTCCACCTCTTTCACCTTCAGTCCCAGTCGTAGCAATCCCGGCCTCAGCAGCAGAAGCTGCAGCTGCCCGCCGGGCCTCCTCCTCCTGCCGCTGCCGCTGCTCTTCCATAGACACACGAAGGGCCTGGCGAAGGGCAGGGCACGATCAGCGCTCCCCTGCCCTCACTCCGACAGGGAGCTGGGAAAGTCAGCTGGGGTGTGGGAAAGGAACATAAAGGGGCAGCTTCTGGTGTATCACACAAAGAAGCTGGAAGGATAAGCAGTGGTATGGGATTAAAAAGTAAAGACTCAGGAGAAGCCTGGGTTTTAATCTGGAGAGTGAACAAGAAAGAGTCTGACATTGGTGCCCCTAGAGATCAGACAGAATTATAGGGAAGAGGGGGCAAAAGGAAGTCTTGGAAAATGAGTGACTGGGAGTGTCTAGGACTGTTCAGCCTGGCAGAAGCTCTGTGATGTGTGTGCCAGAAGAGGAGAACAAAGAAGGACCTTTGGGCTCCACCTGGGGTCAACATTTGCTCACCAAGGCCAGCTCGGGATCCGCACTGGGATCTACTCCAAATTCAAAGTCACTGGCACCGAGACCCAGCATGGCACCACCTTCACCAGCCAAAATCGGAGAACTGATGAGAGCATCAGCCAAGCTGGGCCCAGGAGGTACTGTCACCAGATGAGAACCGGTTCCATCTTTGCCATTCAACGTGTTTACAAAGGCTGTCAGCTTTTCTGTGTTCACCTCCTGGGGAGGAAAGAACACATGACGCCCTCCTTCAGGCCTTGCTCCCTGTTCTTTGCCATTTCTGCACTACTTTGCCACAGTGCATGCACTCCTAAGGGTTAAGGATCATTCTGTTTATAACCAAATTAAGCCAATCCCCTCCAATCAGTCCCTACTCACCTCTTCCCCAAAATTGATAATGTCAACATTTACTTTCTCCTTCTTGAGGCGTTTAGCCAGTTTCACCAGCTGGGACGAAGGGGAGAAAAATCAAGAAATCTGTTCATACTCGAGGGGGTAAAGGACCCACTTCATAAAAGCATACAGAAATGTATTGACCTCCCCAAGTTCCTCAAACAGAATCACTGAATTCTGCACATTCACCTTTCCCCAAAGTGATGAGCCTGATGCCTCTGCCAGGTTCTCCTGAGGGCTGAAAGACCTGTCCCAAACACGGGCTGCCCACATTCCCCAGCTGCCACTTGGACTCACATCCTTCTCATTGTCCTCCACCGGGCTTCCCACAAAGGCAATGATGCGCATCTTGTGATTCTTGCCCTGACGGTGCTTCAGAGCCAGCTTGTAAAGGAAGAGGAAGTTCTCAGAGTCAACCAGAGGAATCACTCAGTTCTTTCCCGTCACATGGTTCCCCCCTTTCACACTCACACAAGATTTAACACCCCTAATTCCTCCATTCTTGCTGTGGCCCTCTGTGCATAAAGAAGGGAGGTTAATTCTCTCTCTCTTTTGAAATGGAGTCATCATACTCTGTCACCCAGGCTGGAGTACAGTGGTGCGATCTTGGCTCACTCCAACCTCTGCCTCCCGGGTTGCAGCAATTCTCCTGCCTCCTTTTCTTCAGCCTCCCAAGTACTGGCTAATTGTTGTATTTTTAGTAAAGACAAGGTTTCACTACATTGGCCAGGCTGGCCTCAAGCTGCTGACCTCACATGATCCGCCTGTCTCTGCTTCCCAAAGTGCTGGGATTACAGGCGTGAGCCATTTGCCCAGCCCATATATATATATATATATAT
>NW_016107503.1:4936955-4940037 GCF_001604975.1 Cebus imitator
CCCAGCCTAAAAGGATTTGTGATATATGCCCACGGGCTCTGATCCAAAACTTACTTCACTTTTCTTCTTTTTTTTTGAGACAGAGTCTCATTCTGTTGCCCAAGCTGGTGTGCAGTGGCGCGATCTCCGCTCACTGCAACCTCTGTCTCCTGGGTTCAGGCAATTCTCCTGCCTCAGCCTTCTCAGTAGCTGGGATTACAGGCGCCCATCACCATGCCTGGCTTTTTTGTATTTTCAGTAGAGATGGGGTTTTGCCCTGTTGCCCAGGCTGGTCTCTGGCTTCCCAAAGTGCTGGGATAACAGGCGTAGGCCACTGTGCCCAGCCCAAAATCACTTTTCACTGACTTTAAAATATAATATGAAATTTCACCCCTACCTTAGCCCTGCCCAACAAACAATAAAAAGAAACAGAAATTTCACCCCAGAAGATTTAGCTCCTGTGCTGTATTAAATTCAGGTTAATACAAAAACAAGTTGCTATTGACATTTACACTGAATAGTGAAGAAGGCAGTTTAGGAAGGTGATGGGCAAAAGCAGCCTCATGGAATCTGAAGAGTAGCATGTAACAACCACCCACCTACCGAGTCCCTTCCTCCTTTGTCCCCCATACTTAGCCAGTGTGATAAGGCCCACGTTGTTCTCCGGGTTGCTGCGGGTCTTTGAATGACAAACTATGTTGACAGCATCCTGCTGGGCCTGCAGCCGGGTGGGTAAGAAGTCCCCATTCCGCATATATTCACTGTTGTCCACACTATCAGATTAGGGTTGAAGGACAAGAGAGAAGAACTATTGTAGAAGCTCTCCAAAACCATCTCTCCAGTTCCAGGGGCCCCCTACAGCAGCAGCTCTGTCTTCGTAGAGTCATCTGTAGCTTTCTCTTTTAAATACGCAGATGTCCAAGCCTTAGCCTTACTGACTCAGAATACGCAACGAGGGATTTTTTTTTTTAATTGAGACAAGGTCTTGCTCTGTCAATTCTGGGACTTTTTTAATTGAGACAAAGTCTTGCTCTGTCACTCAGGCTGGAGTGCAGTAGTGCAATCATGGCTCACTGCAGTCGCCAGCTCCTGGGTTCAAGTGATTCTTTTGCCTCAGCCTCCCAAGTAGCTGGGACTATAGGCGCATGACACCATGCCCAGTTACCTTTTAAATTTTTTTGTAAAGACAGGGGTCTAGCTATGTTGCCCAAGCTGGTCTTGAACTTCTGAGAGCAAGTGATCCTCCTGTCTCCACTTCCCCAAGTGGTGGGATAACAGATGTGAGCCACCTGGTGCCCAGCCAAAAAAATTTTTAGATCCTTATAACGTGATTCTGATAAGCACCAAAGGTGGTGATCTACTGATGAACCACAGCACCTTCTTACAAGCTGCACTTAAGTGCTTACTAAGCATTGTCATGGATAAATACTCTAAGTCTGCCATTAAACGGCAGTAATCCAAACACAGGAAATGAAGAAGGTAACTTAAAAATATCTATAAAACAGGCTGGGTATGGTGGCTCATGCCTGTAATCCCAGTACTTCGGGAGGCCGAGGTGGGCGGATCACCTGAAATCAGGAGTTAGAGATCAGCACTGGCCAACATTGTGAAACGCCATCTCTACTAAAAATACAAAAACTAGCCGGACGTGGTAGTGCACACCTGTAGTTCCAGCTACTCGGGAGGCTGAGGCAAAAGAATCACTTGAACCCAGGAGGCGGAGGTTGCAGTGAGTTGGGATCGCACCACTGCACTCCAGTCTGGTCAACAGAGTGAGACTTCATCTTTAAAAAAAAAATCTGTAAAATAGCACCAGGTGTAGTGGCTCACAGCTGTAATCCCAGCACTTTGGGAGGCCAAGATGGGAGAATCGCTTGAGCCCAGGAGTTGCAGAACAGCCAGGGCAACATAGGGAGACCCTGTCTCTACAGAAAAAAAAGTTTCTTATTTATTTTTTATTTTATAGCAATAGAGTCTCACTTTGTGGCTCGGGCTAGTCACAAACTCCTAGACTCATGCAGTCCTCCTGCCTTGGCCTCCCAAAGTGCTGGGATTATAGTTGTGAACCACGGCACCTGGCCGAAACATCTCATTTCTATTGGCAAGCAAAATATGAGCTTGGGGCAATTTTTTTTCTTTAGTATGCTTTGTCTGGCAATAAACCAAAAATGATAAAAAATGATAATTAAGAAGGTACTAGAAAACAAGTATTAACAGACAAGAGAATATAGGTTGAGTACACCTCATCAGAAACTCTGAGATCTGAAATGTTCCAAATCAGAAAGTTTTTGAGTGTTGCAATGATGTTCAAATGAAATTATCACTGGAGCAGTTCAGACTTCCAGATGAGGGATACTCAGCTGGTTAGGTATAATGTAAATATTCTAAAATATGACAAAAATCCAAAATATGAAATACTTCTGGTCCTATTCTAGCCATTTCAAATAGGAGATAGTCAACCTGTGTAGGGTAGTGTTCAGGTACAGGTTCAAGCATAGTCACAGCTCACTGTGGCCTCAATACATCTTCCCAATTCAGCCTCCTGAGTAGCTGGGACCACAGGTGTGCACTACTACATCTGGCTAATTTTTGTATTTTTAGTAGAGGTGGGGTTTCACCATGTTGGCCAGGCTGGTCTTGAACTCCTGACCGCACATGATCTGCCTACCTCGGCCTCTCAGAGTGCTAGGATTACAGGTGTGAACCAATGTGCACAGCCATTTCACATATTTTTTGAGACAGGATCTTGCTCTGTCACCCAGGCTGGAGGGCAGTGGTGCAATCATAGTTCACTGTAACTTCAAACTCCTGGGCTTAATCTATCCTCCTGCTCAGCCTCCTAAGTAGTTGGGATTACCCCCAAAACCTTTGTTTTAAAAGAGAATACAGGCTGGATGCAGTGATTCACACCTGTAATCCCAGCACTTTGGGAGGCCAATGAGGGAGGCTCTCTTTAGCCCAAGAGGTCGACACCAGCCTGATCAACATGGCAAAACCCCATCTCTACAAAAAATATAAAAGTTAGCTGCGCATGGTGATGTGTCCCTGTAGTCCCAGCTATTCAGGAGGCTGAGGCAGGAGGATCACTCAAGCCCAGGAGGTC
>NW_016107503.1:4941352-4945882 GCF_001604975.1 Cebus imitator
GCCTCCTGGGTTCAGGCAATTCTCCTGCCTCAGCCTCCCGAATAGCTGGGACTACAGGCACGCACCATCATGCCCAGCTAATTTTTGTATTTTTAGTAGAGACGGGGTTTCACCTTGTTGACCAGGATGGTCTCGATCTCTTGACCTCGTGATCCACCCGCCTCGGCCTCCCAAAGTGCTGGGATTATAGGCGTGAGCCACCGCGCCCGGCTGTTTTGTTTTTTTAAGACGGAGTCTCACTTTGTCGCCCAGGATGGAGTGCAGTGGCGCAATCTCAGCTCACCGCAACCTCTGCCTCTCAGGTTCAAGCAATTCTCCTGCCTCAGCCTCCCGAGTAGCTGGGACTACAGGCACGTGCTACCGCGCCTGGCTAATTTTTGTATTTTTAGTAGAGATGGGGTTTCACCATATTAGCCAGGATGGTCTCCATCTCCTGACGTCGGGATCCACCCACCTCGGCCTTCCAAAGTTCTGGGATTACAGGCGTGAGCCACTGTGCCTGTCCTACCTGTTTTGTCTGCTCTTTGACAAAGCTGACAAAAACAAGCAGTGAGGAAAAGATTCCCTACTCAATAATTGGTGCTGGAATAACTGGCTAGCCATATGCAGAAGATTGAAGCTGGATTCCTTTCTTACTCCATACACAAAAATTAACTGAAGATGAATTAAAGACTTAATATAAAACACAAAACCATAAAATCCTGGAAGATGGGCCAAGCGTGGTGGCTCACGCCTGTTATCCCAGAACTTTGGGAGGCCCAGGCAGGTGGGTCATCTGAGATCAGGAGTTTGAGACTAGCCTGACCAACAGGAGAAACCCTGTCTCTACTAAAAATACTAAATTAGCCAGGTGTGGTGGCCCATGCCTGTAATATCTGCTACTAGGAAATGAGGCAGGAGAATCGCTTGAACCTGGGAAGTGGAGGTTGCGGTGAGCACAGCTCGCACCATCGAACTCCAGCTGGGCAACAAGAGCAAAAATCAGTCTCAAAAAAAAAAAAGAAATTCCTGAAAGACAACCTAGGCAATACCGTCCTAGATTTAGGAACAGGCAAAGATTCTGTGACAAAGAAACCAAAAGCAATTGCATCAAAAGCAAAATTGACAAGTGGAATCTAATTAAATTTAGTACAGACGGGGGTTTTGCCATCTTGGCCAGGCTGGTCAGGAACTCCTGACTTCAGGTGATCCACTCACTTCAGCCTCCCAAAGTGATGGGATTACAGGCGTGAACCACCGCACCCGGCCAGACACTTCTCATGAGAAGACATACATATAGCCAACAAGCACATGAAAAAAAGCTCAATATCACTGATCATTAGAGAAATGCCAATCAAGGCCAGGCACGGTGGCTCATGCCCATAATCACAGCACTTTGGGAGGGCAAGGCGGGCGGATCACGAAGTCAAGAGATCAGGACCACCCTGGTCAACATTGCAAAACCCCATCTCTACTAAAAATACAAAAATTAGCTGGGTATGGTGGTGCTGTAGTCCCAGCTACTCAGGAGGCTGAGGCAGGAAAATCACTGGAACCTGAGGGGCGGAGGTTGCAGTAAGCTGAGATCGTGCCACTTGGACTCCAGCCTGGTGACAGAGCCAGACTCGTTCTCAAAAAGGGAAATGCCAATCAAAACCACAAGGAGCCGCCTCACACCAGTCAGAATGGCTATTACTAAAACGTCAAAAAGTTACAGATGCTGGCAAGACTGTGAGAAAAGAGAATACTCACACACTGTTGGTGCAAGTGTAAATTAGTTCAATCATTGAGAATCGCTTGAACCCAGGAGGCGGAGGCTGTAGTGAGCTGGATCACGCCACTGCACTCCAGCCCGGGTAACAGAGCAAGAAAAAAAAAAAAAATTATTAATCGTTTATCTGAAATTCATATTTCACTGGGGATCCTGTATGTTATCTGCTATGCTCTCCCCAAAAAATAAAAAGAAGAAATCTCACAGGTGTCTGTTCCACCCAATTGGTGATTTGTGTTCGTCTACTATTCTGTATTACATTCTATGATTACACTTAGAATTCTTGAAACTCTCCAAAAATTTATGTCCTCAGCATCTAATGTGACTTGTAATAGGTACTCAGCCCAAGCCTGAGACTGACGGAGAGCTAGCTCGCCGGATAAAAGCCTTTGTGTCACACAGCCCTGGGTTTAAATCTTGACTACACCACTTAACCAGCTGTGTGATTTTGGACAAGTCACTTAAAATTGGTATCCTGAACAGCAAAATGGAGACAGAATTTACCCTAAGGTGTAGCTGTAAGGTCTAAGTGAGATAAAGTAAACAAAATGGTATATAAAAAGCAATCTGTAGATGGTACCTTTGAAGATGATACAGGGAAAGGTAATGGAGTTAGAGACGAGGGAATGGAGGGAGTAAGGGATTAATAATCTATTTTCCTAATAGACATTATTTTGCGAAGAAAGGAGGACAGAAAACTATTACAATGAGTCCGAGAAGCAGAACTAAGGACAGACTCCAGCTTCTCTAAAGAAGACGGCGCTGGAGTAGAGATAGGCAGCAGGACTGGCCGGTCAATGACCGTCCCCCTGGGGGTAACAGGGGTAACCCGGGCCTGTCCGCCTCTCCAGGGCCCCGGGATGACTCAGGGAGTCCAGGGGGCTCCTTCCCTCCTGGCCCAGGGCCGCCTCTCACCCATGAGCCTCCAGCCCCCACCCCAGGCCCGCCCAACCTCGGCGATACACGCGCCCGGACCCAGCTCTCCCCCTCCAGCCCCGAGACAGCGCCTCACCACACCATAGTGCTTTCCAACACCATCTTGCCACCTTCCTCCCTCCCGACCGGTTCTCCGGGACGGCCTAACAACAACTCCTCTAATTGGCCCATCGCTCTTTACCAATCACAGACCTCAGCTTGGCCAGCTGCTTCCGCCTGCGTCCCTCGCGTTGCCTTCTGGGAGTTGTAGGCGCCGCCAAACAAAGGGGCGTTTTGAAGGTGGAGGGAACCGCAGTAACACAAAAAAACAGGATCTAGCCTCTGCGTTACCTGCCATTGCTGTTTTCAGTTGGGGCTTCCCGCCGGCTGGATCTTAGGGGAGCTATGGAGGAATCTTTGAAAATTCTGTGTCTGTTCTAGCTTTGTCATTTAAAAAAAAAAAGTGTCGGGATCGGCCAGGCGCGGTGCCTCACACCAGTGATCCCAGCACTTTGAGAGGCGAAGGCGGGCTGATCACCTGAGGTCAGGAGTTCAAGACCAGCCTGGCCAATATGCTGAAACCTCGTCTCCACGAAAAATACAACAATTAGCCAGGCGTGGTGGCGCACGCCCGTAATCCCAGCTACTAAGGAGGCTGAGGCAGGAGAGTCGCTTGAGCCCGGGAGGCTGAGTTTGCAGTGAGCCGAGATCACACCACTGCACTCCAGCCCGGGTGACAGAGTGAGACTCCGTCTGAAAAAAAAAAAAGAAAGAGAGAGAGATGGAGGGAGGAGGGTAGGTGGGAAGGAGGGAGTAAGGGAGGGAGGGAAGGAAGAAAGGAAGGAAGGAAAAAAAAAATAGGTGGGTGCAGTGGCACACGCCTGCAATTCCAGCTACTCGGGAGGCTGAGGCAGGAGAGTCGCTTGAACCCGGGAGGCTAAGTCTGCACTGAGCCGAGATCGCGCCACTGCACACCAGCCTAGGTTACAGAGCAAGACTCATATCAAAAAAAAAAAAAAAAGTGTCGAGATCACCAATGACGTTCTAGAGCTCAGTTCTCTGTAGCATTTTATTCATCTAACTACAAGCCCTGTACCCTTCAATTGAATTTATTTGTATATTTGTTTTTTTATTTACTTTTCTTTTCTTTTGAGACCGAGTTTGGCTCTTGTTGCCCAGGCTGGCGTGCAGTGGCGCGATCTGGGCTCACTGCAAACTCTGCCCCCTGGGTTCAGGCAATTCTCCTGCCTCAGCCTCCAGGGTAGCTGCGACTACAACACCTAGCTAAAAAACTAATAATGAGACTTCATCTCTGAATAGTTTTCAGAAAAGCTGAGATTAACATGCTTAACAGTAAAATATTAACAAAAAAAAATTTTTTAAAGAGTAAAATATTAAACCAGATGACGATTTTCAACTTTATTATCCTATGATTTTAATTTCCCTTTTAGTTTTACACTAATAGGCCCTACTTGTATCTGAATATAAATTACAGCACACAGCTAGAGAATCAGCACTAGTCGCTGCTCACCGCTAGAGGGAGCCTCTGATCATAAGAGAATTATCTACATCACTCACTCAGTAGTTATGAGTACGCTAGGAGTGACAAGGCCAGGGAAGCAGAACGTTTATGCCTAAAACATGTTAATATCCAACTCCTCTTAGGGAAAAAAGCTTTTTCCTTATCTAGTTAAAAGGCGGGCTGGCTGGGGCTGTGGGAAAATCAAATTCAAAACTTTGAGAATCTGGGCTGAGCATGGTGGCTCACGCCTGTAATCCCAGCACTTTGGGAGGCTAAAGTGGGCAGTTAACTTGAGGCCAGGAGTTCGATACCAGCCTGGCCAACATGGTGAAACTCTGTCTCA
>NW_016107503.1:4948032-4956112 GCF_001604975.1 Cebus imitator
CCTCCTGGGTTCAGGCAATTCTTCTGCCTCAGCCTCCTGAGTAGCTGGGACTACAGGCATGCGCCACCATGCCCAGCTAATTTTTTGTAGTTTTAGTAGAGATGGGGTTTCACCGTGTTGACCAGGATGGTCTTGATCTCTTGACCTTGTGATCCACCCGCCTCGGCCTCCCAAAGTGCTGGGATTACAGGCTTGAGCCACCGCGCCCGGCCTAACTTACTCTTTTATGTTCTGTGCCACCTTCAGAGAGCTTAAGTAGCTGCCTCACATCTAACATATTGTTTTTCCGTATGTGTGTATTTGTGTTCCTGCTGGACACTAGAAACTCTTGAAGGACAATTATTTGATATCCAACTACTCCATCTGTTGCTCATTAGCTGCCCTATAAATATTTGCAGAATGACCTTAACAAGATAGGGAATAGTGGTGTGAAAAACAGCTGTTTGCTTAACTTGCTTCTCTCCAAAGGTTTCCCATCTTCATGCCTCAGAATGAGCCTCTTTTTTTTTTTTTTTTTTTTTTGAGATAGTCTCACGCTGTCGTGCAGGCTAGAGTGCAGTGGCGTGATCTTCGCTCACTGCAACCTCCAACTCCCAGGTTCAAGTGATTCTCCGTCCTTGGCCTCCCAAGTAGCTGGGAGTACAGGTGCATACCACTATGCCCTGATAATTTCCATTTTCAATAGATGGCATTTTGCCAGGTTGGCCAGGCTGGTCTCAAACTCCTGACCTCAGGTGATCCACTGACCTCTGCCTCCTAAGTGCTGGGATTACAGGTGTAAGCCACTGCGCCCGGCCCGGCCCTTTTTTGTCTAGTTTTTTGTCCTATCAAAGTAAAGGAGCCTTAGCTCAACCTCACAGAATAAAACAGCTAAGGGAAGATCTCTATGATCTTCTAAGAGTAACACCCTAGGTCCAGGTCAGGGGAAGCAAAGGGAGGGAATCACTACGGCCAGCTAACCTCAAATTTGCTTTTCCCACTGTTCCTTTCCTTTCCTCTTAAACCTGAGTAAAATGAGCTTTGAACCTTCAAATCCCTGTTAAACTGAGTTGCAACCTAGGCAAGAGACCGAACAGTAATTCCCCTCATATTCATTCACTGCTTTTCCTTGTTAAGATAATTGGGTTGCTGAGGAGGAGGACATGAAGCCTTAAGAGTGAAGCTGGAGTGTTGCAAGCTGGAAAATATGCAGCTTTTGTTTAGGGTAACATGAACAAAACTGAGCCTGGGTGGTGGAGTAGGAGGGTGAGCAGATGGTGTATGAAAAAGAATCAAGAAGAAAGAAGTTTAAATAACTGATTAAAGTTTATTACATTAAAACCATATATCACTTTTATACTGCATTTGCCATTTCTGAACAATACAAAGTAGAGGCAAATAGTGACACTTCATAAAAATGTTGACTCCCCATTCCTTTCCGTAAGACCCACCCAGCCCTCCCTCAAATATTCCCTCCCACCCCTTACAGAACTCTGCCCATAATAAAACACTTAAATACATCATAAATAGTAAATTATGAAAAAAAAAATAGCAAGAACTGTTTCTTTCCTTCTTGTAAAAAAGAACATGGCAGCAAAGACAGGCAGCCAGAAACTGGCTGGGGGTGTCTAATATAGACAGTTATTTGGGGTATGAACTAACCTACTATCAGGGCAGGGTGGGACAGAGAAGGGATAGAACAGCAATTCAACAAGCTGCCTGAGATACCAGGCCCCCTTCTTCCCCTGATAAGAATAGAAGGATCAGATGGAAAACCGTAACTCTTGTAGATGGGGAGGAGAGGGCATATGTAGCCACCTTTTCCAACTTCCCTGCATGAAGACAGGGGGGTAGGACATACGGCACAGCAATGACCTCACCGAGGCAAGAATCTGCTGTCTTCCCATGAGTTTAAGAAAATATTTGCTGGCCTCGTAGATATGGACTGCCTGTTAAACAGACAGAGGTGTCCCCTCTTCAACTTAGCTCCACAAATAGGAGAACACTGTTGGAAAAGATGGGAAGAGCAAAAAAAAATCTCCTCTGGAGAATGATCTAATTCATTTGGTAAGTCTTTATATTTAAAAAAACAACCAGAATATACTCCAACTTGCAAAATAGTAATAATCATTATAGTCGGGCAGTGAATAGGATTCTGCCTAGAAAGGGCTATGATCTCCCAGCCCATGGCTGCCTCATGTTTTAACAAAAGGGGTAAAGAATACCCCACGTCCCTCTCTCTCCATTCCTTCAGCCTTAAGAAATTCATCAAGAGAGGACGAGTTTAGAGGAGCTGCTTCTGGCAGAGCAATCACTACTCTTCACAAATACCATGGCTCTTCTGAGGGAACCCTAAGAATAGGCATCTCGTCAACACTTATGGAGTTTTGATCTGAAACTGGCTTAAAGTTGTGTGCTGTGCGCTTTTTCCTTTTTTCAAAAAAAAAAAAAAAAAAAAAAAAAGTTGGGAGGTGGTTTAAATACCCTTATCCCCCAAAAACTTTTATAGAGATTACAGGAGTCTTCTTCCAGGGATCAGAGAGAAAGAACGAAGGCAAGGATAATGTGCTAGCTAGTCTGTCCTGAGGAAATTAAAGAGTCCAGTTCCTAGTGAAAGAAGAAGGGAAAGAAAACTGCCATGTCTAGCAATCCCATTTCCAGCATGAAGAATAGGGGTCTGAAAAAAATTCAATTGTGGAAGCCAAGGTTAGCCAGTTGAAAATCCGTGCTACCCAACTCTGGAGTGGAGGGGATGCTGCGGTCCTCAACTGCCTGAGGCACCAATGCCCATTCATGAGGAAGGGGAAGGAGAGGAGGTTCTTCTTCAGGAAGAAAATGGAGAGCTCCCCTCGCTTCTATTACACTCATTTTTTGATGACCAAGTAGAAGAAAATTCAACATTGGTGGGGCAAAGGCTGACATCTTGGGATCACAGAGATGACAGAATCTCGTTCCAGGTCTTCTGAGGCTTTGCACTTACTGAAAAGGAGAGAGTGTAAAGTTAAGAAAGTGGAGTATGAGATAAGGCAGGAATGGAATTCAAGCATTAAAAAGTCTATTTCAGCCTTAGCCTCCAAATACGAGGTACCAAAAACACGGAGGTACCCAAATCTCTAACCTTGCTAATTAACTTCTGGCTCCAGGCCATCAGTGATCGTCTTTATACCCTCCAAAACTTTCACCTCCCACACATCCCAGACACTCACATGGGTGAACTCTGACTCTGCAATTTCAAGCTTTTCCAAGGTTGTACTAACAGGAGAAAAAAATAGGAGCAGAGAGAAAAAGAATTAGAAGACAAGAAGAAAGGACTCTCCTCTTAAAATCTCATACTGCTTCTCTAATTTTCACACCAGAATCAATTTGGGGAATTTGGAAACAAGAGGCTAAGAGACTACTACATTTAGAAGCACACTGTTTTAATTAGCTATATTTAGCTTCTTGAATACTGTATTTCCCAGTACCCTGCCCTCTTCTGTTTCAATCTCCAGGTGTGGTAGGTACCCCCAAGATTGCCCCCAATAATCCCCACCTCCTGAGGTTCATGCCATTGTGTAATTCTCTCTCCTCTCAAGCGTGGGCTGCACTTAGCGATTCTTTTCTCATGAACAGAATGCAGCACAGGTGATGGAATGTCCATTTCGAGATTAGGTTACAAAAAGACTGTAGCTTCTTCTTGGACTCATGTTCTCGCCCCCTGCTTGCCTGCTCATAGCAGCTATGAGCTGGCTATGCATAAGGCGATGTGACAAGGAACCATATACTGCCAACAACTATGTAGGTGAGCTGAGAAGCTGATCTTCCCTCAGATAAGCTTTGGGACCAACAGCTTGACTGTAATCTCCAGAGAGAACCCAAACCAAAGGCATCCAGCTAAGGTACAGAAACTGAGATAACACATTTTTACTTTTTTTTGAAACAGATCTCACTCTTGTTGCCCAGGCTGTAGTGCAATGGTACGATCTTAGCTCACTGCAACCTCCACCTCCTGGGTTCAAGTGATTCTCCCACCTAGCCTCCTGAGTAGCTGGCATTAAAGACATGTGCCAAAACGCCCAGCAATTTTTCTATTTTTAGTAGAGACAGGGTTTCACCATGTTAGCCAGGCTGGTCTCGAACTCCTGACCTCAGGTGATCGACCCTCCTCAGCCTCCCAAAGAGCTGGGATTACAGGTGTGAGCCACCACGCCCAGGTTGAGATAAATGTGTTTTCAACAGCTAAGTATGGGGCTAATTAGTTACACAAAAATAGGTTAAATATAGATTTTTGTACCTGGAATTCAGGTGCTGCTGTAACAAAAATCTAAAATTTGGGGGTGGTAGCCTGGTACAGTGGGCTCATGCCTGTAATCCCAGCACTTCGGGAGCCTGAGCAGGAAGATCAACTGAGGCCAGGAGTTCAAGACCAGCCTGAGTAACATCGCGAAACCCCGTCTCTACAAAAAATACAAAAATTAGCCAGGTGTAGGCCGGGTGCGGTGGCTCAAGCCTGTAATCCCAGCACTTTGGGAGGCCGAGGCGGGTGGATCACAAGGTCAAGAGATTGAGACCATCCTGGTCAGCATGGTGAAACCCCATCTCTACTAAAAATGCAAAAAATTAGCTGGGCATGGTGGCGCGTGCCTGTAATCCCAGCTACTCAGGAGGCTGAGGCAGGAGAATTGCCTGAACCCAGGAGGCGGAGGTTGCGGTGAGCCGATATCGCGCCATTGCACTCCAGCCTGGGTAACATGAGTGAAACTCCATCTCAAAAAAAATAAAAATAAAAAGCACTGGGACTACTGGTAAGAGCCACCACGCCCAGCCTGACAGCTTTCATGATTTAATTATTAATAGTGAACCTGTAAGGCTAAACATAGGATTATCTTTTGCTCCTCCTACTCCCTCAAGAAAAGTATATTAATCTCCTCTGGTTAGTCTTTATTGAATTTTATTTATTTATTTATTTATTTAGGAGTCTTGCTTTGTCACCAGGCTGGAGTGCAGTGGCATAATCTTGGCTCACTGCAACCTCCAACTCCCTGGTTCAAGCAATTCTCCTGCCTCAGCCTCCTGAGTAGCTGGGATTACAGGCATGCGCCACCATACCAGCTAATTTTTGTATTTTTAATAGAGACGGGGTTTCACCATGTTGGCCAGGATGGTCTCAATCTCCTGGCCTCGTGATCCGTCCACCTTGGCCTCCCAAAGAGCTGGGATTACAGGTGTGAGCCACTGAACCCAGCCCAGATAGTCTTTATTTTTTTTTGAGATGGAGTCTTGCTCTGCTGCCAGGCTGGAGTGCAGCAGCGTGATGGTTAATCTTTATTTATATCCCCTTAGCTTTCTCTCATTTCAGTAAATACAGTTTTCCCAAGTCCCACTGCCTAGCCCACGAGACTGTCTGTTCTTTCCACGTATGTCTCCATGAAGAGAACACTACCTTCTCAAAGGAACAAGGAATACATGTGCTGTGCTGTGAAGGTTCCACAATGAGGGTCTGGTAAAGTACACTTGGTGACAGAACAGATCTGTGGCAGGACCTTATACAACTAGCTTCAATTCAGTTAAACATTTACTGAGGCTGGGCATGGTGGCTCACACCTGTAATTTTGGCACTTTAAGAGGTCGAGATGGGTGGATCACAATGTCAGGAGTTCGAGACCAGCCTGACCAACATGGTGAAACCCCATCTCTACTAAAAATACAAAAATTAGCTGGGCACAGTAGAGCATGCCTATAGTCCCAGCTACTGGGGAGGCTGAGACAAGAGAATCACTTGAACCCAGGGGCAGAGGTTGCAGTGACCCGAGATCGCGCCACTGCACTCCAGCCCGGGCAACAGAGCAAGACTCAGTCTTGGGGAAANAAAAAAAAAAAAAAGGGGTGGCTTGGAGGAGCATTTTAGTGAAAACTTATTGTCCTGAATATGCTGTTTATAGAATTTTGGACTTAAAGAGGGTTGCCGGTGAGGGCTTAAAGTGAGAAAAATGTTATTGCAAACTGAAGAAAAGGAGATCCCAGTAAGGCAGCAGCACAAGGTTTAACAATGTCATTTGTGATTATGTGAAAAGTAGAATATGTGCCTCATGAATTGGACAGTCTAGCTAAGGAGATTTCCAAGCAAAGTCGTGCAGGTGCCACCTGGTTTTCTATTAATGCTTATAGTAAAATATAAGAGACCAGGCACGGTAGCTCAAGCCTGTAATCCCAGCATTTTGGGAGGCAGAGGCGGGCAACTCATGAGGTCAGGAGTTCAAGACCAGCTTGGCCAACATAGTGAAATCCTGTCTCTACTAAGAATACAAAAATTAGCCAGATGTGGTGGTGCACGCCTATAGTCCCAGCTACTCGGGAGGCAGAGGCAGGAGAATTGCTTGAACCCAGGAGGTGGAGGTTGCAGTGAGCTAAGATCATGCCACTGCACTCCAGCCTGGGTGATAGAGTAAGACTCTGTCGGAAGAAAAGAAAAGAGAAAAAAAGGAAAGAAATTATGGGAAGGACTATTAAACAAAAAGATTCCAGAACGTGATAGGTCTTGAAAATTCTCCAGAGAACATATGATGCTAAAATTAAGAAATGGCAGGCCACATACGGTGGCTCACTTCAGGAGGCACAGGGAGGAGGACTGTTTGAGACCAGCCTGGTTAATACAAGGAGACATCATATCTACCAAAAAAAAAAAAAAAAGGCTTTTGAGCAAGGATAAGCTCCAGGGCACTGCCAAGAAAATGTGGTCTAAAGACGAAGCCAAATATATGACTATGAAACATTTCATTAAGACCTCAGAAAAACAAAAAGCAGTGGTTCAGAGTATAGTCATCCCTTAGTATCTGTGGGAGACTAGTTCCAGGATCTCCTCTTGAATACCAAAATCCACAGATGCACAAGTCCCTTATATAGAATGGTATGGTATTTGCAAATAACTTATGGACATCTTCCATATACTTTATTTTTATTTATTTATATATTGAGATAGGGTCTTGCTCTGTCAACTAGGTTGGAGTCCACGGGTTCAATTTTGGCTCACTGAAACCTCTGCCTCCCAGTTCAAGCATTCCTCCTGCCTCAGCCTCCCGAGCAGGTGGGGCTACAGGCACGTACCACCGAGCCAGGCTAATTTTTTTGTATTTTTGGTAGCGACGGGGTTTTGCCATGTTGCTCTTAGGCTGGTCTTAAACTTCTGGGCTCAAGTGATCTGGCCTCAGTCTCCCAAAGTGCTGGGATTACAGGCATGAGCCATTGCAATCAGCCCTCCATATATTTTAAATCATCCCTAGATTATTCATAATAACTAATACAATGTAAATGCTGGTAAATAGTTGTTATACTGTATTGTTCAGGGAATAATGACAAGAAAAGTCCATATATGTTAAGTACAGACACAACCACTGTAGGCCTAATTGTATAGTACATGTCAGAAATAACATACAAGAATTTTTTTTGAGACAGAGTCTCACTCTGTTGCCCAGACTGGAGTGCGGTGGTGCAATCTCAGCTCACTGCAACCTTTGCCTCCCAGGTTCAAGCCATACTTCTGCCTCAGCCTCCCGAGTAACTGGGACCACAGGCATGTGCCACTACGCCTGGCTAATTTTCTGTATCTAGTAGAGACGGGGTTTCACCGTGTTAGCCAGGATGGTTCCAATCTCCTGATCTTGTGATCCGCCTGCCTCGGCCTCCCAAAGTGCTGGGATAACAGGTGTGAGCCACTGTGCCTGCCTTTTCTAAGGGACAGAGTCTCGTTGTATTTACCAGGCTGGTCTCAAACAGCCTCAAGCAATCCTCCCACCTCAGCCTCCCAAAGTGGTGGGATTACAGGCATGAGCCACCACACCAGGCTCTCAAGTGTTTTCAGTTCACAGTTGGTTGAATCTGGAATGTGGAACCTGTGGATACAGAGTATGACTGTACTATTCAGCCATACAAAAGGCTGTTCAAAAAGATTATGTTCCACAGATTCTTTCAAGTGAAAAACAGGGTCTCTAAGAGGCTTAGGTCTCTAGACCGGGCGCGGCGGCTCAAGCCTGTAATCCCAGCACTTTGGGAGGCCAAGGCGGGTGGATCACGAGGTCAAGAGATCGAGACCATCCTGGTCAACATGGTGAAACCCCGTCTCTAC
>NW_016107503.1:4957052-4958974 GCF_001604975.1 Cebus imitator
AACCCAGGA
The DNA here is from genome assembly GCF_001604975.1 of Cebus imitator. Lineage (NCBI taxonomy): Eukaryota > Metazoa > Chordata > Mammalia > Primates > Cebidae > Cebus > Cebus imitator. Next base: position 4,957,062 of record NW_016107503.1, read on the forward strand.
GGCAGAGGTTGCGGTGAGCCGAGATCGCGCCATTGCACTCCAGCCTGGGTAACAAGAGTGAAACTCCGTCTCAAAAAAAGAAAAGAAAAAGGAAGACTCAGAAGATAAAACCAACAGTCTAGAGGGTAGAGCCAACAACCATGGAGAATTATTCCTCTGTTTTAAAACCTGATAAGAGAAACTCCAACATTTTCTGGATTTTGGAACCGCTAATTAAATTAATGACTCCTTTTTGTGCCTCCCATTCTCCCCTTTTATGTACAGAAATGTGTATATTCGTTATCTAATGCCTGTCTCATGATTGTATGCTAGGTACATGGGGAAAGGATACTTGTCTCTTTAATTCCACAGCTTCACAGATTGAGAGGAACTGTACTCGAGGAGCTGTGCTTAAGGAACTATACCTGGGGGGGCTCATCCAAACCTGGACCTAATTTAGGCAATAAAACTCTGGGCTTTGAGCTAATGCTACAATGGGATGAGACTTCGGGAGGCCTTGGGAGGGAGTCAGTGTATTTTGGACATGGACGTATGTAAACTACTGGAGACCAGAGGGCAGACTATGACAGGCAGTTTCTAAGATGGCTCCCAATGATCCCTGGGCATCCTGGTATTCACATCCATAGGCAATTCATTCCTCTTGAGTGTAGGCTGCATTTAGTGAACACAATGTAGCACAAGGAGTAAGTAGAATGTCAATTCTGAGATTACGCTATAAGAGGCTATGGTTTCTGCATAGGCACATGCTCTCTTGTTCACTGTTAGAGGCCAGCTGTCATGTACTGAGCTGTCCTATGGAGAGGTCCATGTAACAAAGAACAGCCAGCAAGGAACTAAGGCCCTCAGTTCAGCAACCCCCAAGGATCAGAATCCTACCTGTAACCACGTAAATAAGTTAGAAGCAGATCCTCCCATTTGAGCCTTCAGATGGGACCCCAGCCCTGGCCAACAGCTTAAATGCCACTTCATGAGAAATCTTCAGCCAGAGGACCCAGCTAAGCTGGGCCTGGATTCCTGACCCATAGAAAGTATGATATATGTTGGTTATTTTAAGCCACTAACCTTTGGGGTAATTTACTATGATGCAATCAAATTACGAAGGTTTCCAAGGACTTGAGAGATAAGATTACACGAAGAAAGAGGCAAATAAACCAACCTTGTAGTTCGCATTTGCAAAGTCTCTCCAACTACAGGTGAGAAACTGGGGTCAGGAATAGGTGAGCCCTCATTGATTTCCTCCAAAGGTGGAGTCTGAGGTAAAACATCAGGACGGCCAAGATGAACTCCTGGAGAAAAAGAAAGAGAACATGGGGTAGGGAAAAATATGTAGTAGCTTGGCTTCCTGGAAAGAAATGGGGAGGAAAGGTCCTGGCCGGACAAGGAAAGGGCTCAGAAGGAAGGGACGGAGTAACCAATCACATGGGGACCCCAGCCCTAACACTGACCTGGCTCCACTTCCGCCTTTGTTGTCACTTGTTCCTTGTGTTCCCCAGAGACTGATGGCTGGTAAGTAATGCAGGAGTTGCCACTGGAGCCTGCTCGCCGAGAGAAAGATGAACCAGACCGGAACTTTTTGGAAGGAGAAGGCTTCACTTCAAAAGGGAAAGAGAGAACCTACTTAGAAACCACCTTAGCAACCATTACCAAGACATAGACATAAATTGCTTGTATCCCCAACACACACTCAAAGTTGTTCTGAAAAGTGAAAAGGCTAATGTCAACAGAGATAGGTTCTATGAACTGCTATTCAGAGAACAAGGTATTAGCTCACTTCACTTTCCAGGAGGCAGGAAAGCCTCGAAGAAAGGTAATATATCTACACCTACCCCTCCAACATGAAACTCTGATGGCTTTGCTTCCATCAGGTGAAATGTCCCCTATTGCATAATTCCCTTTTTTTTTTTTTTTTTTTT
>NW_016107503.1:4959285-4960913 GCF_001604975.1 Cebus imitator
GAGACGGGGTTTCACCATGTTGACCAGGATGGTCTCGATCTCTTGACCTCGTGATCCACCCGCCTCGGCCTCCCAAAGTGCTGGGATTACAGGCTTGAGCCACCGCGCCCAGCTGTTTTCTCTTCTTGAGATGAAGTTTCACTCTTGTTGCCCAGGCTGGAGTGCAATGGCACAAACTTGGCTGACTGCAACCTCCACCTCCAGGGTTCAAGCAATTCTCGTGCTTCAGCCTCCCGAGTAGCTGGGATTACAGGAATGTGCCACCACACCCAGCTAATTTTTTATTTTTATTATTTTTATATATATATATATATTTATTTAGAGACAGGGCTTCGCCATGTTGATCAGGCTGGTCTTGAACCCCTGATCTCAGGTGATCTGCCCACCTTGTCCTCCCAAAGCGCTGGATTACAGGTGTGAGCCACTGTGCCCAGCCGAAAAAGATAACTCTTTTGCTCCACATCTTCATAGCACATATGGACCCAGCACTATAATTTATTCTTGTATATTATATCACTTTGTAAAGATTGAAATTCTTTTTCCTTTCCTTTTTAAAATTTTTTGTAGAGACAAGGTCCCGTCATGTTGCCCAGGTTGGTTCCAAACTCTCGGGCTGAATCAATCTTCCTGCCTTGGTCTCCCAAAGTGCTGGGATTATAGGTGTGAGACATGGCACCCAGCCTGGTTTTTCCATGTCCTTTAAGACTGTCTGGCATGCCTAGGTCCCTCTCCCTCACTATGGGACTAATGATGCCTAATATGAGAAGAAGAGAAAAGAGAAGCTAGAATTTGCTGTGGCAGCAGCATGAAGATTTGGGAAAAAAAAAAAAAAAAAAAAGCACTTCTTAAATAAGAAAGTTGAGGAGGAAAGAGACTAAGAGCATGTACTAAGCAGAAATCAGTAAATGCTTCTCTAACCACTTGAGACCGTCAAGAAGAGAAAACATAACACTGGTAACTTCTTTGCGTATCTCTGTACATAAAAGTCGGGCTCTGCCTATCCCTCTCTGTGGCATGGATCCTACATCCACAATTGCACTTAAATGGCCGTCGCCTCATTGACATATGCAGGAAGAGCCAAGGGGAAAACAGCAACTTGGAAACAACTATGACAGACTGACTAACATAAAGGACTCTCGTGGGATGTAGGTGGAAGGAGAGGCCTCTGGTGGTAGCAGCTCCCTACCAGAGGTGTCCTGTCCTCTGTTCTCTTGGGGTAAAGGAGCCACTGGGTAGAAGTAGGCAGTCATTTGATAGAAACCACTTACAGGGGATCTTCTTAAATACTGTGTTGCACATGAAACGCTGGAATCGTTCAGCGTAGAAACCTGGGCGATGCACTGAGACAGTGTCCTGCAGAACAGATGAAATGGCTATAGAGTTAGACAAAGGGAGGTCCAGCAAGAGAATCTCTAGTCCAAGGGTCATCTTCCCCCAGACCGAGCCCCTAGGAAAAGGGAAAAATCCACAAATGAAATAAGAAATAAATGCAAGAGGCTGGGCGCAGTGACTCACACCTATAATCCCAGCACTTTGGGAGGCCAAGGTGGGCGAATCACCTGAGGTCAGGACTTCGAGATCAGCCTAGCCAACGTGGCGAAACCCCATCTCTACTAAAAATACAAAAA
>NW_016107503.1:4961158-4963050 GCF_001604975.1 Cebus imitator
AAAAATACAAAAATCAGCTAGGCATGGTGGCAGGCACCTGTAATCCCAGCTACATTGGAGACTGAGGCACAAGAATCACTTGAACCTAGGAGGTGGAGGTTGAAGTGAGCCAAGACTGCACCACTACACCCCAGCCTGAGTGACAGAGTGAGACTCCATCTCAACCCAGCACTTTGGGAGGCCAAGGTGGGCAGATCACTTTGAGGTCAAGAGTTCAAGACCAGCCTGGCCAACATGGTGAAACCCCGTCTCAAATAACATACAAAAATTAGCTGGGTATGGTGGCACATGCCTGTAGTCCCGGCTACTCGGGAGGCTAAAGCAGAAAAATCACTTGATCCTGGGAGGTAGAGGCTGCAATGACCCAAGATCGCACCATTGCACTCTAGCCTGGCAACAGAGCGAGACTCCAACTAAAAAAAAAAAAGAATTCCCTGGGCATCGTGGTGCATGCCTGTAGTCCCAGATACTTGGGAAGCTGAGCCAGAAGAATCACTTGAAACTGAAAGATGGAGGGTGCAGTGAGCCAAGATCATGCCACTGCATTCAGCTTGGGTGACAGAGTGAGACCGTGTCTCAAAAAAAAAAAGCAAAGAAAAAAAGAAATGCAAGAAACTGAGAAAGCAAATCAGAAGTGACGGAAGCAGAAGTGGGAAGGGAGCCTCTAGTATTGCTACTCACCCCGTCATGTACCAGGGCTTTCCAAGAGTGCTCCAACTTCTTAACAAACCTGCAAGAAAAATGTACATCACCTATGCATGTCATTTTAAAATAACTGATCTTAATAACTTTCTATTTTAGGGGGTTAAAGGGGTAACAGAAAACCTTGGAAAGACAGAAGCTGGAAAGCATATCCACTGGTACACTGGTTTTCCAAAGAACAGGCATGGCAGTGCTGGTTCCTCACGAGACCAATGTTGTTTCTAGGTAAGTCAACTATTCCCCATGGGAAGAGGACAATTTATGTCCCTGGCAAATCAGGGACATGAATATTTATTATAAAAGGAGAGCTGAAGGAACAGATAGACAAGACTGGAAAGGGTAGTTAAAATTGGATGATAATACTGAACCAACAAATCAAGTACTTGGTCCCCCTCATTAGTACCTAAAACCTTACAGGAACAAAACTGGGGTCTAACGTTTCCAGCTCCTCCCTGATGATCATGTCATTGCCTCTTAGTTCCACAGGCCAATACTTGTTATAGAACACAGTCACCCTCCTGTTTTTCCTCCATGGAAAAGGGTAACATTTCCAGCTGTATCCCAATGTGGAGTATGACTCATCTCACCGGTTTTTACAAAGAGCCAGACAGATGGCATAGTCTACCCTGGTGCTTCCAAGGACTGACTCAGCTTTCCACAAAAGGTATACACTATGTTTGGGGAGGGAGATTATAAAGGCTGGGGAAAGTGGCAAAATCAAGGAAATAAACCACCTGAAAACTAATGAAGTAAGTAGCCACTTACTTCACTGTTCTTGCTTCAGGAAGAACTTGGCAACAAACCCATCTAAAAGAGAAATGTGAGTGGCTATCTATATCCACCCTCTCTTAATTTGGGATCCATATGCTCCTCACCTGTAAGACTGTAGAATGTCAATGATGCCAATATAAAGCAGAAGCCTTTCCCCTTTACTATTCCGGGCAGGGATGCCACCCATACTGGAAAAGGCAAAAAGAAAAGGTTAAGAAAATCTGTTGGCTAGTTGAGTCAGATCAGGACAGGGAACTGAAACCTAAACATAATTGCCTCATCCTCCATAAACCAGGAGATCAGACAAAAAGAGAAAGAAATATATTAAAAAACCAGGAGAAGGCCGGGCGCAGTGGCTCACGCCTGTAATCCCAGCACTTTGGGAGGCCGAGGCGGGTGGATCACGAGGTCAAGAGATC
>NW_016107503.1:4963175-4964817 GCF_001604975.1 Cebus imitator
AAAAAAAAAACCCAGGAGAAAATGAGATCCCTACTCTAAACTCAGGAACTCTGTGCAGTATGTATTATAATCTAGTTTCCTCCAAATCTCTTTGCCTACCACTCCAATTCCACCAAAGAATCTAAAATTGCCACTACTCAGCAATTTTGGGAATGCTCTCCAAATTAACTCTCAACTTCTTAAGTACTTTTGTTACCTTAATTTACGCCCACTAAGACACTCTTATTGAGTCATGTTACAGGACCCCTTAAAAAAATGACACCATCTAAGATCCTTTTGATATTTCAGTAACTACACTTACTAGATAGATCCATGAGATCCATGATGAAGAGGGCTTCCACAAAGTCTATAATAATTTTTTTTTTTGAGACAGGATCTCATTCTGTTGCCCAGGCTGGAGTGCAGTGGCTCATACAGTGGCTCACTGTAGCCTTGACCTCCTGGGCTCAAGCAATTCTTCTGCCTCAGCCTCCTGAGTAGATGGGACCACAAGCGATCACCAACACACTCAGGTATTTTTATTTTTTATAGAGATAAGGTCTCATCATGATGCTCAGACTGGTCTCAAACTCCCGGACTCAAGTGATCTGCCTGCCTCAGCCTCCCAAAGTGCTGGGATTACTGGGATGAGCCACTGTACCCAGCCCATTAATTATTTTTGATAAAGTTTTAATATATTACTAACAAAAAGGGTAGATTAAAAAATAATAAAGTTCTAATATAGTTCACAGACATGCATTTAAGACTTCAAGTATAATTTTTTCAGTCTTTAACTCTTGAATAGCTCTCCTTCTCAGATATAGTATAAACCTGAAATTAATCTTTCCTTTTTATATTAAAAAAGCCTGTTAAAGCTCATTCTATACTTCTGTAAACATTAATGTTACTGAATCAACTGCTGACTCAAGGCTACTCCTTTCCAGAAGCTGGGTCCCCCCTTCCTCAAGAAAAAGTGCTGTGAACCTATGTTCTCCTCCCTAGTGCCCCTGAGCCCACTCACTGGTCATCGGTCTCCATAGTGCCGCCCCGTCGAGCCTCTCCCTGGATGGATTCCATGGCTGTAGAATACAGAGCCTTTTGAGGGGCCGGTCTTCGAGTGTCAACTGAGTATTGCGTTTCACTGCTTAAGGGCTCTCGTTGTGCATGATCTATATTGTGGATTGACATCAAGAGGCTATAGTCCATTATCTTGAAGCTCTGCAGCACCTAATGGAAGGAAAAACATGATCTAAGCCTTGGGAAATATGAAAATATTTTTCAGGATTTCAGGGTTTTTTTTGAGACAAGGTCTCAATCTGTTACCTAGGGTAGAGTGCAGTAGTGTGATCTCCGCTCACTGTAGCTGCAACCTACCAGGCTCAAAGGATCTACCTACCTCAGCCTCCCAAGTAGCTGGGACTACAGGCCCACAGCACTACACCCAGCTAATTTTTGTATTTTTAGTAGAGAGAGGGTTTCACCATGCTGCCCAGGTGGTCTCTAATTCCTGGGCTCAAAAGGTCTGCCCAAATCGGCCTCTAAAAGCACTGGGGGCCAGGCGCGGTGGCTCAAGCCTGTAATCCCAGCACTTTGGGAGGCCGAGGCGGGTGGATCACGAGGTCAAGAGATCGAGACCATCCTGGTCAACATGGTGAAACCCCGT
>NW_016107503.1:4967547-4968504 GCF_001604975.1 Cebus imitator
AGCTGGGCATGGTGGCGCGTGCCTGTAATCCCAGCTACTCAGGAGGCTGAGGCAGGAGAATTGCCTGAACCCAGAAGGCGGCGGTTGCGGTGAGCTGAGATCACGCCATTGCACTCCAGCCTGGGTAACAAGCGCGAAACTCTGTCCAAAAAAAAAAAAAGTTATTTTAAATACAGCCTGAGACATATGGTGCTAAGGAACAGAGTCCCATCTCCCACAAACTTAATGCCTAAGAACAATCAAGCTGTTTTAGTAACTGAGATTTTTGGTGTCTAAATAACTCACCAAACAGTCACGCTGCAGGGTCTTACATAGGGCATTGTACATGTCAGCATCCAAAAAAAGACCATCAGGGATGTCTTGTAAGAAGTCTAGGTCTTTAAATGTGGGAAGAGGCTTCTCTCGCTCTTTCTGGGAAGCCCGCCGTTTGTAGGTTGAGCCTTTGAGGTCATATTTGATATGCATTTTGACTGATCTTGGTAAAAGATTATTCATCACCACAATCCGAATGTTCTTGCCACCTGCCTGCACACAGTATAGTCCATAGAATTTAGGCAGCAAAGTCCGAGGGTTCTGGTTGAGGTTCTGAGAACACAAAAGTAAACAGAGGTAGGAGAACAACTTAGCTGATTTTCAGTGAAACTCAAGGGCAAAAATTACACCCATCCTCCCCTTATCTCCTATAAGAGATTCAGACACAATCTGTCTGCCTGTAGTACATCATGTTTGCTTAAAATTTCCCTATGTGTCTATTTCAGCCAGGCACGGTGGCTCACACCTGTAATCTCAGCACTTTGGGAGGCTGAGGTGGGCAGATCACGAGGTCAGGAGTTTGAGACCAGCCTGGCCAATATGGTGAAACCCCGTCTCTACTAAAAAAATACAAAAATTAGGCCGGGCGCGGTGGCTCAAGCCTGTAATCCCAGCACTTTGGGAGGCCAAATAGGAGGATCCAAA
>NW_016107503.1:4970300-4972621 GCF_001604975.1 Cebus imitator
TCATCATCGCTGGACACATAGAACAGGGAACCACTAGCTCCAGAGCTACAGAGTTCAATCAGCGGCTCACTACAGAGGGAGTACTGGGGCAAAGACTGAGACGCATTAGAGCCTTGCCCAACACAAAAATCAACTACAGATGCAATTCTTTCCTAAATAAAAACCAGAGCGAGACTATGGAGAAAAGGGGCCTTCCCTTGCAAATATCCCTCTGATACTGGCGTCACAGGGTCCTGATATCCAGAAGCTTACCAGGTAATCATCAGGTCGGATACCAAATAGCTCCCGAAAGTAGCGGAAGGCAACAGGTGCATAGGTCTTGAAACGAAAGTCATTGTAGTGATGAGCAGGGGTCAGGTTGCTTCCTTCACTGTGGGGTTAAACAGAAATAGCAATAATGTGTCAGTACCTATCATCCAGAGAATCTACCTTGCGAAGACACTCAGAGTCACCTAATGGTAGGGGGAGTGGAGGAATACATTTCTCCCAAGAGACGCAGAGCACTCAGATGAGCTACTTAGTGAGAGAACGGCACAGGATGGACAGCAAGACAAAAAAAAGAATCACAGCAGGGTATAATCCCACCTAGAATCCCAGCACTTTGGGAGGCCAAGGAGGGAGGATCATGAGGTCAAGAGATCGAGACCATCCTGACCAACAAGGTGAAACCCCGTCTCTACTAAAATTAAATAAATAAATAAATAAATTAGCTGGGCGTGGTGGTGTGCCCTTGTAGTCCTAGCTACTCAGGAGGCTGAGGCGGAAGAATTATTTGAACTGGGAAGCAGAGGTTGCAGTGAGCTGAGATTGCACCACTACACCACTCCTGCCTGGTATCAGAGAGACTCCGTCTCAATTAAAAAAAAAAAGAAGGAATCACTCTGCCTGCTATCCAATGCATTAGGTGGTTTTTTTGTTTTTTATGGGTCTCTCCATAGGCCAGAGGCTCATGGAAGCATCTAGAAGATAGCATCTACTCTCCAAACTAAGAACTGGACACTTGCTCATGCATGGCTACGAAAAAAAAAAAAAAAAAGAATTGGACGCACGCCTAAACTGTCAGACCTGAACCCCTAAAACTGCCATGGGGCTGATTTGAAAAGGCCACATTTCCAGGACACGCTTTTGAACATTAAACTCTGTACCTGGGGAAGAAGATACTCTCCACCACGTAGAAATCTTGCATGAGGACATCTCGCTCTGGTTTAGTACTCAGGCTCCCCACAGTGTGAGTAATGCCTAACTGGATGGCACCTTTCAAGGCTGATGAGGTTGTCTAAGAAACAAAGAGAAATGAGAAGAAAGCTTCTAGTATAAATAGGACCACAGCAATAAAATTCAGAAGGGAGAAGCTAGAAGGAGAAACACTTTAAAACAAATGGCCAGCCGAGCACGGTGGCTCACTCCTGTAATCTCAGCACTTTGGGAGGCCAAATAGGAGGATCCAAACGGGAGGATCACCTGAGCTCAGGAATTCAAGACCAGCATTGGCAACATAGCAAGACCTTATTTATCTCCACCAAAAATTTATAAAAATTAGGTAGGCGCAGTGGCTCACGCCTGTAATCCCAGCACTATGGGAGGCAGAGGAAGGCAGATCACAAAGTCAGGAGTTTGAGACCAGCCTGATCAACATGGTGAAACCCTGTATCTACTAAAAAACAAAAAATTAGCCAGGCGTGGTGGTGTGCGCCTGTAATCCCAGCTACTCAGGAGGCTGAGACAGGAGAACTGCTTAAACCTGGGAGGCACAGGCTGCAGTGAGCCAAGATTGCCAAGACTACGCCACTGCACTCCAGCCTGGGTGACAGAGCCAGATTCCATCTAAAAAAAAAATAATAATAATGAACAAAAATCAATAAATAAAAATTAGCCAGGCGTGGTGGTGTGTGCCTTCAGTCCCAACTATGCAGGAGGCTGGGGTGAAAGGATCACTTGAACCTGGGAGATCAACGATACTTAGAACAAACAAAACCTCTTTTACCATAGAGAAGCAAAAGAAATGGGGTGAAAAGCACAAAACTGAACTACAGTCTTAAGACAGAAGTGCTGACACTGTTTTACCCTGCTGAAGACAGCCTCCCCAGCCTTGTCCAGAAGCAGGCAGCACAGGTGGAGAGTGCTTCTCTCTCCCTTACCATGTAGTATCCTGGAAGCAGCTTCTGCAGAAACTCCGCCTCTTTATGTTGAACTGTCTTAATAATGAATTCATCATCGCTGGACACATAGAACAGGGAACCACTAGCTCCAGAGCTACAGAGTTCAATCAGCGGCTCACTACAGAGGGAGTACTGGGGCAAAGAGAGAAGAGCATAAGAGAC
>NW_016107503.1:4972706-4979236 GCF_001604975.1 Cebus imitator
TTTTTTAAATTCTTTTAGCATTCTGTGCATTGACAAGAGGTAAAATGACTGAAACTTAAATGTGAAAGAACACAATTAAATCCACAATTGTAAACATTTATCTTATTCACGTCAGTGAAAAATCCCCAATTATTATAAAAACAGGACAAATTACATCACAAAAGAAGCAAAAATTAGAAAAAAAATTCATAAAAAAATATATCCAACTATGAAAAGTATTGCTCTCTTGGTGTCTTCACATCCTTCTCTTCTGTGTACTGAGGTATAACACATTGTTTCCTCGGATAAATGCGTCCCCATACTTATTCTTCAGTTGTCCATTTACATATTCCTCTGTCTGCTCCAGGGCTATATTCATGCAGCCATCCAGGCAAGCCAGGACCCCTCGATAATCCACTCCAGAATTTCATTTTACCACAACTGGTCGTCCAATGATTTGCTTTAAGAAGTCACTAGGGGTTTGCTTCCGAAGACTCATTTTAACAATCTTGGGATGCAGGAAACTTCAGTTCTAATCCCAGCTCTGCTACTTAATTAGCTGTTTGACTTGGCTAACTCATCTCACCTCTCAGGTTTCTTATCTCCCTGGCGGGATCCAGAACCCTCGCTACAGGTACCCCAAGAGTCCGGCCTCCGTGGACTTCATTGAATCGAAAAAAAAAAATTTTTTTTTTTTTTTGATGGAGTCTCACTCTGTCACCCATGCTGGATGGAGTACAGCAGCACCATCTTGGCTCACTGCAAACTTCACCTCCCCAGTTCAAGCGATTCTCCTGCCTCAGCCTCCTGAGTAGCTGAGATTACAGGCATGCACCACCACACCTGGCTTATTTTTTATATTTTTAGTAGAGATGGGGCTTCACCATATTGGTCAGGCTGGTCTTGAACTCTTGACCTAGAGTGATCTGCCTGCCTCAGCCTCCCAAAGCACAGGGGTTACAGGCGTGAGCCACCGTGCCCAGACCTGAAATTAATCAATATTCTTATTTGACTACCTGGTGGCAGAAACTTCAGTCCTCTAAGAAAGGGCCTGACTAGTGTCTCAAAGACAACAGAGTGGTGTGGGTATAGTGGCTCACCCCTCTAATCCCACACTTTGGGAAACCAAGGCGGACAGGTTGCTTTAGGCCAGGAGTTCAAGACCAACCTGGCCATCATGGTGAAATCCTGTCTCTACTAAAATACAAAAATTAGCTGGGTGAGGTGGTATGCACCTATAGTCCCAGCTCCTCGGGAGGCTGAGTTAATTAAAATTAAAACTTAAAACTTCATTTCCTCAGTCTTACCAGCTACAATTCAACTGTGGTTACTAGCTACCATATTGGATAGCACAGACATAGCACATTTCAATCACTGCAGAAACTTTTATTAGACAGCCTTGCTCTATTTCTCATCTCCAAACTCTACCAGACATTACTTCTATTTCTACTTGGTCCTCAATGGGCATTAAATTACAACTAGTTTTTTCATGTACAAATAGGTCAAAGGAAAATAAATTATTACTATCATATTTAAAGTGTCTGCCTCCCCATCTTTTTTATCTCAATGTTCAACATATAAAAAGAGCTAAGTGGCTGGGCGCCGTGGCTCACACCTGTAATCCTAGCACTTTAGGAGGCCGAGGCAGGCGGATCACCTGAGGTCAGGAGTTTGAGACCAGCCTGACCTACATGGAGAAACCCCATCTCTACTAAAAATACAAAATTAGCTGGGTATGGTGGTACATGCCTGTAATCCCAGCTTCTCAGGAAGCTGAAGCAGGAGAATCGCTTGAACCTGGAATTTTATATGTTGAAGCAGAGGTTGCAGTGAGCTGATATGGTGCCATCCTGGAAAACTACCAAAACTCCATCTCAAAAAAAAAAAAAAAAAGGCTAAATAAGCCAGGTGTGGTGGCTGAGGCCTGTAGTCCCAGTTACTTTGGAGGCTGAGGCAGAAGGATAGCTTGAGCCCAGAAGCTCAAGGCTGCAGTGAGCCATGATTGCACCCACTGCATTACAGTCTGGGCAATCAGAGCAAGATCCTATTTCTTAAAAAAAAAGAAAATTTAAAAATCAAGAGCTCAATAAAAGTAATTAACATGAGTCTCAGAACCCATTCTGGAGACTGTCGGGTCCTTGACTGAGAATGAGTCAGTCCACCTCTGCTACTTGGGATGATGAAATAGAGCACACACACAAAATTTACAGGCCAGAAATAGGACTCCAAGAAATCTTCATACCCCATATTAGACAAAGTACAGATGCTAAATGGGAGACTGAACACTGTCCCGAAGGAAGTCTAAACCATCTGCAGGTCCAGAACTGAAGAATTGGGATCACTCAAGGATCCGGGATGCTTCTCTGTTTTCCCTTCACCAGTTCAATTTTCACTTTACTATCACTAACTCCTTTCCAGTCCATTTGATATCCAGAGCTCAAAAAAGCCAGTGTTCTAGGTACCATTCACTAGTTAAATGACTGTCTTTGGGAAGAAAAAAGGGGCAAGACATGGTCAATCACCCCAGTAACTCCAGCACATTGGAAGGCTTAGGTAGGAAGATTGCTTGAGGCCAGGAATTTGAAACCAGCCTGTGTAACACAGCGAGCACATCTCACAGAAATAATTTTTTATCATCCACACACGGTGGTGTGTAACTGTAGTCCCAGCTACTCAGGAGACTGAGGCAGGAAGATCACTTGGGCCTAGGAGTTGGAGGTTATTATAGTAGCCTCCTACCACCTGTCTATGATCATGCCACTGCAATCCAGCCTTGATGACAGACTGACACCCTAGAATTAAAAAAACATTAAAGAGAAAAAAAAATCTTACCTACTGCCTATACTTTTGTCAACAGGCTGGGATCTGGCCTTCAATTGATATATATCAAGCAATGGCGTAAAAGACTGAAAGACTGTGAGAGTTACGGTTCCCTGTAGTAAGATAAGAATGCCTTTACGGCCGGGCGCGGTGGCTCACGCTTGTAATACCAGCACTTTGGGAGGCCGAGGCGGGTGGATCACGAGGTCAAGAGATCGAGACCATCCTGGTCAACATGGTGAAACCCCGTCTCTACTAAAACTACAAAAAATTAGCTGGGCATGGTNAGACCATCCTGGTCAACATGGTGAAACCCCGTCTCTACTAAAACTACAAAAAATTAGCTGGGCATGGTGGCGTGTGCCTGTAATCCCAGCTACTCAGGAGGCTGAGGCAGGAGAACTGCCTGAACCCAGGAGGCGGAGGTTGCGGTGAGCCGAGATCGCGCCATTGCACTCCAGTCTGGGTAACAGGAGCGAAACTCCATCTCCAAAAAAAAAAAAAGAATGGCTTTACGGCCTTGTTACATATTTATACCTAATAGGGAAACCCAGTTTCTTCAGCTCAGTAAAATTTGTTCACTAAAAAATTCTTTTTTTTTTTTTGAGATGGAATCTTGCTCTGTCACCAAGGTTGGAGTGCAGTAGCACAATCTGACCTCACTGTAACTTCCGTCTCCCAGGTTCAAGCGATTCTCCTGCCTGAACATCACAAGTAGCTGGGACCAAAAGCACACACCACCACGTTTGGTTAATTTTTGCATTTTTAATAGAGGCAGACTTTTGTCATATTTGCCAGGCTGATCTTGAACTTCTGGCCTAAAGTAATCTGCCTGCCTCAACTTCCCAAAGTGCTGGGATTACAAGTGTGGGCCACTGCGCCCAGCCAAAAAAATTCTCATTTAAACATTCATATACAAAAAGGAGACAATTTACCCTTTGTGAAGTAAATTCTAAAGTCTAAGTTCTATGATGTGCAAAAGCTCAGGATATCAAGAAATAGGATAGTACGTGGAGAGTAATTACAAGGAGTCTGAGTTCCCAGAGTAAGATGCTGAGCTCCTGGAGTAAGATGAGAAGGTTCCATCCAGACACACCTTTTTATATGTTGTCTCTCCTGAGGAATCAACACCTCGATGGCCTATTTTCTTGATGGGCATGCCAGAGGTATAAGGCACCTATAAGAAGAAGAGTCAAGATTATAATTTGATTCCCATGTAAGATACCAAATAGCTACCATAATGGTACATCAAAACAAAATTAACTGAAACAACATATTCTTTCTAGAATGTTTGTAAAAACATTTTGCAAAATCTTCAGAAGATCTACCCCATGCTATCTATAGCTATAATGCTGCTTCCCAATGAATTAAGTGGCTAAAAGATCACAGAAGAAAACTCCAGGGGACACATATTTTCCCTTTGGTCCTCAGAAGCACAGAAAATAAAAATATCTTTATTTTTTGTTACTTTTTTGAGATGGAGTTTTGCTCTTGTTGCTGGAGTGCAATGGCACAATCTCAGGTCACTGCTACCTCCGCCTCCTGGGTTCAAGCGATTCTCCCGCCTCAGCCCCCCGAGTAGCTGGGATTACAGGCACCCGCCACCATGCCCGGCTAATTTTTGTATTTTTGTATTTTTTTGTTTTGTTTTGAGATGGAGTTTCGCTCTTGTTACCCAGGCTGGAGTGCAATGGTGCGATCTCGGCTCACCGCAACCTTCGACTCCTGGGTTCAAGCAATTCTCCTGCCTCAGCCTCCCAAGTAGCTGGGACTACAGGCCTGCGCCACCATGCTCAGCTAATTTTTGTATTTTTAGTAGATACAGGGTTTCACCATGTTGACTAGGATGGTCTCGATCTTTTGACCTCATGATCTACCTGCCTTGGCCTCCCAAAGTGCTGGGATTATAGGCGTGAGCCACCACGCCCGGCCACGTATTTTTGTATTTTTAATACAGATGGGATTTCACCATGTTGGCCAGGCTGGTCTCAAACTGCTGACCTCAAGTGATCTACCCACCTCAGCCTTCCAAAGTGCCACGATTACAGATGTCAGCCACCATGCCCGGCCAGAAAATAAAATTATTTTTAAATAGTAGTAGAAACATAGCTGGGTGCTGCTGTCACATGCAGCTGTAATCTCAGCTACTCAGGAGGCCAAGCAGGAAGGTCACATGAGCCTAGGAGTTTGATACCAGCCTGGCTGGGCAATATGGCAAAACCCTATCTCCAACTAAAAATACAAAAAGTTTGCCTGGCATGGTGGCACGCATCTGTAATCCCAGCTACTCAAGAGGCTGAGGCATGAGAACCGCTTGAATCCAGGAGGCAGAGGTTGCAGTGAGCCGAGATCATGCCACCAGACTCCAGCACTCAACTCAATGCATGATTCTGTCTGGAAAAAAAAAAAAAAAGAAAAGAAACAAAGCAAGCAAGGTTGAAGGAGGGAAAGTAGAGAATAGCAGTCATAGGCCAAGCAGGGTGGCTCACGCCTGTATTCCCAACACTTTGGGAGGTCAAGGCGGGCGGATCACCTCAGGTCAGGAGTGCAAAACCAGCCTGGTCAACATGGTGAAACCACGTCTCTACTAAAAATACAAAAATTAGCCAGGCGTGGTGGCATGAGCCTGTAATCCCAGCTGCTAGGGAAGCTGAGGCAGAATTGCCTGAGCCTGGGAGGTGAAGATCGCAGTAAGTGGAGATAGCGTCACTGCACTTTACTTCATACTGGACAACACAGCGAGACATCTCAAAAAAAAAAAAAAAGAAATAAGAGAAGAGTAAACCTATAGTATAGCAGTCTAGAAAGTTATCCCCAGAGCCAGATGCCAGAGTAACAAACATGAAGTTACTCTTCATGACATTAATACTCATTAAGTTAATAAACCAGAAGGCTGAGAGACTAGTGGAAATAGGATGTCACAATTTTTTTTTTTTTTTTTTTTGAGACAGGGTCTTGTCTCTATCACCCAGACTAGACTACAGTGGTATGATAATGGCTCACTGCAGCCTCAACCTCTGGGGCTCAAGCAATCCTGAGTAGCTGGGACTATGGTGTGCACCACCATACCTAGCTAGTTTTTCATTTTTTGTAGAACCAGGGTCTCACTATGTTGCCCGGGCCTGTCTTGATCCCCTGGCCTCAAGCAATCCTCCCACCTCGGCCTCCCAAAGTATTAGGATTACAGGCATGAGCAACGATGACTAGCTAGATGTCACAATCTTAAGACATGATTTTCAAGTTCTACTTTTTTAGCCAAGGCGCTTAGTGCCAGAAAACTCTCAGTATATCACTTGACAGATGCTAGAAGATGTTCTGAAAGAAGCTTTAAGTCCCAGGTCAAAAGGGCCTGCATTCTGAGGCCCCTTTCACAAAACCCAGGAGAGAGGCAAGAAGTAAGAAGAGAATTAGGAAATACTCCATGGGAAGAAAGCTGAGCAAACTGAAGATATTCTAAACAAAAAAGAGAAACTTGGGAAACTAATAGCTTCTGCATGGCTAAAAGAAGTTCTTCATATTCATCAAAGGTACGCAATCAGGACGCCATAACAGCAAAACAAAGAAAGTGAGCTTTAGTGTCAGACTGCCTGAGTTTGAATCCCAGCTTTACTAATCCCACTTATTAACTATGGAATCCTCCTCATTTTCTTCATCTGTAAAACAGGTAACAAGAGTATTGGCCTCACTATGGTTGTTTGCACGATCATAAGAATATCTTTTTTTTTTTTTTT
>NW_016107503.1:4980565-4988998 GCF_001604975.1 Cebus imitator
AAAAAAAAAAAAAAAAGAATCCTGTCTAGCTTCCAAGACCTAAGTAAAGAAAAAATAAAAATATCATAAACAGGTATCCTGCTATCCCAGAGTTAAAGTTTTAGTAACAATTGTACCAATATGAAACTCACCTCAGATGCTGTGGGTCTCTTGATTCCAGATGCTTCTTTAAACAAACAAAAAAAAACCACACAATCATAAGAACATATACACATACTCACATGATCTCTATCAAGCACACTGAAAGCATCAGAGTTTGAATCAAACTAAACATGAGTATAAACTCCTGCCTCTTGCTCAGTGATACCAGATATTTTTGGATAGCACTTTATATGTCCCTCCCTCCTCCTCCATACTCACAGAGGCCTCGTGCATGTTTCATTTTTGTTCTAGCCTCCTTTCTTACTCAAGTATTCATATTTTCTCTGGGAAATATAACTCTTTCTTTTTTCTTTTTGAGATGGAGTCTCACTCTGTTGCCCAGGCTGGAGTGCAGTGCATGATCTCAGCTTACTGCAACCTCCACCTCCCGGATTCTCCTGCCTCAGCCTCCCAAGTAGCTGGGATTATAGGCGCCTGCCACCATGTCAGGCTAATTTTTGTGTTCCTAGTGGAGGTGAGGTTTCACCATGTTGGC
Source organism: Cebus imitator (assembly GCF_001604975.1). Lineage (NCBI taxonomy): Eukaryota > Metazoa > Chordata > Mammalia > Primates > Cebidae > Cebus > Cebus imitator. The sequence goes on from NW_016107503.1 coordinate 4,981,203, forward strand.
TGGGCTGGTCTCAAACTCCTGACCTCAAGTGATCCGCCTGCCTCGGCCTCCCAAAGTGTTGGGATTGCAGGTGTGAGCCACCACACCCAGCCCTTTTTCTTTTTTTTTTTTTGAGACAGAGTCCCAGTCTGTTGCCCATGCTGGAGTGCAATGGTGTGATCTCGGCTCAGTGCCAACCTCTTCCTCCTGGGTTCAAGTGATTCTCATGCCTCAGCCTCCCGAGTAGCTGGGACTACAGGTGCCCATCACCAGTCCGGCTAATTTTTTTCTAATTTTAGTAGAGATGAGGTTTCACCATGTTGGCCAGGCTGGTCTCGAACTCCTGACTTCAAGTGATCTGCCTGCCTTGGCCTCCAAAGTTCTGGCATTACAGTCATGAGCCAACGCGCCCTGCCAACTTTTTAAAACATTTAACCATCAGAGTCGAGGGTCTCATTTGATACGATGGTTGAAAGAGACAAGGCATAAAAGATATTCAAGACTCACTGGAGACGCTGGAGTTTGACTGAAGTTTTTTATTTTATTTATTTATTTTGAGACAGAGTCTCACTCTATTGCCCAGTCATCTCCTAGTCTGGTAGTTATCACCTAGAAAGTAAGCTCCTCTACATGCAAAAAGTCACTGAATAAAGTTAAACAGAAAAAAGGCAAATAAGTAATTTCAATGCAGAGTGGGTTTGAAGTTTTCTCCCTAAAAAGTTCTACCTTGCTACCCTTCCTAGTTTTATCACAAACATGTAGCTCTAGGGCTGCTACACTCTTGTAAAGTACCTAAAATAAAGATGAGATGGAATTTTGGTGCCAAATGCTTAGTATCTGCAACTGCAAAACTGGGACTAATCCCAAGAGCACACAGGATGATGATGATATTAAGGTCTAAGTAATAATACTCAGACCAAGTGACAAAGGAGGAGAATCAGGATACAAAACCTACTCTCTTCCTTGTGTAAAGTTTTGCCCCTATGGCACACATCAGAGATCCAATCTACCAAGGAGCAGAAGAGAAAAACATCATGTATATTTTATATCAAAAAAGAAAAAACATATATCTATATGTATGTATGTAATTTTTTTTCCTTGGAGACAGGGTCTCACTCTGTCACCCTGGCTAGAGTGCAGTGGTGCAATTTCTGCTTATGCAGCCTCTACCTCCCAGGCTCAAGTGATGCTCCCACTTCAGTCACCTGAGTAGTTGGGACTACAGGTGTGTACCACCATGCCCAGCTGATTTTGCTTTTTTTATTATTTGCTTTTATTATTATTATTTGTAGCTATGAGGTCTTACTATGTTGCCCAGGCTGGTCTCAAACTCTTGGGTTCAAAGTGATCCTCCTGCCTCAGCCTCCCAAAATCCTGGGATTATAGGCATGAGCCACCACACCCAGCCAAGTAAATTATCTAGAGAACTTTACCAAAGTTGTTTAACACCAAGCTTGGTCCACAAACCCAGTGCAGAGCAGAATGGCGTATAAGGAACCAGATATCATCTGCTAAGGCTTGACTGCTCGACCCAAGGATCTGCCAATGGAGAAATCATCTACTGAGAAAGTCCATGAAACTGATGAGATGACGAGCATTTAACTGTTCAACTCATAATCAAGCCTTTTCTTCAGAAGAGGAAGAAACAGAAAGAAGAGGAAGAAGGGAGAGAGAAGAGAAGGACCAGAGGGGGAAAAAAAAGAAAACCAACTCAGCATGGCAACACCTGGCTTGGTAATGCCAGCCAGCCTATTTTATTTTAATTTCTAATTTTTTAGAGACAGGCTCTCACTATGTTGCACAGGCTGGAGTGCAGTGACTATTTACATGTGCACTCATAGCTCACGACAGCCTCAAGCTCCTGGATTCAAGAGATCCTCTCACCTCAGCCTCCTGAGTAGCTGGGACTATCAGCCTGCACAACTGCACCTGGCTGTTAGCCATACAATTTTTTTTTTTTTTTTTTAAAAACAGAGTCTTGCTTTGTCACCTAGGCTGGAGTACAGTGGTGCAATCTTGGCTCATTGCAACCTCTGCCTCCCAGGTTCAAGCGATTCTCCTGCCTCAGCTTCCCAAGTAGCTGAGACTACAGGTGCATGCCACCAAGCCCCACTAGTTTTTTGTATTTTTAGTAGAGACAGGGATTCACCACATTAGCCAGGATGGTCTCGATCTCCTGATCTTATGATCTGCCGACCTTGGCCTCCCAAAGCGCTGGGATTACAGGCGGGAGACACCACACCCAGCCAGTCAGCCAATTTTTCAAGAGAATGAGATTCATCCCTATGGATAAGACCAGAATACTGTTCAACAGAAAATGTTTTCTAGTGTCTTTGTGAGAAACACTGTAGGTATATATTATCATTTTGTAATTCATACTCATGATTTATATATATTTTTTTGGGGTGGGTAAACAGCATTAAAATTTACTCTTCTCTAAAAGAATATCTTTTGTCTGAGAATCTTGAGACCTGCATCTCCACATCTAAGGCAAAACTCTCAAAGAGCATTATTCAAATGTCTTTTATCATCAGTCCACACTTGGAAGTGTGGCATGTGCTGTAAGAGGGGAGAGCCTATTACCCAAGGGTGGGTATACAGGCTGATAGTTTGGCTATAAATGCTACAGAGAAGGTCCTATGCCATCTTCAATTTTAATACACCTCAGCCCCAGTTTAATGCCAAATTATTCCTGCTTTTTCTCCATCACTCAGGCATCTCCACATTCTCTCATTTCTCTTTAACACTGACATTTGTAGAAAGGTTATTTCTCTCCTATGGCTGAACAACTTAAGTTTGATAAACACTTTGGAAGCTTATAAATGTATTTCATTTGGCCCTCAAAAAATACTACAGGGTTTGGGAACTATTTTAATTAAGGACTTAAGAGAGAAATAACAAAATGTGTGAAACTTGCTTGGGTGCTGACTAGAAAAAAGGAATCGTAAAAAGACGTTTCTGAGAAGAGAGTCTTAAAAAGAAAAGTTAAATAATTATTAATTGTATAGATGTGACAATATTACTGCAGTTATACTCTCCCATCCTCACCTCTAAAAGATTCCTTATGTGTATTAATAGGTTCTGAAGCATTTAGGGTTGAAATCACGTGAGGACTGGACTTCCTTTAAAATATTCCAGCGAGGTAGAAGTAGAAAAATAGAGAAATATAGATGCAGGAAGACTGGCAAAATGCTGCTATCAAAGCTAGGTGATAGGCCAGGCGTGGTGGCTCACACCTGTAATCCTGGCACTTTAGGAGGCCACAGCAGGTGGATCACTTGAGGTCAGGAGTTCTAGACCAGCCTGGCCAACATGGCGAAACCCTGCCTCCACTAAAAATACAAAAATTAGCCAGGTGTGGTGGGCGCCTGTAATCCCAGCTACTTGAGGGGCTGATGCAGGAGAATCGCTTGAACCCGGGGTGGGCAGAGGTTGCAGTGAGCTGAGATCATGCCATATCACTCTAGCCTGGGCAAAAGAGCAAAATTCCATCTTAAAAAAAAAAAAAAAGCTAGGTAATAAGTATATAAAGGATAATTATACTATTCTCTCTACTTCATCTACATTTGAAGAATGGTATAAATTAAAGGAAGAAAGCAAATCTGGATAATGGGATGTCTTGATCTGAGTTAGCTTTTTTAATTTTTAAAGTAGAGACAGCAGGCTGGGCACAGTGGCTCACGCCTGTAATCCCAGCACTTTGGGAGGCTGAGGCGGGTAGATCACGAGGTCAGGAGATCACTACTACCCTGGCTAACATGGTGAAACCTGGTCTCTATTAAAAATACAAAAATTTAGTCAGACGTGGTGGGACACACCTGCAATCCCAGCTACTTGGGAAGCTGAGGCAGAAGAATTGCTTGAACCTGGGAGGCAGAGGTTGCAGTGAGCCGAGATCGCGCCACTGCACTCCAAGCTGGGTGACAGAGTGAGACTCCATCTCAAAAAATAAATAAATAAAGACAGGCACTAAGCACAGTGGCTCACACCTATAATCCCAGCACTCTGGGAGGCAAAGATGGGAGGATTACTTGAGCCCAGGAGTTTGAGACCAGCCTGGGCAACATAGGGAGATCCCATCTCAGCAAAGAAAAACAAAAAAAGGAAAGAATATATAAAGACAGGGTTTTGGCCTGGCTCGGTGATTCACACCTGTAATCCCAGCACTTTGGGAGACTGAGGCATATGGATCACAAGGGCAGGCGATTGAGACCACCCTGGCCAACATGGTGAAACCCCATCTCTACTAAAAATACAAAAATTAGCTGGGTGTGGTGGCACACACCTGTAGTCCCAGCTTCTCGGGAGACTTGAGGTGATCCTTCCATCTCAGCCTCCCAAAGTACTGGGATTAAAAGCATGATCCGGCTGGGTGCGGTGACTCATGCCTGTAATCTCAGCACTTTGGAAGGCCAAGGTGGGTGGATCACCTGAGGTCAGGAGTTAGAGACCAGTCTGGCCAACATGGAGAGACCCCGTCTTTACTAAAAATACAAAAATTAGTCAGCGTGGTGATAGGCGCCTGTAATCCCAGCTATTCAGGAGGCTGAGGCAGGAGAATAGCTTGAACTCGAGTGGTGGAGGTTGCAGTGAGCCAAGACTGCACCACTACAGTCTCCATGTCGAAAAAAAAAAAAAAAAAAAAAAGCATGATCCACTGCACCAGGCCTACTTTCCAATTTCCCTCCCTCCCTCCCTCCCTGCCTTCTGTCTCTCTTTCTTGAGATGGGCGTCTTTCTGTGTCACCAAGCTGGAGTGCAGTGGCGAGATCTCGGCTTACTGCAACCTCCGCCTCCTGGGCTCAGGCAATTCTCCTGTCTCTGCTGGGAATATGGGCACACACCAGCATGCCTGGCTAATTTTTGTATTTTTAGTACAGATGCGGTTTCACCATGTTGGCCAGGCTGGTCTTGAACTCCTGACCTCAAGTGATCTGCCCATCTCGGCCTCCTAAAGTGCTGGGATTACAGGCATGAGCCACTGCGCCCAGCCTACTTTCCAATCTTCACAATAAAACCACTTATTACAAATCAATAGCCACTTATATTAGAACAAAATCATTCAGAAAGAGATTTTTAGTCTAATCTCTTTAATTAGAAGAGCACAGGGGAAGAGGTTAAGGAATGGGCTCAAAATCAAAGCACAGGCAGTGACAGAGCCGAAACTAGAACCCACATTCCTAATCCCTAATTCAATACATTCTTATAAATCATCTTTGGTTTTTAATTTCCTGGCCACCTAGAATATAGTTGGAACAAGAAAGTGCCAGTGGAACTAGAATGCTCTAAAAAACTAAATAAATCTCAGATTTACTAATGGACAATATGAACACATTTCCCTCAAGGTATTCCTTTTTCCTTGAGACAAGGAAATGTTTCATTTTCATTGAGAGAGAGGATTAGGAATTCAGTTGTACTCCTTCAGGTCCTTTCAAAGAAATTAACAACACTGTTCCTCTAGCAACATTTATCAACATCATTGGCAAAAAGTAGGAAAGTACCTTTCTTTTAGAGAGATTTCCTCTGAATTAGGCAATGCCAGTATTCTAGAGGAGCAGAAACTTCCAAGTCTGATACTTGAAATCATAGTTTTACAGTTTTACAGATGTTAAAGTCCTCACTAGCATATAAAGTATCTTTTTTGTCCAAAAAGACATTAACAATTTTAACACAGCCAGGCATGGTGGCTCACGCCTGTAATGCCAGCCCTTTGGGAGGCCAGGTGGGCAGTGGATCACCTGAGGCCAGGAATTCAAGAACGTCCTGGCCAACATGGTGAAACCCCATCTCTCATCTCTAAAGAAATACAAAAATTAGTTGGACATGGTGGCATGTGACTGGTAATCCCAGTTACTCAGGAGGCTGAAGCCGGAGAATTGCTTGAACCCGGGAGGTGGAGGTTGCAGTGAGCTGAGATCATGCCACTGCACTCCAGCCTGGGCAACAGAGCAAGCTCCGTCTCAAAAAAGAAAAGAAAAAATAAGGCTGGGCGCAGTGGCTCACGCTTGTAATCCCAGCACTTTGGGAGGCCGAGGCAGGTGGATCACGAGGTCAAGAGATCGAGACCATCCTGGTCAACATGGTGAAACCCCGTCTCTACTAAAAATACAAAAAATTAGCTGGGCATGGTGGTGCGTGCCTGTAATCCCAGCTACTCAGGAGGCTGAGGCAGGAGAATTGCTTGAGCCCAGGAGGCGGAGGTTGCGGTGAGCCGAGATCGCGCCATTGCACTCCAGCCTGGGTAACAAGAGCGAAACTCCGTCTCAAAAAAAAAGACAAGAAAAAATAATTAGCCGAACATGATGGGTGGTATGCATCTGTAGTCCCAGCTTCTTGACAGGCTGAAGTACGAAGATGGCTTGGGCCTGGGAAGTCAAGGCTGCAGTGACCTATGATCATGGCACTGCACTCCAGCTTGGGTGACAGAACAAGATCCTGTCTCAAAATACATAAATTAATACATTAATAAAATTAAAATGCTTCTGAAAGAATAACAATAATTCCACCTACTATGCACAAAGGAGCTCAGAATTTTATTGATTTAGGAAGGCTAAGGCTAAGGTCAGTAGGAGAAGTTTCCTTCTGTACTATTTTCTCCTTCACCCCAAAGACTCTTGGCTCAGAGTAACAACAAATATTTAACCTGATTATTAGTTCACACACAGACTTTTCAAATTAGTGAGGGGAGCAGCACAATGGGTAGGACTGCAGGCTCTGAAATCAGAACACCTCAAAATCCATATCCCGGGGAAAACAAAACCAAAAAAAAAAAAGAAATCAGAACACCTACGTTTGTTAGGTTTGAATACTAGATTTAACATTTACAGCTGGGCTAACAATGGCTTAAGGCTGTAAATCCTAGCACTTTGGGAGGCCGAGCAGGTGGGTAGCTTGAGGCCAGGAGTTCAAGATCAGCCTGGCCAATGTGGAGAAACTCTGTCTCTACTAAAAATACAAAAATTAGCTGGGCGTGGTGATGTGCCCTGTAGTCCCAGCTACTCTGGAGGCTGATGCACAAGAATTACTTGAGCCCAGGAGGCAGAGGTTGCAGTAAGCCGAGACTGCACCACGGCACTGTAGCCTGGGTGACAGAGCAAGACTTTGTCTCAAAAAAAGCATTTACTAAGTAGGTAACCTTGGGTAGGTTGGTTAAAATTTCTCTAGAGCAGACTGGCCTACCTTATCTACAAAATGTGGAAGTAACAACATGTACCTCGGTTGTTATGAGAATTAAACAAGTTACCTATAGGCTAATCTATAATATATGCTCTACTTAATCTACAATAAATGCTCTATAAATTCTAGCAATTATTATTATAATTGTGATTTATGAAATGCCATCTACAGGACAGGAACGGTCGGGGAAGTGAGAGGCACAACAGAAAGGGAAAAGGAAAAGAGTTGAGACTGGTTTACTGAAACAAAAGGAAATGAAGTCATAGGAAATTTTCATGGGAGACAAAAAGGTAGTCACTTATTCATAATATACTGAAGAATTGTGAGAAAAGATATTTCTATGTTAAGATAACATCTTTTTTGGAGAGGGCAGTGGCATATGGGCACTAGAGTTAAATAATGCTTGTAAAGGCCGGGCGCGGTGGCTCACGCCTGTAATCCCAGCACTTTGGGAGGCCGAGGTGGGTGGATCACGAGGTCAAGAGATCGAGACCATCCTGGTCAACACGGTGAAACCTCGTCTCTACTAAAACTACAAAAAATTAGCTGGCATGGTGGCGCGTGCCTGTAATCCCAGCTACTCAGGAGGCTGAGGCAGGAGAATTGCCTGAACCCAGGAGGCGGAGGTTGCGGTGAGCCGAG
>NW_016107503.1:4989848-4999682 GCF_001604975.1 Cebus imitator
AAAAAAAAAAAAAAAAAAAATGGCAGAAGGAGAAGCTCTGGCACAAAAATTCTAGGAGCAGTCACAAAACTTGTACTTCATTTCACTCTGGAATGAATTCAGACAGCAAAACATTTCAAGTATATCTTTTAAAAAAGAATGCTGGGTGTGGTGGCTCACACCCGTAATCCCAGCACTTTGGGAGGCCGAGGTGAGATCACCTGAGGTCAGGAGTTCAGGAAACCAGCCTCCTAGCCAACATGGTGAAACCCTGTCTCTACTAAATATACAAAAATTAGCCAGGCATGGTGGCGGCCATCTGTAACCCCAGCTTCTCAGGAAGCTGAGGCAGGAGTAACACTTGAACCTGGGAGACAGAGGTTGAAGGGAGCCAAGATTGTGCCACTGCACTCCAGGGTGAGTAACACAATAAGACTGTCTCAAAAAAAAAAAAAAATCCCAGCACTTTCAGAAGCCAAGTCAGGTGGATCACTTGAGGCCAGGAGTTCCAGACCAGCCTGGGCAACATGGCGAAACCCCGTCTCTACTAAAAATGCAAACATTTAGCCAGATGTGGTGTTGCACACCTGTAGTCCCAGCTCCTCAGGAGGCTGAGGTGGGAAGATGGCTGGAGACCAGGAGGCAGAGGTTGCAGTGAGCTGAGATCAAGCCATTCTGTTGCAGTCTGGGCAACAGCCTCTGCCTCAAGGTAGATTTTATTTGAAGGTCTTCTGCTCCTTGAGGGCAATTTGGAAGTAACTTGCAAAAAACCTGCCAAGTGCTCATGCCTGTAATCCCACTACTTTGGGAAGCCAAGGCAGGTGGATCATTTGAGGTCAGGAGTTCCAGACCAGGAGTTCCTGTACCTGTAATCCCAGCTAGTAGGGATGCTGACACATGAGAATCGCTTGAACCTGAGTGGCGGCGGTTGCAGTGAGCCAGGGATCGGGCCACTGCACTCCAGCCTGGGTGACAGAGCAAGGCTCCGTCTCAAAAAAAAAAAAAAAGTGAAAAATCATTATGTACAATCTGACCAAGAAGTACTAAGTTACTAAGTTATCTTAGTAATTAGTAAAGCGAACAAAGATGTATATACAAGGATATTTATTACAGCAGTGTATATATAACTATAATTGCATAGATCCCATTATTGGAAAGAATCTAAATGAACAATAGGGGACTGATAATATATGTCATGGTGCCATCATAAAATGGAATACTATATAACCATTATTTTTATGTATATTTAATAATAGGATATCAATATATTGTTGAGTGGAAAAAGGTCGAATTATTATAATATATACATTATATAATGTTATTATACCATATAATACCATTATATTATATATATATGTTATATTATATAATGGTATTATACCATATATATTATATCATATGGTATAATACCATTTCCTGTAAAACATTTATCTATAAATTCACATGTACTTATGCACATAGAAAAGGTACAAAAGATTATATACCAAAATGTTAAAATATGACTATTTCTTGATAGTAGGAATAGGCTTATTTTGTAACCTTAAATTTATATTTTTCCTTACCTATATAAACTTTCTTTTTTTTTTTTTGATGGAGTTTCGCTCTTGTTACCCAGGCTGGAATGCAATGGCGCGATCTCGGCTCACCGCAACCTCCGCCTCCTGGGTTCAGGCAATTCTCTTGCCTCGGCCTCCTGAGTAGCTGGGATTATAGGCACGCGCCACCATGTCCAGCTAATTTTTTGTAGTTTTAGTAGAGACGGAGTTTCACCGTGTTGACCAGGATGGTCTCGATCTCTTGACCTCGTGATCCACCCGCCTCAGCCTCCCAAAGTGCTGGGATTACAGGCGTGAGCCACCGCGCCCGGCCACCTATATAAACTTTCTATAATAAATATTTTAATGTGTACATTACATAATTTAACAATTAAAGGAATGGCTTTACTGTCATTCTCTTTGCTTTATACCCCATTTTTCCCAGTAAACCACTACTCAAAAGTCCCACACATACAAACCACCACACTCCCCACACACATATTCACTCAAGCTCATTACAACCATGTTATGCTATTGCAAAGATAAGGGAGAAGAAAAAATATGAAAAGAAAATGCCAGGAACGCTGCTGACAATCCTAAGATGAAAAGAAGTCTTATATTCTCGTATCCTCTTTCTCAACTACATATTACTTTCAGATGCCTATACAACCCGAAATAAACCTGTATCAGCACAGATAAGAGATTTCCTCTTAAAAAGGGAACCATATCCCTCAGAAATCAACAGTCTCCTATAAAACAGGGATACCCAATTTCAGCATATCTCCTGGATGCCAAGATTTCAAAAATATTAAAGATCTAGCTTCTAAATTATGAAAATAAGCAAGGAAATCACTATTACTAAAATAATTCCAGAACAGCAGAACCAGTGAAGTCAAACCCCAAAGTGAAAACAACCCAGTCTCAAGTCTTGCTAAAATACATGTCAAGGCTACCCTGGGCACACTTGCCTATAGGGTAGCCCTGCTCTGCAAGAAGCAGCACCACAAAAAAATACATTTTTTTTGAGACAGAGTCTTGCTCTGTCGCCCAGGCTAGAGTGCAGTGGTGCAGTCTCAGTTCACTACAACCACCATCTCCCGGGTTCAAGCAATTCTCCTGCCTCAGCCTCCCAAGCAGATGAAACTACAGGCATGTGCCACCACGTCCAGCTAATTTTTTGCTTTTTTTTTTTTTTAAAAGATGGGGTTTCACCATATTGGTCAGGCTGGTCTCGAACTCCTGATCTCGAACTCCTGAGGTGATCCGCCCACTTCAGCCTCCCAAAGTGCTGGGATTACAGGCGTGAGCCACCGCACACGGCTTAATTTTTTGTATTTTTAGTAGAGACAGTGTTTCACCATATTAGCCAGGCTGATCTCGAACTCCTGACCTCATAATCCAACTGTCTCAGCCTTCCAAAGTGCTGGGATTACAGGTGTGAGCCACCACACCCGGCTACAAATTTTACTTTTTTAAAAAGGTAAAGTCAGGCCAGGCACGGTAGCTCATGTCTGTAATCCCAGCACTTTGGGAGGCTGAGGCAGGAGAATCACCCGAGGTCAGAAGTTTGAGACCAGCCTGACCAACATGGAGAAACCCTGTCTCTACTGAAAATACAAAATTATCTGGGTGTGGTGGCAGGCACCTGTAATCCCAGCTACTCCAGAAGCTGAGGCAGAAGAATCACCTGAACCTAGGAGGCAGATGTTGATGTGAGCCAAGATGGCACCACTGCACTCCAGGCCTGGGCAACAAGAGCAAAACTCCATCTAAAAAAAAAAAAAGAAAGGCAAAGTTGACTCATCACACCATGCCACAAAAATTTTTCTGAGTAACTGTGCACTAGTCTTAAGGAAGCATTCCATTTTGGTCCTTGGCTCCACCCTAAATTGTGTTTGTGGTGAAGAGATAATGAGGAAGGTGATTTCTAGTCACTTGGCAAACTCCACTATGATTATCCATAAATTTGCTTGCTACTCTCCAGTCACTGGAGACCAAGATTCACTATTGAGAGGAAGGAGAAAATGTAAAGGAAGAGAAAATCCATCAATATAATTCTGAGAAGTGTGAAAAAAGCAAATTTCAGAATGAGAAATGAGCTGAACTCAAAAAAAAAAATGAGCTGAACTTTAAAATGGTCTCGAACTCCTGGCTTCACTTCACTTTGGCCTCCCGAAGTGCTGGGATTACAGGTGTGAGCCACCGCCCAAGTCACAAAGATATTTAAGAGATCAAAGAGATAACATAAACAAAATATATTTAAGTTTTTTAGTTTTTTTGGTCTTGAGACAAGGTCACACTCTTGTCACCCAGGTTAGAGGGTAGTGGCAGGTACACAGCTTACTGCACCCCCAACCTCAGATTCGAGTGATTCTCCCCTCAGACTCCAGAGTAGCTGAGACTATACGCACACACCACCATGCCCGGCTAGTTTTGTTTCTGTTTTTGTTTTGTTTTGAGACAGAGTCTTCCTGTAGTTCAGATTAGAGTGCAGTGGTGCAATCTTGGCTCACTGCAACCTCCGCCTCCCGGGTTCAAGCAATTCTCCTGCCTTGGCCTCCGGAGTAGCTGAGACTACAGGCACATGCTGCCATGCACGGCTAATTTTTTTTTGTATTTTAGTAGAGACGGGGTTTCACCGTGTTGCCCAGGCTGGTCGCCGACACCTGATCTCAGGCAATCCATCCACCTCAGCCTCCCAAAGTGTTGGGATTACAGGCGTGAGCCACTGTGCCCAGCCCTGGCTAGTTTTTACATTTTTTGTAGAGACAGGCTTTCACTATGTTTCCCAGGCTGGATTCAAACTTCTGAGCTCAAGCAATCTGCCTGCCTCGGGCCCCACAAAGTGCTGGGATTACAGGTCTAAACCACTGTGCCCAGCCAAATAGTTCTGAAATGAGTTCCTCTTACTCTAGTCTGTAGAACAAAACAGAGTTGGCCTTAATAGCACAGCCTGTCCCTGCACTTTCAGAGCAGAAGCATTTCTGTCAGAGATGCAATGACATCATCTACTGATGAGAAACCAAGAAGCAGTGTGTGAATGACTTTAATGTTTGAAATACACATATAATTAGGGGACGCTAGAGGCTGGCCGGATATGCATTCCTCAGACAACTGGAGTTTTGCCCAAACAGGTCATAGGGAAACAATCCCAGAGGCCCAATTGAATTACCTACCAACACTACTACATAAACATGTCAATAAGGCTGAGTGCAGTGGCTCGCGCCTGTAATCCTAGTACTTTGGGAGGCCAAGGCAGGTGGATCACCTCAGGTCAAGAGTTCAAGACCACCCTGGTCAACATGGAGAAACTCCACCTCTACTAAAAATACAAGAAAAATTAGCTGGACATAGTGGTACATGCCCATAATCCCAGCTACTCAAGTGCTTGAGGCAGGAGAATGGCTTGAATCCAGGAGTGAGCCCAGATGGTACCACTGCACTCCAGCCTGGGCGAGAGCAAGAGACTCCATCTCAAAATGCATGCGTGCGTGTGTATGTCTGTGTGTGTGTGTGTGTGTGAATAGTTCCTACATAGAGCACAAAGAGGAAAGCAGCTTTTTTGAAATTAAAATGCCCTCATCTCTACTAAAAATACAAAAATTAGTCATGTCAAGTATGGTGGTTCATGCCTATAAGGAGGATGGCTTTAGGCCAGGAGTTTGAGATCAGACTAAGCAATATGGTGAGACTCTTGTCTCTACTTAAAAAAAAAAAAATAGCCAAGTGTGGTGGCCCATGCCTGTAATCCTGTGTAGGTAGGTTGAGGTGGGAGAATCACTTGAGCCCAGGAGTTTGAGGCTATAGTAAACTATGATCATGTCATTGGATACCACCCTGGGAGACAAGTGTGAGATCTAGTCTCAAGGAAAAAAAAAAAGGGGGCCGGGGGCAATGGCTCATGCCTATAATCCCAGCACTTTGGGAGGCCAAAGCGGGCGGATCACCTGACGTCAGGAGTTCAAGACCAACCTGGCTAACATGGCAAAACCCTGTCTCTACTAAAAATACAAAAATTAGCCAGGCATGGTGGTAGGCAGCTGTAATCTCAGCTACTAGGGAGGTAAAGGCACAAAAATCGCTTGAACCGAGGAAGTAGAGGTTGCAGTGAGCTGAGATCAAGCCACTTGCATACCAGCCTGGGTGACAGAGCAAGACTCCATCTCAAAAGAAAGAAAAAAAAAAAGGTTGGCGTGGTGACTGATGCCTGTAATGCCAGCATTTTGGAAAGTTGAAGTGACCGGATCATGGGGTCAGGAGTTCAAGACCAGACTGGCCAATATGGTGAAACCCTGCCTCTACTAAAAATACAAAACTTAGCTGGGTGTGGTGGTGTGTACCTGTAATCCCAGTTACTCAGGCAGCTGAGGCAGGAGAATAGCTTGAACCCAGGAGGCGAAGATCGTGCCACTGTACTCCAGCCTGGGTGACAGAGCAAGACTCTGTCTCAGGGGAAAAAAAAAAGAAAAGCAAAACTCCTCACAATATAACAAAACAAAACCAAAATCTACCCAGTTGTTTGCCGGACTATCTGAAGCAATCTCTCTGGTCCTAGTTAACCTGGAATACTGAAAGCCACTCTACATCCCTGCAGGTGAGAGACACAATATGTTCTTCAATTGAAAATACTCTTGAAATTAAAAAAAAGAAAATACTCTTGAAATGTCACCCTGCCTCCTGAGAAGTAATGCTAAACACATAGCAATACTGTGTTTAATTGTGTTAAAAAAAAAAAAAAGTGTACCATCACAACATCCTCAATAATGACATCAAACGAATTAAGAAAATCAAGCCACATCTCAGAGAAAAGCTAAATATTGTTTCCTAGCCGGTGTGAATTTTTCCTAAGGATCTGCTAGGAAAGAGTCAGAAGTGCAAGGATGCTACTAGAAACAAAAGCTTGAAGCAATCTGATCTACAACAGCCAACTAAAAGCAGTATATCAAAGAATGAACCACATGTTTATTAAGATTAATCTTGGTAACATACAGCCTTTATGCAACATCATTGCCCCAGTAACAATCTCTCTGAACCTCAGTTTCCTAATTTGGAAAATGAAAGGGTTAAATAAAAATAACTCGACATTTTCCTCTAGTCAACTAGTCCTACAAAACAAATTTCATGACTCTCAGACCTCAAATATGTATCCCTTGGCACCAAAACTTTCTTTGAAACTACAAAAAAAATCCAAATCCTTCCATAAAAGACCTGGGTTTCCTGAATAAGTCACCCATGGCCAAGAGGCACTTGAAATTTTTGGCAGATAGCCACCTACCAATTCTATTTCCAAATCTGGTTCTATCTATCTTGAAAAAGCAAAGAATTTTGCTGGGTTAAAACAAACATATTTCAGGCTGGGCACGGTGGCTCACGCCTGTAATCCCAACATTTTGAGAGGTCAAGGTGGGTGGATTACTTGAGGTCAGGAGTCCAAGACCAGACTGGCCAACATGGTGAAACCCTGTGTCTACCAAAAATACAAATATTAGCCAGGCATGGTGGCGCACACCTGTGATCCCAGTGACCCGGGAGAATTGCTTGAACCTGGGAGGCGGAGGCTGCAGTGAGCCAAGATCTCGCCACTACACTACATTGCTCTGCTCTGTAGCCTGGGCGACAGAATAAGACTCTGTCTCGAAAAAAAAGAAAAATGAATAAATAAAATTCTAGGAGAGAACAAGGATAAAATTACCACCTTCTCTCTCCCCAGTCTGCTGGCTGGCCTGGTATTATCTCTGTTGTTCACTTCATAGGCTATAGTTTCCATTTTATTGTCATAGAAAAACAGGCTAATAAAATACTTAATAGCTATTAGGTAGTACACATTTAATCAAAGAGTTTTAAATTAACCTACAAAAGCCCACAGATATTAACAAGCAAAACATACTATTTTGATATTCAAAGCTAAGTTGTAAGTACACATTATCAATATCAGAAACTGGATGCCTGTAAGACTAGTTAATTATACTTGACATTGGGCTTGAGCAGTCATTGTAGATATAAATCAGAAGCAATGACGTTCTGATGTCAGTTTTCTGGCAGAATACACCAAGGTGACAAAAAGAAAAAGGGGTGGGTGAAGGGTGTCAAAACCCCTGTAAACAGGAAAATATTTCCCTACTTATAAAATATCAACCAAGAATAACAAAAAAGCAAAAAAGAGAAAAAAAAAAAATCAACCAAAATGACACCTGGTGATATTCAGACAGTGTGTCCTATGTTTACATTTCCAAATTTCAGTTTCTCACTCAACATGATCTAAACTGCTTTACTTTATACTAAAAGGAAGAATTGGGAAAGAAATCAGTTTACAAATGGCTTACACTGTACACAACAGAACACAGATCAAAGAAACATCAACAGGCCAGGAGCAGTGGCTCACGCCCGTAATCCCAACACTTGGAGAGACAGAGGTAGGTGGATCACCTGAGGTCAGGAGTTCCAGACTAGCCAGGTCATGGTGAAACCCTATCTCCACTAGAAATACAAAAAAAAATTAGCCAGGCACAGTGGTGGGTGCCTATAATCCCAGCTACTTGGGAGGCCGAGGCTGGAGGATTGCTTGAACCCAGGAGGCGGAGTTTGCAGTGAGCAGACGTCGTGCCATTACACTCCAGCCTGGGCAACAACAGCGAAAACCCCATCTAAAAAAAAAAAAAAAAAATCAAATCAACAAGAATCCCTACTACTAGAATTAACAGATTACAACAGTTTATAGGTAGGGCTCTCCTGGAAGAACAAAGCCATCAGAATCACGGACTGATGAGGCCATCCCTACTATAAAGGTTCCAGGCAAAAATGTATCCTCAAATATCCTGTATCCTCTGGCTTTCGCCGAGCAGTTAAGGGTGGGGAAAGTCAGGTAAGCAGCTGTAAAGTTACATCCAAATCATTTGTGCTTATGATAAAGTCATATAGGTGAGTGATGATCATTTTTAAAATGTTCTAGTCTGAAGCAAAAGGAGATACAGCTCACGATTATTTAAGGTTTCAAGTGCTTTTCTTTTTCCTTTAGCTGGAATGCAGTGGCCCGATCTTCAAATCAAGTCTCCATGACAGAAACTCTTTTCTCTCTTCATGGTAGTAAAATGGGCGAAAAGTAGGGCTGGGCGCAGCAGCTCTAGCCTATATTCCAGCACTTTGGATGGCCAAGGAGAGCGGAACACAAGATCAGGAGCTCGAGACCAGCCTGGCCAACATGGTGAAACCCCATCCTCTACTAAAAATACAAAAAAATTAGTCGGGCATGTTGGCGCATGTCTGTAATTCCAGCTACTTAGGGGGCTGAGGCAGAAGAATCTCTTGACCCTAGGAGGTGGAGGTTGGAGCGAGCCGAGATCCTATCACTGCACTCCATCCTGGGCGACAGAGACTCTATTTCAAAAAAAAAAAAAAGCGGGGGGGGGGGGCAAAAAGTAGCTAAATTTCAAGCTATTGATAGACTATGGAAAGTTTATAATGGCCTCCTCCAAATCCAAACATGGTAATTGCTCCAATAGGAAAAGATGTTAAATGTTTCTTAGAACTTACGGTTTGCTTTACCCCATGTATTTCACTTATCAGCAGTATGAAAGTCTGGCTCTGGCTTGATGGTGAAACAATCTAGACAGGGGTTTAATATTGGCAGGGAACAAACTCTCCTAAATAAACTCTTCTTCCCAATTTAAATGCCAGAAGATTTGGAGTGCCTAAAGTTATGAACGGCTTATCAAAAACTGTCAATCTGTCCTTAGTCTATGACATTTTTGTTTTATATCCATTTTCAGCATCGCCAGAGAACACTGTCCTGTAGGATTTGAGTTTCACCAAAACTTAAGTGAAGTCAGCTAAACATCTAAGAACAATAAATCATTTTAGGATGGTTGACACACACACTCCTTGAATTTCTACAGAGCTAACCGTCTAGCCTTTAACAATTTAGAAACTCACAAACCAGGCCGGGCGCAGTGGCTCAAGCCTGATATCCCAGCACTTTGGGAGGCCGAGGCGGATGGATCACGAGGTCAAGAGATCGAGACCATCCTGGTCAACACGGTGAAACCCCATCTCTCCTAAAAATACAAAACATTAGCTGGGCATGGTGGCGCGTGCCTGTAATCCCAGCTACTCAGGAGGCTGAGGTTGCGGTGAGCCGAGATGGCGCCATTGCACTCCAGCCTGGGTAACATGAGTGAAACTCCGTCTCAAAAAAAAGAAACTCATAAACCATCACTTGTTCCTGCCAACTTTCTAATTCCTCTGGTACCATTCAGACAGAGAAGTAATCTCTTCCAATCACAAATAAAATCTTTTTTTTTTTTTTTTTTTTTTTTTTTTTTTT
>NW_016107503.1:5001432-5003982 GCF_001604975.1 Cebus imitator
GAGTCAGGAGAATCATTCGAACCCAGGAGGTGGAGATTGCAGTAAGCTGGGGTACACCACTGTACACCAGCCTGGGTGACAGAATAATACTCTGTCTCAAAAAAAAGAAAAGAAAACACAAAAACATTTATACAATCTGTATTATTAACTGTTAGCAGAAGGAAGTGACAGAATACATAAAGATCTACAAAAATATCAGACAGTACAGAGCAAATATCTGACTTCATAGTTGAGAAGTTGAAGGACCATACACAACCCTTCTTTCAGGGTTGTAGATTAGAGGGGAAACAGGTTTCAAATTAAGGAGCTACTATTAAAAATAAAAACCCTTCGAGGTAGCTCACACCTGTAATCCCAGCACTTTGGGAGGCCAAGGCAGGTGGATCACCTGAGTTCAAGAGTTGGAGACCAGCCTGACCAACATGGTGAAACCCCCATCTCTACTAAAAATACAAAGATTAGCCAGACGTAGTGGCAGACACCTGTAATCCCAGGTACTCAGGAGGCTGAGAATCGCTTGAACCCAAGAGGCAGGGGTTGCAGTGAGCCGAGTTCGCATCATTGCACTCCAGCCTGGGCGACAGAGCCATACTCCATTTCAAAAATAAATAAATAAAAATAAAAACTCTTGTCACTTTTATCCTTGTTCACCCTTATAATGCAGCACGAGTTGTTCTGACCCCCTAACACTTTGGTAAAAATCCCCTCCCAAGAAACTAAAAATAGAGATACATAAATAAAACTGCAGCTTATTAAAGAAGATATTTGTGACTTGACAGTCCAGCATTTGAGCTGGAATGTGAAAGATGGAGCCCTATTCAGCCGATTCAAAACGGCAAAAACGCAATACCAGGCCTAAGGAAATACCAAAATCAAGCAAAACATCCAACATCTGGCAGCATCTATTCACAGTGTAGAGGCAGAAGTTACTGTGAAACACCAGACATTTCTGACGGAAGCGCTGGAACAGTTTCTGACTCACCTCCCGTCCCCCACCGCAGTACACACACATTTTCTCTCCTACACACAATCTGTTTGTTGCTTTTCTTGTGGGCCTCCTCAGCCCTTCCTCAATCTTCGTTAGTTTTTAACTTAATACGTCGAGCTGTCTACATTAACCTGGCTCCATTCTCCAAATTCCAATCTCCTGATACAGCTTAAGCATTCTTCCAGTCCATTTTCTATTATGCAATACTCCCCAACAACACTTACAATCACCCCCCACCCATCTTCCTTCTTCTCAGGCCTAATTTCCAAAACATTACTTCTCGCAGTCTCGACTGCAATTCAAGGCCCCATTCCATCTTTCCCATCTGTTTTTAAGGTCTTTGACCTTAATTTCCTATATTCTTTAGGCTCTCTTCAAAACTTCCATTCCTTCCCAGAGTTAGGCAGTTTAGAGTTGGGAGTCAGCAAAGGAGTTAGTTTGAGAAAGTATGTGTCTCTGTGCGCCTGCCCGCGCCGGGGGGTGGGGGTGCGAAGTGAAAAGGGATGACACATTAGGGGGAGTCTCTGAGGGAAAAGATGGCTTCACCAACTCCCACCCCCTAACAAAATTCACGATTCCCTACCTCTTTAGCAATCGAAAGTGTCCCATAACTCTTCAATACCTTTTAAGTCCCATGGCTTCTCTTCAACATTTTTATCCAAATAGACCTCAATCAACTTAAATTCTACCTGCATCTCACACCAACTAGTTACTCTCTACTTCTTAGACCTCCATGTACTTTTTTAGTTTCTCTACTCCCTTCCGTTTCTCGTTTTCTACCCCCACCTTCAATCTCCATCTCTTCTCCTCAAAGACAATCAACGTTTTCGACAGCTTCTTTTCTGAGTCAAACTCATCCTTTCCTCAAACTCCTCTGCCCACTCAGAAATCTCTATTTGAAAGCCCGGCTCGCCCCCACCTCCGCCCCAACCCGCTTACCCCTAGGACATTCCCAGCTACAGGTACCCTCATAAGTCTCGCTCTTCCTCCCATCCCACATTCCTCACAAGCTCCCTACCCATGCCCTGCCCGGCTTACCTGAGGACGAGGTACAGGAAGGGACCCCGGGATCAAAGGATGAAAAACCGACCGCCGACGACAGCCCGGAGGAGGCCGACGCCATCTTGGCAGCCCCCTCCCCCTCAACGGCCTGGCTCTTTCAATCCGGCTCTTCCTCTTCTTGGAACTGAATCTTCCCGACGTCTCTTTACAGAACCCGCGTTCTGCGGGCCACCTCCCCGCCCCCTACGGGGCCTCCCTCAGACACCTCCAGCCGGCTCCTGGACCAGTTCAAGGCCGCACCATTCCCCTGGCATGGAGGAGAACTCCCGTCTAGCACCCCCTCCACAAGTTTAACCGCTTCCCACAGGGGATACCTTCCCCTTTCACAAAAGAGTAAGCTCAAGCTGGCTGCTGGGACTCCGCGTCCGGACCAAGCCACATCAGAAAAAAAAAACGAGGCAAGAAAAGTCCCAGAGGAGCGAATGCCCCCTCTCCATCCACCCTAGCCGCGGCCTGCTTAACGCCCAACCCGGCTGCTTCACTCCGGGTGGCCCGTGAAG
>NW_016107503.1:5004230-5005269 GCF_001604975.1 Cebus imitator
AAAAAAAAAAAAAAAAAAAAAAAAAGAATCCGACCACTGCGCATGCGCCCGACCTTCTCGGGTTATCAGCCCCATCAAAGAGGAGAGAAAAGAAGCAAAGCCAATTGGGAGGCTGCTAATGGTCACGTGAGGCGGGTCCTCACTCTCTGACGAGTCCACGGGTGGAAGACGTGCGCGCGCGGGTTGGCCAACCGTTCGTACGGTGGCTCAGCAGATCCATTTAGGTTCAGTTCTTTGCGAGGTTTGGCTTGAGTGATCTGAACTCTGGATAACAGTCACTCCGGCACGTCCTCTGAAATTCCCAACCCAGAAGATAACTCTCGGTGAGAGTACTGGTGTCAAGTCAGCGACGTTAAGGTGTCGAATATTACAAAACATTACATGCCACCAAGAACTCTTCCTAGCCTTTTTCAGGATTTTACTACCCTGTTTACTATTTAATTAAACTTGCGTGCATGTCTTACCTTCCTCCGAATAACATTCGAAATAGATATGTGTTTTGTTTGCCTCAAGCACAAAGCTAGGCACAGTGATGGAGTTCAGTAAATATTTGATGCATGAATCAGTGAAGCCCTGTCAAAAAAGGGCGCGGGAGGCAATCAGGAACTTACCACAACCTTCCCGCAACCCAAGCCTTTTGGCCTCCACCTGTCAATTATCTATGCTCTAAAGGGCATGGAGATACACAGAAAAATTTCTCCCGTTGTAGTCTTCATAGTAACGCTGATCATTTTTAACAAAGTACTCCGTAGGCTATGAACCATGGTGGGAATCTGAAGTCCTATCTTTCTGAGCTGGCTGTCAAAATTCTGGAAAGCAAGGACTGTGTTTGGTTCACTTTTGTATCTCCAGCTCCTCCTGTGACTTTATATATAGTAGGGGCTCAATAATTATCTGTGGAATGAATACATGAATAGGGATGGGAAAACACTGGGATAAGAGTCCATCAGGGCCGGGCGCGGTGGCTCAAGCCTGTAATCCCAGCACTTTGGGAGGCCGAGGCGGGTGGATCACGAGGTCAAGAGATCGAGACCATCCT
>NW_016107503.1:5005804-5007306 GCF_001604975.1 Cebus imitator
AAAAAAAAAAAAAAAAAGAGTCGGACGGATAGATCCTCTCAAATTCACAGCCCATGAAAGAACCCCATTAAAACAGGTTTTGTAAACCCCAGAATGGCCTGGTTATCCTCTTTCCAGATGTTTTGTGGGTCCTCATAAGGGAACCTGGGACCCGAACATCCATAGAATATCCCCATGCAGGCCGGGCGCTGTGGCTCACGCCTGTTATCCCAGCACTCTGGGAAGCTGAGGCGGGCAGATCACCTGAGCTCAGGAGTTTGAGATCAGCCTGGCCAACATGGTGAAACCCCGTCTCTACTAAAAATACAAAAAATTAGCTGGGCCTGGTGGCGGGCGCCTGTAATTCAAGCTGCTTGAGAGGCTGAGGCAGGAGAATTGCTTGAACCCAGGAGGCGGAGGTTGCAGTGAGCTGAGATCGCGCCATTCCACTCCAGCCTGGACAACAAGAACAAAACTCTGTCTCAAAAAAAAAAAAAAAAGTACACACACACACATATATATATATGTATATATCTCCCCATGCATTTACCTCAGCCTTCTACTTTTTCCTTACCAAACTCTAAAATAATTGTGTCCCTGCTGCCACCTGCTGGATTATTCGTCTTCCTTTGTGCACCGAAGATAGACAAAATCTTGCCGTTTGTAATTCCACAGCAGAATTTTGTAGTGTTGAAGTATTTTATAATTGCCTATACCTATACCCTACACTCAACTAAACAGGACAGGAACTAGTGAGGGACACATTGTCTATCACAGGACTTGGCTCATAGGTATTCAGTAAATAAATATTTGTTGAATAAATTATGTTTGTTTCCTGAAAAGGCATTGGGTTGCTACTGTTTCCTGAGTTACTTTAGAAATCAGCTGGTGTTGATGTAAAGCTGTTTCTGATTTTAAAATTGGAAACAGACTAATAAATCCCAGAATGACCAACGCAGTCAGACAGGAATCTTCTCCCTGTGAACTAATCTGTGAATTTTATTTAATTAATTTATTTATTTCTGAGATGGAGTACGGTTCTTGTCGCTTAGCTGGAGCACAGTGGCACTTGGCTTACTGCAACCTCCACCTCCCGGGTTCAAACGATTCTTCTGCCTTAGCCTCCCGAGTAGCTGGAACTACAGATACGCACCACCACACCCGGCTGATTTTTGTGTTTTTAGAACTCCCACTATTTTTATTTTTAATTTCACCAACTCCCACTCAGTCCCTGGGGTGTCCTCTGAGTCAGAGAACCACTCTTCCCCAGTAACATTCCTGGCATAGTAGAGCTGTGGTGACGTGGTAGGGTGTGGAAACGGGACAGAGCAGGACATGTTGGCTTGGTGCCCCCAAACAAACAGGAAAGAGAGTTCACCAATACATACTTCGGGAAAGGGGGTGCAATCTGGTGACCTCAAAATAGGACCACAGGTACAGACTTCAGTACATGTGAATGCACACCCACACCTTGATTAAAATGTCCTTCAGAGCTTATAACACTTTCTTTTTTTTTTTTTTTT
>NW_016107503.1:5008336-5009600 GCF_001604975.1 Cebus imitator
TGTTGACCAGGATGGTCTCGATCTCTTGACCTTGTGATCCACCCGCCTCGGCCTCCCAAAGTGCTGGGATTACAGGCTTGAGCCACCGCGCCCGGCCAACACTTTCTTTTTTTGAGACAGAGTCTTGCTCTGTCCCCCAGGCTGGAGTGAAATGGCGCAGTCTCGGCTTACTGCAATCTCCACCTTCCCAGTTCAAGTGATTCTCCTGCCTCAGCCTCCCGAGTTGCTGGGACTATAGGTGCCTGCCACCATGCCCGGCTAATTTTTGTATTTTTAGTACACACAGGGTTTCACCATGCTGGCCAGGCTGGTCTAGAACTCCTGACCTCGCCATCTGCCTGCCTCTGCCTCCCAAAGGGCTGGGATTACAGGCATGAGCCACCATGCCCAGCTGCTTAGAACACTTGCTAAGATTAGAATGAAGGGATGGGACTGGCAAGGAAAGGGTTCTACAATAAGAGGATGGGTTCTTTATTCAATTAATTATTCATTAATTAATTCACTCTATTAACAGTATTTAGCCTAGCCAGGCGAGATGGCTCAGGCCTGTAATCCCAGCACTTTGGGAGGCCAAGGTGGGTGAATCACAGGGTCAAGAGATCAAGACATTCCTGGCCAACATGGTGAAACCCACCCCCAGTCTCTACTAAAAATACAAAAATTAACTGGGCCTGAGGGTGTGTGCCTGTAATCCCAGCTACTCAGGAGGCTGAGGCAAGAGAATTGCTTGAACCTGAGAGGTGGAGGTTGCAGTGAGCTCAGTTCCTGTCACTGCACTCCAGCCTGGAAACAGAGCAAGACTCCATCTCAAAAATAAAAATAAAAATAAAAAAACATTATTTAGCCCAAGCTACGTCCCAGGCACTACTAGAGTTCCTGGTATACACAGATGAAGATTAAGCCCCTTGTTCGGCGCGATGGCTCACTCCTGTAATCCAAACGCTTTGGGAGGCTGAGGCAGGCAGATTGCTTGAGCCCAGGAGTTCAAGACCAGCGGGCAACATAGCAAAAATCCTATCTCTACAAAAAATACAAAAATTAGCTGAGCATGGTGGTGCACACCTGTAGTCACAGCAACTCAGGAAACTGAGGTGGGAGGATCACTTGAGCCCTGGAGGTCAAGGCTGCAGGGAGCTAAAGTTGCACCACTGCTCTCCAGCCTGGTGGACAGAGCAAAACTATGTCTCTAAAAAATTTTTTTTTAATTAAAAAAAGGAAAAGATTATGGCCAGGCGCGGTGGCTCACACTTGTAATCCCAGCACT
>NW_016107503.1:5011495-5012730 GCF_001604975.1 Cebus imitator
AAAAAAAAAAAAAAAAAAAAAAAAAAAGAATACAATGTAATAGGTGCCATCATAGAGTTTGTATAAGTGCTATGGTTTGATCACCATATTTTCGGAATTAAAAATGGGAACAGAGTCTTGATAATACAACAGATAATATTTGAGATTGAAACTATTCCAGAGACTATAGAAAGCATCCTCTCCACAGTTAAGGGAATTGTGCCTGGAAAGAGAGGAATGGGTGTTCAGAAGACTCTACTATCCTATAAAATTAGACAAGAAAGGAAAGGGATTCTAAGGAGAAAGAAATGCATAGAGGCATGACAGAGAATTGGGTGTCAGGAGAGTGATGCTGGGTAGTGATGTGTCAGGAGGTGTGTCCAGAAAGACAGGGAGAGGCTAAATTATGAAGGCTCTGAATACTGAATGCCAAATGGTAGTTACCGCCGACTAAACATTTACTATGAGTTTACTAAACACTATGCTAAGCAGTTTACAAGAATTATATCTTTTTTTTTTTTTTTGAGATGGAGTCAAGATGTCAGGCTAGTTTTTGTATTTTCAGTAAAGATGGGGTTTTATCATATTGGCCAGGCTGATCTCCAACTCCTGACCTTGTGATTGTTAGGGACAAGCTGCCTCGGAAAACCCCTCTGTGTAAGCTGACACCTCACAACTCTGATTGCTCTGCAGCTGCATCTCTGAACTCCTATCTGTGTGCCGTGTCAAGGCTGCCAGACGTGCTACAATTAAGCAAAGCCTGATTACAGCCATCTGAGGCAGCTTGGGGGAGGACAGCGAAAACAAATGTTTGTTATCCATACCTGTAAATTCCTGTTTGACACATACCTGTAAAATTTTGCATTTTTTTTTTAACTGCCACCACAAAAGTCACAGGATGATGTATTATAAGTCGGTCACAAGTTAACAAACTATCTCTGTGCCTGTTACAACCTGATAGATTATCTCAGTCCTGAAACTCCTTTATGCCCCTCTCACTTCATATAAACCCCTCCTTTCATAAGCTCAGGGCTGCCTCCTCTGACTGTTACCGGGCAGCCAGGCAGGCTAATAAAACTTGCTTGCCGCCGGGCACAGTGGCTCAAGCCTGTAATCCCAGCACTTTGGGAGGCCGAGTCGGGTGGATCACGAGGTCAAGAGATCGAGACCATCCTGGTCAACATGGTGAAACCCCGTCTCTACTAAAAATACCAAACATTAGCTGGGCATGGTGGTGCGTGCCTGTAATCCCAGCT
>NW_016107503.1:5013486-5015121 GCF_001604975.1 Cebus imitator
GCTAACCTTACAGTGATCTGCCTGCCTCAGCCTCCCAAAGTGTTGAGATTACAGGCATGAGCCACTGCACCCAGCCAAGAACTGTATCTCTTAATCTTCTACAACCTTAAAAGATAGATATTATTATCAGTTCTACTTTGCAGATGAGAAAACTGAGATTTAGAGAAGTAAAGCAACTTGTCCAAGGTCATACAGCTAGAAGACCTTAAAGCCCATGCTCAAATTCAGGTCTGGCTGGCTCCAAAGCTGTGTTCTCTGTTTGTTGTTTTATTTTATTTTAATTTTTAATTGACACATCATTGTACATTTTATGGGGTACATAGTGATGTTTCAATACATGAAATATATAGTGATCAGATCTGGATAATTAGCATATCCAACATCTAACAAATTTATCATTTATTTATTTATTTACTTATTTTGAGACAGTGTCTTGGTCTGTTGCCCAAGCTGGAGTGCAGTGGCACAATTTCGGCTCACTACAACCTCCACCTCCTGGTTTGAAGCCATTCTCATGCCTCAGCCTTTCAAGCAGCTGGGACTACAGGTGCCTGCCACCACTCCTGGCTAATTTTTGAATTTTTTAATAGAGACAGGGTTTCACCATGTTGGTCAGGCTGGTCTTGAACTACCAACCTCAAATAATCTGCCCACCTTGGCCTCCCAAAGTGCTGGGATTACAAGTGTGAGCCACCATGCCTGGCCTCAAAAATGTATCATTTATTATTGTTAATTATAGTTATCCCACAGTGATATAGAACACTATGATTTTTTTTTTTTCTGAGATGGAGTCTCACACTTGTTGCCCAGACTGGAGTGCAATGGCGTGATCTTGGCTCACTGCAACCTCCGCCTCCCAGGTTCAAGTGATTCTTTTGCCTCAGCCTCTCAAGTAACTGGGATTACAAACTCCTGCCAACATGACTGGCTAATTTTTGTATTTTTAGTAGTGATGTGGTTTCACCATGTTGGTCAGGGTAGTCTCAAACTCCTGATCTCAGGTGGTCTGCCCACCTCAGCCTCCCAAAGTGCTGGGATTACAGGTGTGAGCCACTGCACCCAGCCAAGAGCACTAGAATTTATTCCTCCTATCTAAATGTAATTTTGGGCCAGCGAGGTGGCTCACACCTGTAATCCCAGCACATTGAGAGGCTGAGGAGTGTGGATTACTTGAGCCAGGAGATCAGTGTGAGTAACATTGCGAAATCTCGTCTCCTCAAGAAGTACAAAAAATCAGCCGGGCATGGTGACATGAGCCTGTAGTCCCAGCTACCCAGAGGCTGAGGTGGGATGATCACTTGAGCCCAGCAGGTCAAGACTGCAGTGAGCAGTGATTGCACCATTGCACTCTAGCCTTGGCGGCAAAGTAAGACCCTACCTCAAACAAACAAATAAATGTAATTTGGGGCTAGTGTGGTGGCTCACAGCTGTAATCCTAGCATTCTGGGAGGCCAAGGTGAGAGGACAGCTTGAACCCAGAAGGTCAGGGAGGCAGTGAGCCGTGATCCTGCTGCGAAACTCCAGCCTGGGCAACAGAGACCCTGTCGCAAAAAAATTGTAATTTTGTGTCTTTTTTTTTTTTTTTTTTTTTTAGACGGAGTTTCACTCTTGTTACCCAGGCTAGAGTGCAATGGC
>NW_016107503.1:5015668-5016755 GCF_001604975.1 Cebus imitator
GGATGGTCTCGATCTCTTGACCTCGTGATCCACCCGCCTCGGCCTCCCAAAGTGCTGGGATTACAGGCTTGAGCCACCGCGCCCGGCCTGTAATTTTGCGTCTTTTAACAAATCTTTCTGCCCAGTGTGACTGACAACTGTAATCCCAGCGTTTTGGGAGGCCAAAGTGGGTGGATCACCTGAGGTCCACAGTTCAAGACCATCCTGACCAACATGAAGAAACCCTGTCTCTACTAAAAGTACAAAAAGTGCCGGGCTGGTGGTGCATGCCTGTAATTTTGGCTACTCAGGAGGCTGAGGCAGGAAAATCGCTTGAACCCAGGAGGCAGAGGTTTTGATGAGCCAAGCACTCCATCCTGGGCAACAAGAGTGAAACTCTGTCTCAAAAAAAAAAACAAAAAACAAAAAACAGAAACAAATCTTTCCCTGTCTCTTCTTTCACCCTGCTCTTCCCAGCCTCCAGTATCTTCTGTTCTATTTTTTGCTTCTATGAAATCAACTTTTTTTTGAGAGGGAGTCTGTCGCCCAGGCTAGAGTGCAGTGGCACAATGTCAGCTCACTGCAACCTCTGCCTCCTGGTTTCAAGTGATTCTCCTGCATCAGCCTCCTGAGTAGCCGGGATTACAGGTGCGCACCATCGCACCTGGCTAATTTTTGTATTTTAAGTAGAGATGGGGTTTCACCATATTGGCCAGCCTGGTCTTGAACTACTGACTGCAGGTGATCCGCCTGCCTTGGCCTCCCAAAATGCTGGGATTACAGGCATGAGCCACTACACCCGACGAAATCAACTTTTTTTAAAGTGTCTACATATGAGTGAGAACATGCAGTGTTTAACTTTCTGTTTGTGGCTTGTCAGTTAAAACATCCACCAATTCCATCCATGTTGCTGTGAATGACAGGATTTTGTTCTTTTTAGTGGCTGAGTAGTATTCCACTGTGTATATACATACATATCCTTTATTCATTTGTCGTTGGACACCGAGATTGATTTCATATTTTGGCCATTATAAGTAGTGCTGCAGCTGGGCGCAGTGGCTCAAGCCTGTAATCCCAGCACTTTGGGAGGCCGAGGCGGGTGGATCAC
>NW_016107503.1:5017935-5027291 GCF_001604975.1 Cebus imitator
AAATAAATAATTTAAAAAAAATTAAAAAATAAAAAATAAAAATAAATAAAAATACAAATATAAATATAAATATAAAATAGGCTGGGTGCGGTGGTTCATGCTTGTCATCCCAGCACTTTGGGAGGCCAAGGAGGGTGGATCACCTGAGGTCAGGAGTTCGAGACCAGCCTGGCCAACATAGTGAAATCCCGTCTCTACTAAGCATGCAAAAATTAGCCAGGCGTGGTGGCGGGTGCCTGTAATCCCAGCTACTAGGGTGGCTAAAACAGGAGAATTGCTTGAACCAGGGATGTGGAGGTTGCAGTGAGCCGAGATCACGCCACTGAACTCCAGCCTGGGAAACAGAGCGAGACTCGGTATCAAAAAATAATAATAAAATAATAAAATAAAATGTGTTGACTTAGGGTTGTGGGAATCATTGTGTCACCAAGTGGACTCATTGAGCAAGGCAGGTTATTGAGTGCTAAGGCAAGCGGCTTAGAGGCTCCGCACAGGCGTAGGAAAGGCTGAAGACTAAAGAGGGTTTAGAGGCAGAGACTAGGAATCTCTCGACACTCTGCTACTTCTGCCTGTAAACGCCCAACTTCCGCTGCTGGCGGCCATCTTCAGGTAGTGGTGTTGAGCGTCGAGCTCCCGGAACCGCGCCGGTGAGGGGCCGCCCGTGGCGGCGCAGTCTAGGTAGACGGTATGAGTTTGGCTGGAGGCCGGGCCCCCCGGAAGACCGCTGGGAACCGGCTTTCTGGGCTTCTGGAGGCAGAGGAAGAAGATGAGTTCTACCAGACGACTTATGGGGGTTTCACAGAGGCAAGATCCGGGCCTGGGAAAAGGGAGGGGAGGAAGCGAAGAGGAGCCCTGAAGCAAGCAACCCCGAATAAAGAGGAGGGCGGGGAGTAGAGAGGAGCTCTGGGCACTGACATTCCAGATGGCTGGGTGAATCGGAGTGTGTGTAGGAGGAGGAGGGGAGCGGATGGTATGTGGAGGCCTAGAAGGGGTCAAAGGGGCCTGGGAGGGAGAAGTTCTCAGGAGGCACTCTGAGAACGGCGGAAACCTGCCGTGTACTTCTTTGGTTGCATCTCCCACTGTGCTGCTGACGTCCAGCATACGCCAGGCACACACGCAGTAGTCAGCTGCTCGGTGTATCCTCGTTGGCCTACTGTTGGGTTATTCATCGGAGACATGGAAAGGAACTGCTCCAAAAGTAGAGGAGCTTAGCCCACTCCTTTTTCAGCTTCAAGTCTCAGTGTACATGTTTTCCCCGAAAGATAACCCTTCCTTGACTATCCTAACAAGTGTCCCCATTTATTACCTTCACAGAACATATTTCAGCCTGTAATTAGATTTGGTTTGCTTACTTGCTTATTCTTTTCTATTGCGTTTTAAACTCTATAAAGTTAGAGATGGTCTGTTTTGTTCAACATTATGCATGAGGTGTCCGGACTGGGCTACCACTTGCTAAATTTTTATTAGTTGAATCTACCTGTTTATTAAATGCGTTGGGAACCCAGAGCATAACATTGGTGATAGGTTGTGTTAGGCTCTGTTTTCTAGGGAAACAGAATATTAAAAACACTGTTCTGTCCTTACATACTCCATACCCCAGTGGGGTAACTGGCTGGGTTAACAGTCAGTTAAAATACTGTGTGATATAGGCCTGGCGCGGTGGCTCACGCCTGTAATCCCAGCACTTTGGGAGGCCGAGGCGGGCGGATCACCTGAGGTCAGGAGTTCTCGACCAGCCTGACCAACATGGTGAAACCCCATCTCTACTAAAAATACAAAAATTAGCTGGGCATGGTGGCATGCACCTGTAATCCCAGCTACTTGGGAAACTGAGGCTGGAGAATTGCTTGAACCCAGGAGGCAGAGGTTGCAGTGACCGGGGATCACGCCATTGCACTCCAGCCTGGGTGACAAGAGTGAAACTCCGTCTCAAAAAAAAATAATAATAATAAATAATAAATAAAGTTTAAAAAAAAAGTCTGGGTGCGGTGGCTCACACTTGTAATCCCAGCACTTTGGGAGGCTGAGGCAGGTGGATCACGAGGTCAAGAGATCTAGACCATCCTGGTCAACATGGTGAAACCCCATCTCATTTAAAAAAAAAATACTGGGCCGGTCGCGGTGTCTCATACTTGTAATCCCAGCACTTTGGGAGGCCGAGGCAGGTGGATCACGAGGTCAAGAGATCGAGACCATCCTGGCCAACATGGTGAAACCCCGTCTCTACTAAAAATACAAAAATTAGCTGGACGTGGTGGCATGCGCCTGTAGTCTCAGTGACTTGGGAGGCTAAGGCAGGAGAATTGCTTGAACCCCAGAGGCGGAGGTTGCAGTGAGCTGAGATCGTGCCACTGCACTCCAGCCTGGCACCTGGGGACAGAGTGAGACTGTGTCTCAAAAAAAAAAATATACTGTGTGATAAGGACTAAAACAAGGGGTAAGATAGAGTGCAGAGGTAATACATGTGAGCCAAATTTATTGATCAGGATAGGCATCCCTGGAGAGATGATGTTTAAGCTGAGGACAGTTTGAAAAGTAGGAGAAGGAGAAAGGTTAGTCCACAGAGCAGGTTGGGTAGAGTAGGTAAAGTTGAGATCCTTGTCTGGGACCTGCAAGTCTACTCTCTCATTCTCCAGAGCATGAAGGAGACTAAAGATTGATAAGCCTGGAGGGAGTAGGCATGGGCCACATCATTGACGGCCTTGTGAGCCATGTTAAGGAGTTTTGTCCAGAGGACTGAGATGAGGCATCAGAGTTCCATGATGAAATTTGTTCTGTAGAAAGATTACTTATGGCTGGGCGAGGTGGCTCACGCCTGTAATCCTAGCACTTTGGGAGGCTGAGGTGGGCAGATAACCTGACGTTGGGAGTTAGAGACCAGCCTAACCAACATGGATAAACCCCATCTCTACTAAAAATACAAAATTAGCCAGGTGTGGTGATACATGCATGTAATCCCAGCTACTCAGGAGGTTGAGACAGAATCGCTTGAACCTGGGAGGCTGAAGTTGTGAGCAGAGATTGCACCACTGTACTCCAACCTGGGCAACAAGAGCAAAACTTCATCTAAAAAACAAATAAATAAATAAATAAAGATTACTTACTTTGTAATGAGAATGGCTAGAAGGGGGCGTGGCAGTATAGAAACAGAAGTATTCAAGATAAGTTAAGGAACAGAACCCACAGGATTTAGGGGCCCGTTGTGATGGCTCATGCCTGTAATCCCAGCATTTTGGGAGGCCAAGATGGGCGGATGACAATGTCAAGAGTTCGAGACCAGCCTGACCAACATGGTGAAACTCTGTTTTTACTAAAAATACAAAAAAATAAGCCGGACGTCGTGGCACGCGCCTATAATCCCAGCTACTCAGGAAGCTGAGGCAGGAGAATCATTCGAAACTGGGAGGCGGAGGTTCCAGTGAGCCAAGATCACGCCACTGCACTCCAGCCCAGGTGACAGAGCGAGACTGTGTCTCAAAAAAAAAAAAAAAAGAACCCACAGAACTTGACTGATGGAGCCATTACTGACACAGCCCTAACCAACTAGTTTAAAATAGAACTTTCTCATCCCTCCTCTAAGGCCATTTTCCTATTTCTGTCATTTTACGAGTCGTTATTTAATATGTACCCTTCATGCTTCCAAAAAGGGTTTAAGGAGGCTTACATATAAACAAAAAGTAGGAACAGTAAAAATAGAGACAGATCAGAAGTCATTGTACCAGGAACCTCTGCTAAAATGGTGATAACAATTGATACTAAATTTAGCTTTAAATTGAGCTTCCTGGTAGCCAAACCTTGTATTTCTTTTTTTATTAAGAAAGAAGCATGTAAGTTCTTCAAGAGAGACAAACTTATTCAGCCTTAAATCCTAGGAAGCATTTATCATTATATCCTTATATAAGATATATAAAAAGTAACGGTTTTCATAGATGATGTACAAACATTCTCTTAACTAGTGATGTCTATTAATGACTCAATAAAAGCCAAAGGAATGGTAGTAAGTCCTTAATTTAGTGGAAGTATTTTGATTGGGCACTAAGCTAGTGTGTGGTTGATCTACTACCCTCTGGTGTTACGGCTTAATACCCGGTTAGAGCTAAGGGGATTAATGTGTTCCCAGGCTATCTTTTATAAACGTCACTTGGGAGGAAATGATGGTCATCGTGCAAAATTGAACTCTGACTGGCTTGGAGTGTCAACGTCTGTGTTCTTTGCTTGCTTTGGCATCATGTGTACCAAGAGTAGCCCATTAGTCTGCATCACTGATTGAAGAGCCACATGTGTGAGATGTCACTCAGCCCAGTTGACTCCCTCTCCCTCAAGTGGCTTTTTTCCCTTTCCTTTCTCATAATGGCTGCCATTCTAGCCCTAACCAGTATCACCTCAGGTCTAGGCTGTACTTCACGTTCTCTACTCCAGGCCATCTAACTACCTCCAGAGCTTTCTGAAGTACCCCTTGTGCATACTGTTACCCCTTCCCAAATCTTCAGTGGCTCTCCATTGTCCATAGTAGCAGTACTCAACTGTTTTTCTGTCCCAGCACACCTAAAGAACGTATTTCAGTAACTTTAGTTTACCTCAACAATGATTATCAATGGTAGGACAAATAAGGAGATGGAGGGGATTGAGAATCACTGGACTTCAGGTTAAATTTGTGTTTATTAGCCTGACATTTAAGTTTCTCCATAAATACAACCTTCTTTTCAAATCATATAGTCCTATAGGGCAATTGGTGTTGGAAGAAGGCGGTGCTGGAACCAAATGCAGTTGGCTAACAAGTTCCTCGACAGAAAAGTTTTATTTGGGTCTAAATCCTTATTCCATAAACATGCTGTACACATTACCATTTCTGCTATTTCATCTGCCCATGATTCCTTCTTCCCCCTTGGCTGTCTAAATACTAACAGTGTTTTAAACCACAGTTTAAGTCCTATTCATTCCTTTTTTTTTTTTTTTTTTTTAGATCACCCTGTTGCCCAGACTGGAGTGCAGTGGCATCATCTCAACCCACTGCAATCTCTGCCTCCTGGGTTCACGTGATTCTTCTGCCTCAGTCTCCCAAGTAGCTGGGACTACAAGTGTGTGCCACCGCGCCTGGCTAATTTTTGTATTTTAAGTAGAGATGGGTTTTCCCCATGTTGGCCAGGCTGGTCAAACTCCTGACCTCAGGTCATCCACCTGCCATGGCCTCCCAAAGTGTGGAATTACAGGCATGAGCCACTGTGCCTGGCCCTCTTCATGTGTTAAGAGTCTAAAGCACAGTTCAGCAAACTACAGCCTTCAGACCAATGCTGATCCACTGTTTTATCTGGTCCTTTACAGAAAAAGTTTCCTGACCCCAGTCTAAAGAATGAAAGCCTAAACTTAGACCTTCTTATACTAACAGTCCATAGCAAGTGTGCCACTTCCTTTTAAGATTATGTCCCTGAGGCTGGGTATGGTGGCTTATGCCTGTAATCCCAACACTTTGAGAGGCACAATGGACAGATCACCTGAGGTCTGAAGTTCAAGACCAGCCTGACCAACGTGGTGAAACCCCATCTCTACTAAAAATACAAAATTAGCTGTGGTGCACGTGCCTGTAATTCCACATACTTGGGAGGCTGAGGCAGGAGAATCACCTGAACTTGGGAGATGGAAGTTGCAATGAGCTGAGGTCTCAGCATTGTACCCTAGCCTGTGCAACAAGAGTGAAACTCCATCTTAAAAAAAAAAGATTATATTCCTGCCAGGTGTGATGGCTCATGCCTGTAATCTGAGCACTTTTGGAGGCTGAAGTGAGAGGATCACTTGTGGCCGGGAATTTGAAACCAACCTGGTCAGCATAGCCAGATCCCACCTCTATTTTTAACATAATAAAAAAAAATAAGATTATGGGCCTGATGCAGTGGCTCAGGCCTGTAATCCTAGCACTTTGAGAGGCTGAAGCAGGCAGATAACTTGAACTCAGGAGTTCAAGAATAGCTTGGGCAACATGCAAGACCCCTTTTTTTTTTTTCTTTTGAGACACAGTCTCACTCTGTCACCCAGACTGGAATGCAGTGTGGCACGATCTTGGCTCACTGCAACCTCTACCTCCCAGGTTCAAGTGATCCTCGTGCCTCACCCTCCCAAGTAGCTGGGATTACAGGCATGCACCACCACACCTGGCTAATTTTTGTGCTTTTAGTAGAGACAGGGTTTCACCATGTTAGGCTGGTCTTGAGCTCCTGGTCTCAAGTGATCTGCCTGCCTTGGCCTCCCAAAGTGTTGGGATTACAGGCATGAGCAACCACGCCCAGCAGAGACCCCTGTCTCAAAAAAAAAATTAAAGAAAAATTAAGATTATTTTCTCCCCTTCACTATACTGTAAGCCTCTGAAGGTAGAGACCAAACCATATCCTTTTGTTCTCCAGTACTTAACACAGTGCCATGTAGGTAAAGGGCTATCAATTAATGTTGGAAGGAGGTAGTGCTGGAGCCAAAGGCCGTCATTTAGAAAGTTTTCTTGTCTGAGGAAAATGAAGGGCTGGATTAGGAAAGAGAGTACCACAACCCGTGATCAAGAAAGTTGAGAGACTCTTCCTCCTAAAGGGGTGTTAAGGCTTCCTTTTCCAGCCAACCCTCACCTCCCTGTGTACTTAGGAATCCGGAGATGATGAGTATCAAGGGGACCAGTCAGACACAGAGGACGAAGTGGACTCTGACTTTGACATTGATGAAGGGGATGAACCATCCAGTGATGGAGAAGCAGAAGAGCCAAGAAGGAAGCGCCGAGTAGTCACTAAGGCCTATAAGGTATAGGGGGAGTCCTAGTTTTCTTGGGTTTTCTCAATTCCTGTTCTCTCTTTCATCGGGCGTTGGTACTCCCTACACCTCTTCCATTTCTGGCAATGCTAGTTTTCTCTCATTGAGATCCTCGTATTTCTCCTTATCTCTTCTGTTCCCTGGTATCTAATTCCAATCTGTCCTCAGGAGCCTCTCAAGAGTTTAAGGCCTCGAAAGGTCAACACCCCGGCCAGTAGCTCTCAGAAGGCCCGAGAAGAGAAGGCTCTACTGCCACTAGAACTACAGGATGACGGATCTGACAGTGAGTAGGGATGTTTGGGTCAATTGGCAGAATTGGAATATGATGATAAAGTATCATATCAGTGTTAAATATTCTGATGTTGCTGGGCGCAGTGGCTCACGTCTGTAATCCCAGCACTTTGGGAGGCTGAGGCAGGTGGATCACCTGAGATCAGGAGTTCAAGACCAGTCTGGCCAATATGATGAAACCTCATCTTTACTAAAAAATACAAAAATTAGCCAGGCGTGGTTGCGGGTGGCGGGCCCCTGTAATCCCAGCTGCTTAGGAGGCTGAGGCAGGAGAATCACTTGAATGTGGGAGGCAGAGGTTACAGTGAGCCAAGACCATGCCATTGCACTCCAGCCTCAGCAATAAGAGCGAAACTCCATCTCAAATATAATAATAAAAAGAAAAAAAATTACTGATGTTGATAACTTACTATGGATAGGAAAATCTTCATTCTTAGGAAATACACACGGAAATATTTAGGTAGGGATAAAGGCCATGATGTATACAACTTTAGTTATCTAACTTAGATCATTCAGAAAAAAACTACACATACAAAATGCAAAAGGGACAAAATGTTATTAACAGGTGATGGGGTGGAAGATACATGAGTATTCCTTGTACTATTCTTACAACTTTGTAGGTTTGAAATTATTTCCAAACACAAAATTTAAAAATAAATAAAGTAGTGGACATGAATTCAAAGATTTCTTCTTATCTCACTCTCTTCCAGGTCGGAAGTCTATGCGTCAGTCTACAGCTGAGCACACACGACAAACGTTCCTTCGGGTACAGGAGAGGCAGGGCCAGTCAAGACGGCGAAAGGGGCCCCACTGTGAGCGGCCGCTAACCCAGGAGGAGCTGCTCAGAGAAGCCAAGATCACAGAAGAGCTTAATTTACGTTCACTGGGTCAGTCTGTGGTTTCAGAAAAAGTGGGTACAGGGGCTGAGGGGTATGAGAAAAACCATGAGACCTGGAGGACCAAAGGCCTGGAGAAATGGAAATTTGGGATAAAGGAATCAGAAGTAAGAAATAGGGGAGAGTAGGTGATTAAGACTGTAGGTAAATTACTTAACCTATTCATATTTTGCTTTTCTTGTTTCTAAAATGGGGCGTACACCGAATGACTCAGGAGGCTGAAGCAGGATTGCTTGAGGCCAGGAGTTCACAACCAGCCTGGACAACACAGTGAGGCCCCCATCTCTTAAAAAAAGAAAAAAAGGGGGGCCGGGTACGGTGGCTCACACCTGTAATCCCAGCACTTTGAGAGGCTGAGGTGGGCAGATCACCTGAGGTTAGCAGTTCGAGACCAGCCTGGTCAACATGGTGAAACACCATCCCTATTAAACATACAAAAAATTTAGCCGGGTATGGTAGTGTGCACCTCTAGTCCTGGTTACTCTGGGGGCTGAAACAGAAGAATCACTTGAACCCAGGAGGTGGAGGTAGCAGTGAGCCGAGATCACACCACTGCACTCCAGCCTGGGTGACAGAGTGGGACTCGAAAAAAAAATAAAGTGACGTGGAAAAGAGGGTTGTTAGAGATGTGGTGATATACTGGGCATGGAGTGTTGAAGGGGCTACCCATGTGCACTTCGAAGTCACCAGGGTGACCTAAGGTGATAGGAATTGTGGTAGAGGTGAAGATTAGAAACCACTGCCAAAGTCTTCAGTGAGTGAGGGAGTGACCATGACTAGGAAGGAGAGAAGTTAATCTAGACTCTTAGCACAGGTCTCAAAAAAGAAGGGAGATTCTTCTGGTAGGCAGAAGAGTAGTGATCCGAAAGCTCCAGGGTGAGGCCCAGTAGGTCATAGGTATATCCTGTGGGGTAGTAAGAGAATGAGCAGCCGCCACCAGAGGTCTGCAGAGAGGAGTGGTGGCCTTAGTGAATGACCAGGTTTCTGGTAAGGCAAGTCATATGAAGGAACGCTGAGTGAGGAGCTGAGGATATAGATGAGTTGGCTGATTATAGAGCTTGAGCTCCAGAGGGTGTAGGCAAGTGTTCGAAAATAGAGGGTTTGGAAGATTGGCGCAAGGGAGAGAAAGCAGTATTATCAGTATTATCAAACATGTCAAGCAAGAGAGGTTCAGTGATTGGAAGGATTTCCAGAGTACTCTTTTTTTTTTTCTTTGAGATGGAGTTTTGCTCTGTCACCCAGGCTGGAGTGCAATGGCATGATCTTGGCTCGTTGCAATCTCTGCCTCCCAGGTTCAAGTCATTCTCCTGCCTCAGTCCCCCAAGTAGCTAGGATTACAGGCTCAAGCCACCATACCCAGCTAATTTTTTTTTTTTTTTTTTT
>NW_016107503.1:5029441-5031314 GCF_001604975.1 Cebus imitator
GGGTTTCACCATGTTGACCGGGATGGTCTCGATCTCCTGACCTCGTGATCCACCCGCCTCGGCCTCCCAAAGTGCTGGGATTACAGGCTTGAGCCACCGCGCCCGGCCTTACTTTATTTATTTTTTTGGAGACAGGGTCTCACTCTTGCTCAGGCTAGATTGCAGTAGTGCCATCTCAGCTCACTGCAACCTCTGCCTCCGAGGCTCAAGCGATCCTTCCACCTCGGCCTCCCAAGTAGCTGGGATTGCAGGCCTGTGCCAGCACACCCAGCTGTGGGAGTGAATTGAGGGCATTTGTAGAGGAGATTTTGGTATCTAGGAAAGCAAATAAACTCCTCTTCAAGGGGTACCTTCCAACTGTGAGGTACTATAGAGGGCCCAGGTGTACTTGAGAAATGAGAAGCAGAGAGGATTACAAGAAAACTTACAAAATGGGAGGTGCCAGAGGGCCTTAGGGGACTTCCATAATTATCTCTGGTAGTTGGCAGTGACCAGATAGACAGGAAGATAATTGAGAGATCGTGGGACAGAACTGGGATGTGGGAAAAAAGGGCATTCTGATCATCCCCTTATTCCATCCTTTGACCCTAAAGAGACGTATGAGCGGCTCGAGGCTGACAAAAAGAAGCAGGTTCATAAGAAGCGGAAGTGCCCTGGGCCCATAATCACCTATCATTCAGTGACAGTGCCACTTGTTGGGGAGCCGGGCCCCAAGGAAGAAAATGTCGACATAGAAGGGTGAGTGAATCTCAAGAGAAAAGAGATTGTGTGTTCAGTTCTCTGAATGAAATGTTCATTCAGGAATGCAAGTTCAGAGAACTCTTGGCCCCATTTGGCTTGCTTTTCTCACTTAGCTCTCCTTCACACTTGGAGATTTCTTTCAGATTCCTTACTCCCTTCAGCTCATTTCTTTTCTTTTTCTTTTTTTCTTTTTTTTGAGAGTCTCGCTCTGTTGCCCAGGCTGGAGTGCAATGGCATAATCTCGGCTCACTGCAACCTCCGCCTCCTGGGTTCAAGTGATTCTTCTGTTTTTTTTTTAAAGATAGGGTTTCACCATATTGGTCAGGCTGGTCTCCAACTCCTAACCTCAGGTGATCCACCCACCTCAGCCTCCCAAAGTGCTGGGATTACAGGTGTGAGCCACCATGCCCGGCTCAAGTGATTCTCCTGCCTCAGCCTCCTGAGTAGTGGCTGGGAGTATAGGTGCGTGCCACCACGCTCAGTTAATTTTTGTATTTTTAGTAGAGTCAGGGTTTCATCATGTTAATCAGGATGATCTCAAACGCCTGACTTTGTGATCCTCCCCCTCGGCCTCCCAAAGTACTGGGATTACAGGCGTGAGCCACTGTGCCTGGACTTTTTTTTAAGACAGGGTGTTACTCTGTTGCCCAGGCTGGAGTGCAGTGGTGCTCACTACAACCTCCACCTCCTGGGGTCAAGCAATCCTCCCACCTTAGCCTCCCAAGTAGCTGGGAGTACAGCCACACACCACCACGCCTGGGTGATTTTGTATTTTTTGTGGAGATGGGGTTTATCTGTGTCACCCAGACTCCTGAGCTAAAGCAGTCCTCCCACCTTAGCTTACTAAAGTGCTGGGATTATGGGTGTGAGCCACTGTGTCCGGTCCAGTTTAGTTCTTTCTTTTTTTTTTTTTTTTTTTTTTTTTTTTTTTTTTTAGATTGTCTCTGGACAATATACCAAGTAACAGTTTAGTTCTTTCTTATTCCCTTTTCTTTTAGCTTCTCTCTTCTCTTTCCTATTTTACCTTCTAGCTTAGCTTTCTTTTCCCATCTATGACTTAGTACGTTCCTCAGAATGTTCCCAGCACCCTACCTCGTTTGTCTCTTTCCTCGTCTCTCTGATTTCCTTCTTT
>NW_016107503.1:5031818-5035112 GCF_001604975.1 Cebus imitator
CTGCTCACGTACCTTCATCACTTTTAGTGATGATGCAACTTTCGAGGAATGGTTCCCTCAAGGGCGGCCCCCAAAAGTCCCTGTTCGGGAGGTCTGTCCAGTGACCCATCGTCCAGCCCTATACCGGGACCCTGTTACAGACATACCCTACGCCACTGCTCGAGCCTTCAAGATCATTCGTGAGGCCTACAAGAAGTACATTACTGCCCACGGACTGCCACCCACTGCCTCAGCCCTGGGCCCCGGCCCACCACCTCCTGAGCCTCTCCCTGGCTCTGGGCCCCGAGCCTTGCGCCAGAAAATTATCATTAAATGAAGAGGTGTCTAGTCCTCAGAAACTTCTTCCCTGCCCTGATTGGAGCTCCTGCTGTTCCCTTTCCTCTCCCTGCTTCTCCCCTTTGTCACCTCCGATCTTTGCCCAATCCTTTTCTCTTCTTCTTTCTCCTTTTCCCGTAGTTCATCCAGGTTTTTTAATCTAATAAATATAGAAAGATCCCTTTTGTCTGGTGTCTGCACTAGGGTTGGGAGCAAGAAGTATTTGTGAATACCTGAATATATTGGGTCTTTCTGTTTATTCAGTAGCATTTATTATGAGCTGTCCTTTCTAAATTGTATTCATTCTTCCAACTAAATTATAAACACCTGAAAATTATACACCAAAACACAACCTTATATTGACCTTTATATCACTTTACACTCAGTGTTTTGAAAATAGCAGGCACCAAATATGGAGGAACTGCCTGATTCTATTTGAACCCTGATGTCTAGGACTGGGGCTTGTATGAAGGGAAGTGGAGGAGGTGCCATGGCTGTCAATGGCCACTAGAGGCGCTCAGGGCTGGGCAGGGTATGGGGGCTGTGTATATGTGATCTCCCACTACCCCCCACCTGGCCAGAGCTAAAATAATAAAATGCTGAGCTCACTGTTCCCCCACCCTCTCCCCCGGCACTGGGCTCCTGCTGCTGCTGGGACAGTGCTCTAGTAGAACAGACCGACCTACTGACACGGGGGAGGTGAGAAGGGAGGTGGCCGCCAGGACTGGTAGGTGGGGAAGACCGGGGGCTTATACGGTGGGAGATGGGAGGAGAAGAGTGGCTCCTACGGGGAATGATGTGGAGTGTGTCCCTGTCTCTGTCACTCTATATTTCTGCCACTGTGCTGTCCTACCCCTTAACTGTGTGGTTTATGTTGTTGATGTGAATGTCTCACATACTTTCCAGATCTTTCATATTCAGCATGGTTTATATGTATAGCTCCTGTGTGTATCTTACATTGTACAAGATTGTGCAAGTTTAAGATTTCCACTGTTTTTAAAGAAACTTTACCCCATTTACACCCATTGGTCTGGTGTCACCTTCCTGTCCAAAGCAAGGGACAGTTTATAGGGACTCAGTCCCTCCTCCAGAGGCCTTAGTACTCTTCCCCCAATCTGGAAGTCCTCCGGCTGCTCTGAGCCCTTGCTTTCCCTTAGGATTTCAAATTTTGGCAAACACAGAAAGTGAAATCTTGATCCCCCACAATAAAAGGGAAATGAGAATGGGGTAAGACAGTCTTTTCCCCCTATTCCCCATTTTCCTTGCTTTATACAGTTTAGGAAAAAAGCTGGATTATGAGGAAGAGAGGAGGAACTTCCCTGAAGCTCTCTGTTGCCCCTGCCCCTTGCCCCCTTTCAATAGGAACTGGGCAAGGGACCAGCTGTGTTGGCAGGGCTTCCAGCAGCTGTGCCAGGGCGAGGGCACTCACAAGTGAGGTTAGAGCGGAGGGGTGCTCCATGATTTCTGTCATACCGTGGGAAGACAAACCCAGCTTAGACGTCTGGGATCCCCATCCAGGGAAGCTGGAAGCTGGGGAAGCAGAAAGCAGAGACTCTAGTTCTAACTCAGAACGACCTAATCTTCCCCCAACTTCCCATCTTCAGCTGGATTTCTAATCTCCAAGAAATCCAGTTCAATGTTCTGCCCCCCGGGCTGGTCTCTTTGTGTCCCTGCTGTGTCTCTGTTCATCTTACCATTGTCCATCCTTTTGTCCCATATTCCCCAGGCTCTGTGAGGGCCACACAGTGGGGAGGGGGTGAGGGCCACCATGTCATCATATCAGAAGGAACTGGAGAAATACAGAGACATAGATGAAGATGAGATCCTAAGGACCTTGAGCCCCGAGGAGCTAGAGCAGCTGGACTGCGAGCTGCAGGAGATGGACCCTGAGGTAGGGGCTCCAGCACAGGGAACAGGGGCCGTCCCAGGCATTTGGGAAGGGTGTTGGGCTCTGGGTGGCTGAGAATAGGGTTTGCTACAGGACCTAGAGTCCTAAGAAGGCCAGGGGAAAGGTGTCTAAAGATGTTTTAGGGAACCCTTGCAGTGCCTAGGTCAGAGGGGAGGTCTGACTTGCTCCCCAAAACTCATCCCTAAGAACATGCTCCTGCCAGCTGGACTAAGACAACGTGACCAGACAAAGAAGAGCCCAACGGGGCCACTGGACCGAGACGCCCTTTTGCAGTACTTGGAGCAGCAGGCACTAGAAGTCAAAGAGCGTGATGACTTGGTGCCCTTCACAGGCGAGAAGAAGGGTATGAGGACCCTGACATCCATGCCTGGTAGAACCCAAGTGGCTGTGCTGTCTCTCACATGTCCCCCCTCCAGCTTCCCTCTCACCTTCCAGCTCCCAGCTGCCTAGGGACTCAGAGGCCCTGACACTTAAATGGCAGCTTGCACTCTTCAGTTCTTGAGAAATCAGAGGACTCAGGAGTACTGAGCTTGTAGAGGATTTAGGCTTTCCAGTGTCCCCTTGTGACCCAGCATTCCACCTCCTGGAGAAGAAAAGGAACCTGGAGGCCAGGATCTTGGGAGACATTACCTCTACCTGAACCATCCTTCATCTCCCCATCAGGGAAACCCTATATTCAGCCCAAGAGGGAAATCCCAGCAGAGGAGCAGATCACCCTGGAGCCTGAGCTGGAGGAGGCACTGGCAAATGCCACAGATGCTGAAATGTGTGACATTGCAGGTGGGTAGCTGTGGGAAGTTGAGGGTGGGAGGATCAGGGGTGGATCCTAGCCATGACATGAGACTAGTGAGGAAAGCCCTCCACCAGAATGCATGCATGTCTTAAGAAAGCCTCAAGCAGTGGTTTCAAGCTTTTATTTGTGCATACATTTATTCATTTTTAAATTTAATAACACTCAAGAGCAATTTTTTAGGGATTGTAAGAGCAAATAAAAGTGGAACCGTTGGGCCGGGCGCAGTGTCTCAAGCCTGTAATCCCAGCACTGTGGGAGGCCGAGGCGGGTGGATCAC
>NW_016107503.1:5035680-5039229 GCF_001604975.1 Cebus imitator
AGTCTCTGCAGACTTCCTTACCCTCTAGTGGCTCATGAGGGACTTTCCCTTAGTCCTTTCTCAATGTTTTAGGAACTACAGCCTTAAGAAGTTTATGGAAAGGACCCCTGGGGCTAAGAGAGGTAGGGGAACTTCTTTGGAAAAGTGTAAGTAGTCAGGCTTTAAAAATGCAGCAGATTCAGAATGAGGTAGGAGGCAGGCTTGGAACAGGTGCCTTTTCATTCCCTGTGACCCCTCTGCTTATCCTTTCCAGCAATTCTGGACATGTACACACTGATGAGCAACAAGCAATACTATGATGCCCTCTGCAGCGGAGAAATCTGCAACACTGAAGGCATTAGCAGTGAGTGTTTTGGGGAATACGGTCCTCAGGGCTCTGGGCAGGTAGTCCTAGTGTCTGGGAGAAGGGAGAAAAGGGTGAAACTGATAATTCCAAGAAAGTACATGCTGCATGAGTGATAAGAAAACCAATGGGGTGCCAGGCATGGTGGCTTATGCCTGTCATGTCAGCATTTGGGGAGGCTGAGGTGGGCGGATCACTTGAGGTTAGGAGTTCAAAACCAGCCTGGCCAACATGGTGAAACCCTTTCTCTACTAAAATACAAAAATTAGCCAGGTGCACGCCTGTAATCC
The DNA here is from genome assembly GCF_001604975.1 of Cebus imitator. Taxonomy (NCBI): domain Eukaryota; kingdom Metazoa; phylum Chordata; class Mammalia; order Primates; family Cebidae; genus Cebus; species Cebus imitator. The sequence goes on from NW_016107503.1 coordinate 5,036,314, forward strand.
CAGATATTATACTTGGGAGGCTGAGGCACGAGAATTGGTTGAACCTGAGAGGTTGAAGCTGTTGTGAGCTGAGATTGTGCCACTGCAATCCAGCCTGGGTGGATGGAGCGAGACTCCATCTCAAAAGAAAGAAAAAAAGAAAAACCAATGGGGAGGAGATTGCGGGGAACATGTTGGGGTTCCCCTCCTGCTCTCACTCACTAGGTGTGGTACAGCCTGACAAGTATAAGCCAGTGCCGGATGAACCCCCAAATCCCACAAACATTGAGGACATGCTAAAGAGGGTCCGAAGCAATGACAAGGAGCTGGTGGAGGTGAACCTGAACAACATACAGGTATTTGACTCCCATCCTCCAAACCATAACGCCAGATACCTGCTGACACCCGAGAGCCCCTTCGCCCACCATCTCCTATTCCCCTCTGATAGGACATCCCGCTAGCCATGCTAAGTGAGCTGTGTGAGGCAATGAAGACAAATACCTATGTGCGGAGCTTCAGTCTGGTAGCCACGAGGAGTGGTGACCCCATTGCCAATGTAAGTCTAGTTGGCATCCCCAGCCCTCTCCCCACATCTCCCAGGCACCCCTTGCAGGGCTGTCATGAAGGGTTTTGCTAGGGAGTGCTATTCTCATCAGCCTTCTTAGGGCAGCCCTCATGGAGACTCCTACCCTCAGTGCCATGGCTCATAACTCTCAACCTCTCTAACAGCCCGTCTCTCTAACAGCACATTAATCTCCCTACTTTCCACGGCTATCCCCCTTGCTTTCTGTATCCCTCTAGCCCCATTTACAGCTCCTCAAGGACTCTTCTCAGAGTTTGTGTTTCCCTCTTGCTCCTGTTCTTTCTCTCCTCAGTCATCTGTGAAACTGTTCCCTAATCCTAACCCAAGTCCCTACTACCCAGGCAGTGGCTGACATGTTGCGTGAGAATCGTAGCCTCCAGAGCCTAAACATCGAATCCAACTTCATTAGCAGCACAGGACTCATGGCTGTGCTGAAGGCAGTTCGGGAAAATGCCACACTCACTGAACTCCGTGTAGACAATCAGGTCAGTATTCCCTTCCCCTGATGTTAGCATTCAGTCTCACTGAGTTTCCTCCCTGAGCTGGCCACTGAGACAGCTATCTTTTTAAATCTTGTTTGAATTCTCCTCTTCATTGTCTCTATGATGGGAGCCAAGTCAGCATCTCTCGTCACCTACTGTGGAGAAACAAGCCTCTTTGACTTCCCAAAAGGATCTGTGGTCTGGGATGGTAAATAGCCCAGAGAGGGTGACTGTCAGCTTTTGCCTGTCCCTCCCCCAGCGCCAGTGGCCGGGTGATGCGGTGGAGATGGAGATGGCCACCGTGCTAGAGCAGTGTCCCTCCATTGTCCGCTTCGGCTACCACTTTACGCAGCAGGGGCCACGCGCTCGGGCAGCCCAGGCCATGACCCGAAACAATGAACTACGTGAGTAATTGCACACGATGTGTGGGGTGGGTGGGGAAGTGCAGAAATGGGCGGGTCCTTCTGAAAGCAGACCTAAGGACTAACAGCCTGGGGTGCTTCCAAAGAGGCATTCATATGAGAAGTTCAAATCTCAACAGTGATCAGAAAGGAGACAGAAAACTCCACCTGCCTCAAACATAGACCAGTAGAGAGGTAGAAAGAATGCTAGAGATAAGAATACTTGTTTAGAGGTAGCATCATTTTATTTGTGGTGTGGTTTGTTTTGTTTATGTGGGATGGGCCTGTAAGGTGGCCTAAGACACTACCAATTTATAAGTTTGGCTAAGGGACTGGAAAGGAGAAGAGTATCTTTGCAGAAAACAGGAGCGGGAACAAACACTTAGGTTTAATCTTCCTCCTTTACAGGTCGCCAGCAAAAGAAGAGATAACACTGCATTTCCCTTTAGCAACCAGAGCTGGGAGCACTGGACACTTAAATCCTCATCTGTCCTCCTTTCCTGTAAATAAAAGCCCTTCTGTCCATTTTGCCTGCCTCCTTCCTTGGGCTTTCGGTGGGAATCTTGGCGCTAACCCCCAAGGGTTACTGCCAATTCACCAGGGGATTATTTATACTCTGGGGATCAGCAGGCAGGGAGGTTCAGGTTACCAGTAGGAGGTGGGGGAGCTCCCTCCCTTGGTGTTCCCCATAACCTTGCCAATGCCTTTAGAGTCTTCTACTTTCTCAGGGTACTTAGCCTCAGCCCTGTTTCCAGATGTGGCCAGGTGCCCCCGGTGCCTACCCACAGTCCTCATGTGATTTGAAGGGGAAAGGACTTTAAGTGGTAGCGGAGAAGCAGGCAGACAACATGAAGGGCAAAGACCTCTTTTAGACAGTCTTATTAATAGGGCACCGGGCTGATGCAGCTGACGCTTGGCATGGCTTTGGTAGAAGATGGGGGAGGGGTTAGAAGTATGGAGAGCTGTGTACATTACAGGAAAGGAATAGCCGGAATGAGAGTGAACAGATCCAAAATCCTGAGATCCAACAAGAAACTAGACTTGAGGAAAGTTAAGTTCTCAGCACCCGTTGCAGTTTATTTGTGAATGAATGGGAAAAGCGTGTCAGTCCAAGCGGAAATCAGGTGGTTCCTCATCAGAGTCAAACTCAACATTCTCGTCTTTTACCCATCGACCTCGTCCATCTGGGATCCATCCAGAGCTGAAAACATCAGAGAAAATGGCATTGATCAGGAAAGAGGCTCATTAAGAAGTCAATGGTGAGCTCACACCTGTAATCCCAGCACTTTGGGAGGCTGAGGCGGGTGGCTCACCTGAGGTCAGGAGTTTGACCAGCCTGACCAACATGGTGAAACGCTGTCTCTAGCAAAAAAAAGTCAGTGGTGAGAAAAAATTGAGAGTCATGTAAGTTGGGTGGCTAAAACAAAATGGAACCAAAGATAAAAAAACAAAAATAAAAGTAAAAAAAAAA
>NW_016107503.1:5039594-5047281 GCF_001604975.1 Cebus imitator
AAAAAAAAAAAAAAAAAGAAAAATTCAATTGAATAGCTTTGAAAAATGGAGGGAGAGGGAGAAAAGAAAATCCGAGGAAACTGATTAGGCACACTAACCTTCGAAGGGTGAGATAATGGTTCAGGGCCTGTCTTCTTGTGGGGCTCACAGGTGCAGGGGCTGAGTCAGTTGCTGACTCCTCGGCCTGTGGGCCAGCCCCCGGTTCAGGTTCCCTGCTGATCTTCCCACTTTGGAGTTCGACCTCTGAGGGTGGCATAGGGGAAAGGGAGACAGAGGGACCAGGGGCTTCTGGTCTAGGTAGAGAAGAATAGTCTGTAAAAGCAGTAAGGCTGAAAGGGCCAACTCTCCTATGACTCCCAACCGCTTAAAACAGTGCTTCTTAAACTGTATAACTATATTTCTCAAGATACTAATAAGTTCTGCATACAAAGGATTTTAGAATCATGAATTTGAGAAAGGCTAGCATAAACATTTTTAGTATTTTTTGAGACAGAGTTTCGCTCTTATTGCCCAGGCTGGAGTGCAATGGCGCAATCTCAGCTCTTCGCAACCTCCGCCTCCTGGGTTCAAGCAATTCTCCTGCCTCAGCCTCCTGAGTCGCTGGGATTACAGCTATGCGCCACCATGCCCGGCTAATTTTGTATTTTTATTTATTATTTATTTATTTATTTATTTATTTTTAATTTTGTATTTTTAATAGAGATGGGGTTTGTCCATTTTGGTCAGGCTGGTCTCAAACTCCTGAATTCAGGTGATCCGCCTGCCCTAAAGTTTTTTAAATCTTAAGACTTTGGCCTGGGTGCGGGGGCTCACGCCTGTAATCCCAGCCCTTTGAGAGGCTGAGGAGGGCCGATCATGAGGTCAGGATATTGAGACCATCCTGGCTAATATGGTGAAACCCCGCTTCTACTAAAAATACAAAAAATTAGCTGGGCATGGTGGCACACACCTGTAGTCCCAGCTACTTGGGAGGCTAAGGCAGGAGAATTGCTTGAACCCAGGAAGCAGAGTTTGCAGCGAGCCGAGATCGCGCCACTACACTCCAGCCTGGGCAACAGAGCAAGACTCCATTTCAAAATAAATAAATAAATAAATAAAAATAAAGACTTTGTATAGCTCTTAAAATATACTGTTACTATTCTTCAAGTAGAATTACAAAGTGCCATTTCCCAAACTTTATTTAAAAATCACAAAATTCGGCTGGGCACGGTGGTGCACGCCTGTAATTCCAGCACTTGGGGAAGCCGAGGCAGGCAGATTACAAGGTCAAGAGATTGAGATCATCCTGGTCAAGATGGTGAAACCCCGTCTCTACTAAAAATACAGAAAATTAGCCGGGCGTGGTGGCAAGCACCTGTAATTCCAGCTACTCTGGAGGCTGAGGCAGGAGAATCACTTGAACCCAGGTGATGGAGGTTGCAGTGAGCCAAGACTATGCCACTGCACTCCAGAGCAAGACTCTATCCCCCCCAAAAAAAAAATCACATCCTCCCTCCCTCTCCCCGTCTCTCTCTCTTTCTTTCTTTCTTTCGAGTCTTACTCTGTCACCCAGGCTGGAGTGCAGTGGCATGATCTCAGCTCACTGCAACCTCCACCTCCTGGGTTCAAGCAATTCTCCTCTCTCACCCTCCCGACAGGTTCAGGCAATTCTCCTGTCTCACCCTCCTGAGTAGCTGGGACTACAGGTGCCCGCCACCATGCCTGGCTAATTTTCTGTATTTTTAGTAGAGTCAGGGTTTCATCACGTTAGCCAGGATGGTCTCGATCTCCTGACCTCGCGATCCACCCACCTCAGCCTCCCAAAATGCTGGGATTACAGGCAAGAGCCACCACACCCAGCCCCTGCCTTTTTTTTTTTTTTTTTTTTTTAAGACGGAGTCTCACTCTGTCACCCAGGCTGGAGAGAAGTGGCATGATCTCGGCTCACTGCAACCTCTGCCTCCTGGGTTCAAGCGATTCTCCTGTCTCAGCCTCCCGAGTAGCTGGGGATTACAGGCACACGTCACACACCCAGCTAATTTTTTATATTTTTGGTAGAGATGGGGTTTCACCATGTTGGCCAGGCTGGTCTTGAACTCCTGACCTCAAGAGATCTGCCTGCCTCAGCCTCCCAAAATGCTGGGATAACAGGCATGAGCCACTGTGCCTGGCCAAAATTCTCCTTTTCTTGAAACACTAAGTAACATCTCCAGAACACCAGTGTTCCTTAGACTACACATTGGAGAACTCTTAGAGCCATCTGTCTCCTTCTGAGCTTTCTGACCTCTGGCTTTCCCCTCCCATACCTGTACTTCCGGCGGCAGCAACTGTTGTAGTGGGGGGCTCTGTGCAGAGCACTCTGGGTGATAAGTCGCGTCTGGGTTAGCAGAGGAGCCTGATAAGGAGATGGGAGACAGAGTCAGAGGCTTCAGCCCTCTTCTCTTTCAGCCTGGTGTGTGCAGCAGGGTCTTGACTAGAATACTCTCTCCATTCTCTGATTACCTCAGCTTTGGTTTCTTCCCTCCTCAATTCATTCTGATGTCTTGGATTCTGCTTCCTCTCCTTTCCCGGCTGCTTCTTGCCATAGAAAAGCTGCAAGCCTGAGGAGAAAGGGAAACAAGATTAAAAGCATAGCACCGGCCGGGCGCGGTGGCTCAAGCCTGTAATCCCAGCACTTTGGGAGGCCGAGGCGGGTGGATCACGAGGTCAAGAGATCGAGACCATCCTGGTCAACATGGTGAAACCCCGTCTCTACTAAAAATACAAAAAATTAGCTGGGCATGGTGGTGCGTGCCTGTAATCCCGGCTACTCAGGAGGCTGAGGCAGGAGAATTGCCTGAACCCAGGAGGCGGAGGTTGCGGTGAGCCGAGATCGCGCCATTGCACTCCAGCCTGGGTAACATGAGTGAAACTCCATCCCAAAAAAAAAAAAAAAAAAAAAGCATAGCACCAAGAGTAATGTGCAGAAATTTCGAGGGTTTATTCCCCATACCCTGTCTTTCCCCAAACTTACTGGATAGATGTTTCTTGCCTGCTCGGTGGGCAGTCAGCATAGCCAGGGTGTCCAGTACTGGTCGATGGGGGCAGATGGCACAAGCAAAACTGAGCAGGGGGAGAGAAGAGGATAACTGGTCCAGGGGAAGAGGGTTGGGCCAGTCCCTACAGTAAGTCCCACCCTGTCCTAGCAGCTCTTTCCAAAGCCCAACTCCAGGTCATCCAATTCCCACTTCTTCCGATCCTCACTTCCCGCCAAGGAATTCTAGATATTCCTGCTGTCCTGATTAATAACAAAAGTTTGTTGAAGCCGGGCATGGTGGCGCCCGCCTGTAATCCCAGCTACTCGCGACACTGAGGAAGCAACATCACTTGAGCCCTAGATTTTGAGGACAGCCTGGGCAACCCAGCGAGACCTCCATCTCAAAGGAAAAAAAAAAGTTTGTTGAGCCTCTAACCATAGAACCCTCAGGCTTGGGCCACTCGTCGCTCTTACCGCCCATCCCGAAGCATCAGCGCCTCATCCTCTGGGATGTAACTGGCTAGCAGATCCCCGACTCTTCTTTTCTGCAGGGAGAAGGGGAAGAAATCCGGACGGCATCAGCAGATAGGAGAGACGGATGGAAGTGAAATGAGAGAAATGAGGAGTCAAATGGAATAAGGACCCTGGGGAGAATAGCGAGCATAGACCGAAAAAGGTGTCACTACCCAGCTCTAAGTCGCCTGGTTCTCCCCTGCACCCCCGAGCTGTTACCACAGCAATGAAAAAAAGCTCCTTCCCAACCTTCAGAGAGCGACTGAAGCTGCTCTAGATCCTCTCTGCTCACGCTTACTTTGAGCACATTGAGTTGACTCCAATCGTCTCCCTCCCTCTTGAAAGACATCACGACTGTGAGTCCCAGAAACCATAAATTCTCTTGTTCCGATTTCTCAACTCCTCCAGGCCACCGTAGCAAGAGTGGGACAACTCTTTCTGCGTTTTCAGCCTCTTCCTGTCGGCCCCCGTACTTCCGGGGATGCACTTCCACGCATGCATTGCGCGATCCGGAAATCTACTCTCTGGTGCACGGAGGGAACTGCATTTCCTATGGTGCCCTGCGACACCGCAGACGCGGAGCCTCATGGGAAATGAAGTCTTTTCTCAAAGAGCTTGCCGCTCAGCTGGATCCAGGCCCTCGCATCTTGGCGGATCTGCGGCGTTTGGAGGGACAAAAAGCTAGATGTGGAGCCGAAATGTGAGGGTGTGACCTCTCTGATGCGTGGAAGGTGTACTACAAACTCTCGCAATCTTCACGCTCTTCGTCTGCGGCGACAGTTCACCTGGGGTGGGCCTGATTTGTTTCTGACCCTAGCAGACGAACCCCGGGACCGGGCAGACCCGGGATGCGGGAGGCCCCCGAGGCCAGGCTACCGGACTTGGGGGCAAACTGAGGAAAGAGTGTTGAGGATTATTTCTAGAGTTCAAAGGTCAGAGGTCAATGTAGCGAGGCGTTGTGGGGGAGTTCAAAGTCGGTGGGGTGCTCAGGGGAGAGATTCAGGGAGGGACTGAATACTCAAGGGACAGATTTGTGGATAACAAGCTTGGAAGGAGGAGAAACCGGGAGGGGGCAGGTGGCGTAGTGCCGGGGAGGCGGGGACACAGGGGAAGAGAGAAGTGGAAAGGAATCCCCTGAATATCCATTCCCAGACTTAAGGCCTGTCACTCTCAGTCTCGGCCGGGCCTCCCCCAGTTGCAACCCTACCTGTCGGCAGGGTGAAGAGATGGCTTCCCCGTCTAGACAGCACCCCCCAGGGGGGTCAGGACTTCTTCAAGGGAGCCGGGCTCGTTCATATGGAAGCCTGGTGCAATCGGCCTGCTCCCCAGTGAGGGAGAGACGCCTGGAGCATCACTTGGAGCCTGGAGACACCCTGGCTGGACTAGCACTCAAATATGGGGTGACGGTGAGTTTTCCAGGACTGGGGTGCAGACAACAGTCAGGAGGGATTTAGTCCTGAGAAGAATGTAGTGGCCCTTCTAGGTAAACTCCCCTGAAATGTTCCTAATGTGTTACACCCCGTTCTACCTTTATCTTTGTTTTCCCATCACAGTGTTGCACTGCCCAGTTGGGACAAGTCCTGTCCTACTAATCCAATGGAGAGGAACAGCTCCAATTTTGCTATGCCAGACACTGTGCTGGGGGCTTCACATACATCAGCTCATTTCACCCTCACATCCCTATCAAGTATACATTTATTGTTCCCTTTTGGCAGATGAAGAAACTGAGACTTGGATTGGTTAACCAGTTTGACTAAGGTCAAATAATGAGTGTCAGATTTGGGATTCAAACAGGTCTATCTGACCCTATTAGCCATACAGAAACTTTTTTTTTTTTTCTTTTTTTTTTTTTTTTGAGACGGAGTCTCGCTCTGTCGTCCGGCCTGGAGTGCGGTGGCGGATCTCGGCTCACTGCTGCGTCCACCTCCCAGGTTCAAGTAATTCTCAGTCAGCCTCAGCCTCCGAGAAGCTGGAATTACATTACAGGCACCTGCTGCCACACCTGGCTAATTTTTGTATTTTCAGTAGAGGCAGGGTTTCCCCATGTTGGCCAGGCTGGTCTTGAACTCCTCACTTCATGATCCACCCGCCTCGGCCCCCCAAAGTGCTAGGATTACAGGCCACACAGAAAATTTTACATTGAGAGTGATTAAACTTTTATAGCAAATAATGGAGAGCTGATTTTTAGTTCTCAGTTCCTAAAGTGCCTGCCTCTCCTTGCCCTTGGTTCCTCCTCTGCCTTCTTTCCAGTAAGGCGGCTTCCTTGGTGCAAAAGAGGTACTCTCTACACCAAGTATATCAGGTCATGCACGGGGGAAATTTGATAGATGTAAAAATGTACATCATTAAAGTTGATGAGATTACTTTCCCTTCCCCCTCCCCTGTTTTCTTGTTCCATCTCAGACAAACAAATGTTGAATTTAGCCAACATTTGTATGCTTGCTGTATTTAAAGCACTGTGATAACTTTCCTGGGATATAGAAACTTACATAAACTATATGGTTGCTGTCCTCTGTAATTTATGGCCTAATGAGAAATGGACAAGGACACAAATAATGATTACAAGTGACAGAATATGGTGAGTTTTTAAAGGTATTAACAGAGAACAGGGGCTGGGCACGGTTGCTCACCCCTGTAATTCCAGCACTTTGGGAGGCCGAGACAGGCGGATCACCTAAGGTTATGAGTACAAGACCAGTCTGGCTAACATGGTGAAACCCTGTCTTAACTAAAAATACAAAAATTAGCGGGGTGTAGTGGTGCTTGCCTGTAATCCCAGCTACTCAGCAGGCTGAGGCAGGAGAATTGCTTGAACCTGGGAGCTGGAGGTTGCGATGAGCTAAGATCGCATCACTACACTGCAGCATTCCAGCCTAGGCAACAGAGCAGGACTCTGTTTAAAAAAAAAAGGGACAGGAAATCAGAAAAGATTAAGTTTTAGTTGGAAAGGAGCTGGGGTGGGCCAGGCGTGGTGGCTCATGCCTGTAATCCCAGCACTTTGCGAGGCTGAGGTGGGTGGATCACTTGAGCTCAGGAGTACAGGACCAGCCTGGGCAACATGGTGAAACCCCATCTCTACAAAAAAAATGCAAAAATTAGCCCAGCGTGGTGGTATATGCCTGTAATCCCAGGTATTGGGGAGGCTGAAGCAGAGGATCAGTTGAGCCCAGGAGGCAGAGGTTGCAGTGAGCTGAGGTGGTACCACTGTACTCCAGCCTGGGTGACAGAAAGAAAAGAAAAGAAAGAGAGAGCGAGAGAAAGAAAGGGAAAGAGAAGGGAAAAAGGAAGGAAGGAAGGAAAGAAAGAAGGGAGGGAAGGAAGGAAGGAAAAGAAAGAAGGAAAGAAAGAAAAGAACTAATGTACTATATCTGTGGTTTCTATATTTCATTATCTCTAATTATTATAATTAGATAATTATAATTAATAATTTTTTATAAAGCATTAATGAGCCCCTACTATGTGTCAAGGTCTGTAGGATGCTAATGACTGACTGGGGATACAGAGACAGCAAGTCACAATCTTTGCCCTTAAAGGACTCATAGGGTTTAGGCAAAGCACATATTTAGAGAGGTGAACAATATAGTAGGGTATGTATTCTTATAGCGATATTTACAGTACGCATTGGGAGCCCTGAAGAAGGTAGCACAAAGGGAGTGATAGTTGATGAATAGACGTTTTCCAAGCAGAGAATGGGATAGTTGGGCGGGGGTGGGACGGGACCATTTCAGGCAGAAGTAACAGCGTGAATAAAGTGTGAAAAAGATCACGGAATGTTCAAAGAAAAATAAAAAATACAGGATAGCAAAATGTATAGGTGGCGGAGGAATATTAATCCAGACATTTCCTTTGAGAGCCGGATTGAGAAAGCCCGTGAATGCTAATTTCGTTTTTATCTTTTAGCCAATGAGGAGGCATAGGGGATTTAGAAGCAGGGTAGTGGGTTAATCAGATTTATTTTTTCAGAAAAATAGATGCCAAGAGAAGAATGAGTAGAATTAGAATGAGGGGCCGGGCGCAGTGGCTCACACTTGTAACCCCAGCACTTTGGGAGGCCAAGGCAGGCAAATCACTTGAGGTCGGGAGTTCAAGACCAGCCTGACCAATATGGAAAAACCCCATCTCTACTAAAAATACAAAATTAGCTGGGCAGTCCCAGCTACTCGGGAGGCTGAGGCAGGC
>NW_016107503.1:5047662-5053474 GCF_001604975.1 Cebus imitator
TACCCAGGCTGGAGTGCAATGGCGCGATCTCGGCTCACCGCAACCTCCGCCTCCTGGGTTCAGGCAATTCTCCTGCCTCAGCCTCCTGAGTAGCTGGGATTACAGGCACGCGCCACCACGCCCAGCTAAGTTTTTGTATTTAGTAGAGACGGGGTTTCACCATATTGACCAGGATGGTCTCGATCTCTTGACCTCGTGATCCACCTGCCTCGGCCTCCCAAAGTGCTGGGATTACAGGCTTGTGCCACTGCGCCCGGCCGTGAGAGAGATTTTTGAAGCAGTTTTGTTGACCACTTGGTAAAGTGATGGAAGAAAAGTATTAGTTAAGGATGACACTGATATTTCTACCTTGGGAGGCCAGGCAGATAGATGGTGAGGCCAGTCAGTATGTCCAGTGATGAATAAATAGGTCAAAATAAATATTTATTAATGTGGCCGGGTGCGGTTGCTCACGCCTGTAATCCTAGCACTTTGGGAGGCTGAGGCAGGTGGATCACCTGCGATCAGGAGTTTGAGCCTGGCCAACGTGGCAAGACCCCGTTTCTACTAAAAATGCAACAGTTACCCAGGTATGGTGGCTCACACCTGTAATCCCAGCTACTTGGGAGGCTGAGGAAGGAGAATCGCTTGAACCCAGGAGGTGGAGGTTGCAGTGAGCCGAGATTGCGCCACTGTACTCCAGCCTGTGGGACAGGAGCGAGGCTCCATCTAAAAAAAAAAAGTTATTAATGAAACAGTTAATAGGATAGTGTGGGCTGGGCGTGGTGGCTAATACATGTAATCCCAGCATTTTGGGAGGCTAAGGTGGGCGGATTACCGGAGGTCAGGAGTTTGAGACCAGCCTGACTAACATAGTGAAACCCCATCTCTAAAAATATAATATTAGCCGGGTGTGATGGCGCATGCCTGTAATCCCAGCTACTTGGGAGACTGAGGCAGGAGAATTGCTTGAACCTGGGAGGTGGAGGTTGCAGTGAGCTGAGATCTCCATTGCACTCCAGTCTGGGCAACAAGAGTGAAACTCTGTCTCAAAAAAAAATAGTATAGTGTGAAAAGCATTCCCAGAAGCAGTGGACTGACATTCTAGCTGTGTCATTAACTTGCTGGATAATTTTAGGCAAGTAGTTTAACCTCTCTGAGCCTCAGTTCCCTCATTTTTATTTGTTTATTTATTTTTTATTTTTAGAAATGGTGTCGAGCCGGGCGCGGTGGCTCAAGCCTGTAATCCCAGCACTTTGGGAGGCCGAGGCGGGTGGATCACGAGGTCAAGAGATCGAGACCATCCTGGTCAACACGGTGAAACCCCGTCTCTACTAAAACTACAAAAAAATTAGCTGGGCATGGTGGCACGTGCCTGTAATCCCAGCTACTCAGGAGGCTGAGGCAGGAGAATTGCCTGACCCCAGGAGGCGGAGGTTGCGGTGAGCCGAGATCGCGCCATTGCACTCCAGCCTGGGTAACAAGAGCAAAACTCTGTCTCAAAAAAAAAAAAAAAAAAAAAAAAAAAAAAAAAAAAAAAATCTAAAAAAAAAAAAAAAAAAAAAAAAAAAAAGAAATGGTGTCTCACTATGTTGCTCAAGCTGGACTCTAATTCCTGGGCTCAAGCAATCCTCCCGCCTCAGCTTCCCGAGTAGCTGGGATTACAGGCATCAGACATTGCGCCTAGCTTGCTCAATAATTTTTGTTTTCGAGGTGCAGTCTCGCTCTGTTGCCCAGGCTGGAATACAGTGGCATGATCTCAGCTCACCACAACCTCCACCTTCCAGATTCAAACGATTCTCCTATTGCAGACTCCCAAGTAGCTGGGACTACAGGCACGCATCACCATGTCCAGCTAATTTTTGTATTTTTAGTAGAGATGGTATTTCACTGTGTTGGCCAGGCTGGTCTCAAACTCCTGACCTTGTGATCCACCCGCCTCAGCCTCCCAAAGTGCTGGGATTACAGGCGTGAGCTATCATGCCCGGCCTGCACAATAATTTTTTTAAATGTAAGGGGGCCCTAAGACCAAAAAGTATGAAAATCACTCATCTATAAAATAGAAATGACATCAGCTTTTGTACTTTAGCTTGGTTGTTACGGAATCAAAGACTCTGTACGATCACTTCAAAAAGCTCTAGATGCAATGTAAGATGAATCATTATTACTGTCCTTAATTTTGGTGACTTTTTTTTTAAAGATGGAGCAGATTAAACGTGCAAACCGCCTTTATACTAACGACTCCATCTTCCTGAAGAAAACCCTCTACATCCCCATCCTGACAGAGCCCAGAGACCTGTTCAATGGTTTGGATTCTGAGGAGGAGAAAGATGGAGAGGAGGAAGTACAGCCAAGTAACGATCAAGTTTGGCCACACTCAACTGAGAGGAAGAAGGAAGAGACAGGAGCAGCGCGTGCCAATGGAGCAGTCCTCCCCACACCTGGCCAGGAAGCCCCCACACCCGTCCATGACCTCTCTGCCTCTGATTTCCTTAAGAAGCTTGATTCACAGATCAGCCTGTCCAAGAAGGCTGCTGCCCAGAAGCTCAAGAAAGGGCCAAGTGGGTGAGTCTTGAATGGTTCCTTTTAAGTTCCTCCCTAGACTCCTCCATTCTTCCAGTCTTAGCTAACCACAAACACAAGAAGTCAGCAGAGTGCCAACAAAGGCAAGGTGACACCGTTTCCCCGTGTGGCCCCGAGACAGCGAGCAGAGGTGAAGGCTGCTGGAATGGCTAGAGGCAGTGGGAAACTGGGTTCTGTGTTCTTATCGGAGTCAGGCAGTTAACTGTTTTCACTGCTCTGATCATCCATGAAGGAGCATTAGGGTTGGTTAGGATTTATCTAGAGGGTATAGGGACTCTTTTGGAGCAACCAGCTTATGTATGAGAAGACAGCTGCCCATGTACCTCTGACTTGGCCATTCTCAGGCGCTTCCCTTGATCTGTCACTCTTTCCCCCATTTCCTCCCCTGCAGGGTACCCGGGGAGGATGCAGGTCCCCACCTGAGCTCCCCTCGGATGCAGCAACGAGCAGTCCTAGGTCCCGTGCCGCTGACCCGTACCTCTCGGACCCGGACGCTACGGGACCAGGAGGATGAGATCTTCAAACTCTGATGTCCCCAGAACTGACTGAGAGAAGCAAGATGTTGAAGGAGAAACTTCAGGGGGAGAGGAGCCTGAGGTGAGGCGTGAGGCTCAAGACCATGGCTTACCAGCCTGCCTCCCTCCACTCCAGCCACCTTCCCCAGCCTCTTTGTCTGCCAAAAATTCCTTGGCCTGGGGCAATTTTATTGGCAAGATTAGGGAATGGGGACTGGACCTTTCCCAGTTCTTGGGCTGAATCTAGAGTTGAGTCCTTTAGACTCAGATGGCTCTTTTTATATCCCTGTTGCCTTTCCTATCCTTTTTACCATTCCCCGGCCGTAGAACAAGGAAGCAGAGACTCCCCCTCAGCTTCCTCCTCGTCTCCAACTATGTGACATAATTTATTTGGTGCTATATTGAAGTAGTATTTATTTGCTATATTTTATACCTTCCCACTCTGAGCTGAAAAATGGAATCTCTGTAGCCCTGTGGTGAGGAGAACCCGGGCACAGTGAGCCAGTGACTGCTGGTTCTCCACCTTCCCCGCCTTGTTAGCCAGACTGTTACTGAGGATGAGGCAGTCAGTGATCCCGCCCCCCACAGAGAATGATGACTGCCGGCCTTTTCTCCAATCTCAAAGCCATATATTTGGGCTGAGTTGTTTTTTTTTTTGGTACCCCATTCCTTTTGAATGGGCTCAGTCTTGACTCATCGATTCCCTGTAACTTTTTCACAACTCTTGACTCTTAGAAAAAGCAGCACTGTGGGGACCTGAATGCTGCATCCTACCAGTTCACCCTTCTGCCCTGTTCTCAGCCTGTGGTCGGGGGAACCGGTGGAAGAAGGCTTTCCTTGGGGCTGGAAGAGGAAGCCAGTTGTGGGAGTCGCTTTGTCCCACCCCCCGCCCAGAGCCCTCTGCCTGTGCTTCCTCCTCGCTGCGTATTTATTTGCCATTTGTAGCACTGATCTATGGTACCGTTGTTTTGTTTGTTTCTTAAACAGAAGTAGGCAAGGGAACCTCAATCATAATGGAAATCTGCCTCAGTCTCCCGTTTGGAAATGATGAGAGGCGAGCTAAGTGGTGTTTGTGTTTCTACACCTCCTTTCTTCTGCGATGATTATAAGGTGTGAGAAGCTGGGGAGATTAAACACTGAGCCCTGTGCATATTTTAGTCGTTTTATTTCCCCTGCGAGAGGCTCCCTTGCCCTGGCCCCTTCCTCCTCACGGCAGCAGCGCCTCTGGCATCTGTCCCGGCTCTGTCTCTAAGGCGACCTTCCCCTCTTCTGTCTTTAGTGTCCCCAAAGGGGTTACATGGCCTGTGCCTCCTTTCCTCGGTTCACATGGGAGGGGGCTTCCCTGTTTCAGAAGTCCCTCGCGGGAGAAATACAGATCCAAGTTTCACTTCACCTTTTTCAGGCGGCTCTGTTTCCTGTCCTGGGGCTGGAGAGGGACAGAGGCCTCGCCCCTCCGCTGCGCCTTCTCCACCCGCAGCTTGGGGGCGGGCTGGTCTCAGAGTCAGGAGCGCTCTGGGGAAGGAATGAAGCCTGAGGACGGAACAGCGTTAGTACCGGAGGAGCGGGGTTAGGAAGCCCACTCGTGTCTCAGTCAGCCGCTTTGCCACGGTGGCATGCACTGGGTTCGGGCTCTCAGAGCTTCCCCTCATCCAGCATCTTCCTCAGCCCGTCGCAGATCTTGCCGAGGTGCTGAGTGAAGTCAGGCCCGTAGAGGGCCGTGAGCAGGCCGGGGTCGGAGAAGTGATCGAACACGTGGCGGATGCGGCCGTGTGACTTGGGCGTGAGGTGGCGCTCCACTAACTCCAGCAGCGCGTCCCGGCACTCGGCCAGCAGGCCAGCCAGCACCGCGGCCTCGAAGGTGAAGTCCACCTCGCCAAAGCTAAGCGCCGTCATGGCACCCTGCCGCAGCTTCTGGCGAAAGCGCGTAGCCAGGGCCAGCTCGCTGGGGCCAAAGGAGCCATTGCGGTGCAGCACAGCCACCTTGACGGCCACCTTGATCAGGTCCTTGATAACGCGCTGGGCCTGGGGCCGGCTGTGCGTGTACTCCTTGGACACACGGTACAGCTCGTCCAGCACCTCACTGCTCGTCTCATCTATGAAGAGATGAGCCACAGACCGACCCGCCATCTTACTCAGCAGCTTCTTCTCTGCTTGCAGTGCCAGACTCTTCGAGCTGAAGGACTCCATGGGTCCTGGAGTGTGGTCAGTCACTAGAAGAAAGGCCACAGGCTTCCTTAGAAAGAGAGAAATGGCTTTTCCCCTTTCTGTTGCTTCTTTAGTTTCCATGTCATCATCATCATCTTTGGCATCCTCCCCGCTGCCCCCTGGGACCCCTCAGTCCTCCATGCCTTGCTCCTGCTTTTTCCCCTGAGTGCTGTAGGAAATCTTGACTCCAAAACAGCCCAGGGGAGTGGCGACAGCTGGAGGAATGTGGGCACACGGGAGGCTAGCCCAGCACCAGTTACATCTCAAGGGGAAGTAGGGTGTTGCAGTGAAAATAGGTATTCTTTTTTTTTGCTTTTTTTTGTGATGGAGTCTTGCTCTGTCACCAGGCTGGAGAGCAGTGGCACAATCTCAGCTCACTGCAACCTCCACCTCCCAGGTTCAAGCAATTCCCCTACCTCTGCCTCCCAAGTAGCTGGGACTACAGGTGCGTACCACCACAACTGGCTAATTTTTTTTTCTAAGATGCGGTTTCACCATGATGGCCAGGCTGGTCTTGAACTCCTGACCTC
>NW_016107503.1:5053565-5055317 GCF_001604975.1 Cebus imitator
TTTTTTAAATTTTAATAGAGATGGGGTTTTACCATGTTGGCCAGGATGGTCTAACCTCATGATCTGCCCGCCTTGGCCTCCCAAAGTGCTGGGATTCCAGGCGTGAGCCACCGCGCCCGGCCACCTGACAGAATTCTTACAGCTACCATTTTTGGACACCGCCTCTGTGCCATATGTCTGTGTAGTATAGATATTACCGTCCTTGTTTTATAGCTGAGCAAACTGAGACTTATATTAAATAATTTACCCAAGTTCAAATGCAACTCATGTTTTGGTCCCCAAGCCAAGTGGCAGCTAGTGTCCTGAACTGCCTTTGAAGAAGTAAGAAGCATAAGCATCCCAGGAATCCTAATAACTAACATTTACTGAGAACCTACTATGTGCCAAGTGCTTTATGTCAATCATCTTAGTCTTCCCAGCCCTCTATAAGGTTAAGAAAAGTGACCCCATTTTGCAATGAGAAAACTGAAGCTAAGAGAAATTTAGTAATTTGGCCAAAGTCACTAGTAAATGATAAAGATGGGCTTCAAACCAAACATTCCAGAGAAACCGTCTTCCCGGGAATGCTCCCAGTGTGGTTAAAGGACACTGAGGCAGCACGAGAAACAAGCACCTCAAGGCAGACAGTCCTGAGAGTCTGAGCCTTCTGCTGCACTGAACTCAGGACCCTCTCGGCGGCGTATCAGCTTCGTGTGTCCAGGGTTCTCTCCCCATGGTCTTCGCCTGTGGTTCTGGTTGTTTTGCTTCTTACTTCCCCCTCCCCTGCTCTGCAGGATGTGGCTGTGACCGCAGTGAGGAGCAGCCTCACCCTCTCCCCCAAACCAAAATGGGAGTCTGAAGAGGCAGGGGAGGTGGGATTGAGGGGGTTTCTTCCCCAGCTGAATCCTTCCAGTGGAAACCTGAACCTTGCTTTGCTCCCAGCTCATCTTGGGGCTTTCTGGACCACGCTCCCAAGCCGGAAGAGGAGATTGCTCCATGTGAGCCTTCCTTCCTCCTTGGCCTTCCTGTTACCCAGATCTCCATTGCCCCCACTGCCATCTCACATTTGGTCTGCTGTCCTCTCCGTCTCGCCCCGCTTCAGCCTCCCTTTTTCTCTTATCTGGGTCTTCCCTATGATCCTCTGGCCTGGCCATGCTCCCCCTCTGGCCCTTATCTGTCTATTTCCGTGTCTCCGGAGATTTCCTTGCATTTCTCACACACCCATATCCACCTGCATCCCTCAGCCCTGCCCCTACCCCATCCCATTCCAAACCAGGTCTTTCTGAGGCTGCCTTGGTCCCAGAAGAACTAAGCTAGGCTCTACAAAGGACCCAAGAATGGTACCAGCGAGTGATTCACAGTATGAAAATCTAAGAATGAAAGAGCTGGAGACTCCTCAGCCACCATTTTCCCCAAAGCCTACCCTTCTGTCACTGCCAGTCCCTCACCTGCTGTGCTGGATGCCAGTCTTGCCTTGGATGTTCCCGGAAAGCTGACAGAATGGAGAAGCTTCACTTAGTGTGAGAGCCCTTTGGCTTGGCCCCACCCCTTGAGCCCCGCCTACCTACTCTCTGCTCAACCTCCGGTTCATCGCTACTGTCACCAAAAAGGCCTATGGCCCAAGAACAACCTAGAAATCAGACAAAGATAAAAAAGAGTGGAATTCTGTGCGAAGCAGCTTTGAGTTTTTGAAGCGGGGAAAGGGATTTGCATCCTCCACTCTCAAATTGCTTCTTTCTTTTCTTGCTGCCCAGTTTCTGGAGATCCTGTCCT
>NW_016107503.1:5056857-5058918 GCF_001604975.1 Cebus imitator
TTTTTGTAGAGAGGAGGGTCTCACTATGTTGCCCAGGCTGAACTTCTGGACTCAATCAATACTCCCATCTTGGCCTCCCAAAGTGTGGTGATTACAGGCGTGAGCCACCCGCACCGATCCTGGAAGTCATAGTTGTTGAATGAGACAAAAATACTTACCGTCAAGAATCTTACAGGGAATCTGGCCAGGGACAGAAGCTTAAGCATAAATAACAGTAATACTAGTCAAACAATTCCATTAACTTTAATAGAGAGTTAAAGAATTATGAGAATAAAGAAGCTTAATTATGATAGGGCTGAAGAGGTAGACTTGGAAAGATAGATTCAACTACTTTTAGTAGCCAGAGATGGGGAAGAAGTCTCAGATGATGGGGGCAGCATAAGCACATACAGGAAAAAACAATACAGGACACTCTGAGGAAGTGGTGATTTATGTCTGGAGTGTAGATAAGTGAAGAAAGAAAAAGGTCAGATCATGGCAAGCTTTAAAAAAGTCGCTCCATGAAAAACAATCTTCACCAATTGGGGGGGAAAGAGTTGCTCCAGGCTGGGCTCGGTGGCTCACACCTGTAATTCCAGCACTTTGGAAGGCTGAGGCAGGTGGATCTCCTGAGGTTGGGAGTTCAAGACCAGCCTGACCAACATGGAGAAACCCCATCTCTACTAAAAATACAAAATTAGCAGGGTGTGCTGGTGTATGCCTGTAATCCCAGCGACTCAGGAGGCTGAGGCAGGAGAATTGCTTGAACCCAGGAGGCGGAGATTGCAGTGAGCCAAGATCGTGCCATTGCACTCCAACCTGGACAACAAGCAAAACTGTGTTTCAAACAACAACAACAAAAACAAAAAAAAATTGCTCCAGAGTACAGACTTTTCCTGTAGGTAGTAAGGAGACACTTAAGGTATTTGATCAAGGAAGTGAAATAATTAGCTCAGTGGGAACAAGTTAGATGTTCAATAAAATTCAGCTGAGAAAAGAGTTGTGTGTGGTTTTTTTTAGAGATGGGTTTTCACCTTGTTGGCCAGGCTGGTCTTGAACCCCTGACCTCAAGTGATCTGCCTGCCTCGGCCTCCGAAAGTGCTAGGATTACAGGCTTGAGCCACCACTTCTGGACGAGAAAAGAGTTTTTATTTTTAGAGACAGGGTCTCACCCTGTCACTCGACCCAGGTTGGGATTTGAAGATTTTACAAGAAAGTTCTAGAAGAAGGGAAAGGAGTAGAAAGTTGATTGGTTGTGAAAAGTCGAAGAGTAAATTGAAATTCAGAAGTAGCATACCACTGACGTAACCAGAATCACTGGTTGTTTGGAGACGGCGGCTGGGTTGTGGTGCCTTTCTTATTCCCACCTCTCTCTTCATCACCCCACTGTCCAGAGCTGAGGGTCCTGGATACAACTTGACTTTGAAAATGTTAACAACTCTTTTGAAGAGTTTGGTGGCAAAGAGGAAAGCCTAAGGGGATGGAGAGCTGGATTAAGAGAGGGACTTTTTTTTTCTTTTTTTGAGGCAGAGTCTCACTCTATTGCCCGAGCTGAAATGTGGTGGTGTGATCTCGGCTCACTGCAACCTCCACCTCCAGGTTCAAATGATCCTCCCATCTCAGCTTCCAAAGTACCTGGGAATACAGGCATGCACCACCATGCCCATGTAATTTTTGCATTTTTTGTACATTCAGGTTTTGCCATGTTGCCCAAGCTGGTCTCAAACTCGTGACCTCAAGTGATCTGCCCTACTTGGCCTCCCAAAGTGCCGGGATTACAGGCATGAGACACTGTGCTCGGCCTAAGAGAGGGACTATTTTTAGCTTTCACTTGTGTGCATTTCTAGGCTGAAAGAAAGGAACCAGTGGAGAGGGCGGCTTAGAAAATGTCAGCCAGGGCCGGGCGCGGTGGCTCAAGCCTGTAATCCCAGCACTTTGGGAGGCCGAGGCGGGTGGATCACGAGGTCAGGAGATCGAGACCATCCTGGTCAACATGGTGAAACCCTGTCTCTACTAAAAATACAAAAAATTAGCTGGGCATGGTGGCACGTGCCTGTAATCCCAGCTACTCAGGAGGCTGAG
>NW_016107503.1:5060623-5062266 GCF_001604975.1 Cebus imitator
TTTTTTGAGACAGAGACTTGCTCTGTTCCTGTCACCCAGGGCTAGAGTGCAGTGGCATGATCTTGGCTCACTGCAATCTCTGCCTCCCAGGGTCAAGTGATTCTCCTGCCTCAGCCGAGATTAAATCAGCACCCACTACCACACCCGGCTAATTTTTGAATTTTTAGTAGAGACAGGGTTTCACCATGCTGGCCAGGCTGGTCTCAAACTCCTGGCCTCAAGTATCTGCTCATCTTGGCTCCCAAAGTGCTGGGATTACAGGTGTGAGCCAGCTTCAACTCTTGTCTGTGCTTGCTTGCTTGCTTTCTTCCTTTCTTTCTTTCTCTCTCTCTCTTTCTCTCTTTCTTTCTTTCTTGACGGAGTTTCACTTGTTGCCCAGCCTGGAGTGCAATGGTGCGATCTCAGCCCTCCGCCTCCTAGGTTCAAGTGATTGTCCTGCCTCAGCCTCCCGAGTAGTTGGGATTATAGGCATGTGCCACCAACCATGCCTGGCTAATTTTTTTTTTTTTTTTTTGTATTTTTAGTAGAGATGGGTTTCTCCATGTTGGTCAGGCTGGTCTTGAATTCCCAGTCTCAGGTAATCTGCCCGCCTCGGCCTCCCAAAGTGCTGGGATTATAGGCATGAGTCTGTGCTTTCTTGCACTCTGCTCTAGCCTTGTTGAAATTATCTTAGTTCCTCCAATACTCACTGTGGTTGTAGGGCTCTCTCTTTCTCCTCCTTCTTCCCTCCTTCTCTTCTTCCTTCCCTCCACCTCTCACTCTGCCCTAGACCTTCTCACTTAAAAAAAATTATGATCATGAACTTTACTGTTTGTCTCTATTTTGTTTAGAGACAGGTGTCACTCTGTCGCCCAGGCTGGAGTAGAGTGGCGTGATCATAGCTCACTGCAGCCTCCAACTCCTGGGCTCAAGTGACCCTCTCCCCTGAGCCTCCCAAAGTGCTGGGATTACAGGTGTGAAGGTGTGAGCCATGGCACCCCACCTGTAATTTGTGCTTTTTTTTTTTTTTTTTTGAGACAGAGTCTCACTCTGTTGCCCAGGCTAGAGTGCAATGGTTTGATCTTGGCTTACTGGGACCTCTGCCTCCTGTGTTCAAGTGCTTCTGTCTCAGCATCCAAAGTACCCAAGTAGCTGGGATTACAGGTGCCCGCCACCACACCCAGCTAATTTTTGTATTTTTAGTAGAGGCGGGGTTTTACCATGTTGGTCAGGCTGGTCTCGAACCCCTGAGCTCAGGTAATCCACCCAACTTGGCCTCCTAAAGTGCTGGGATTACAGGAGTGAGCCACAGTGCCAGACCATAATTTGTGATTTTATTAACTGTCCACCCACTGGACTCAGATTGTGTTTTAGTGTCTGCACAGTGCTTGGCACATACTGTGCTCAATAAATATGTGCTGAAAGAATAAACTCAAAACATACCCAAGAACCAGAATATGAGGGAAAAATGGTAGTAACATAGCAGTCACATGCTATAATGTTCATTTACTTCACTCATGGGAAAGTATTTTATTTTCTCTCTCTCTTTTTGCTGTTGCCCAGGCTGGAGCGCAGTGGTGCGAGCTTGGCTCACTGCAACATCTGCCTTCCAGGTTCAAGCGATTCTCTGCCACCACGCCTGGCTAATTTTTTTTTTTTTTTTT
>NW_016107503.1:5064961-5066137 GCF_001604975.1 Cebus imitator
AAAAAAAAAAGCCATATTAATAGAAGTGAAGCTATCCATTCATTAAAAATATATATTTATTAAGGCCCTAATCTCTGTCAAGAGAAGGATGGACCTCAGGAGCCAAAAGAAGAAAGCATTTCAAGGAAGGAGGGGTTAACAGGGTCAAATGCCACAGAGAGGGAAAAAGGGTAAAGACTGAAGAGTTGTTCATTGAATGTGACCAGGTGGTCACTGGTGGCCTTGACGAGGGCAGTCTCAGTGGACTGATGGGAGCAAAAACTAAAATGATTGAGAATGAGAGTCGTGAAAATGAATATAGCGAGTGTAGGTAACTTTAGACTTAGTTGTGAAGGGAAGAGAGAAATTGAGTGACGACTAAGTGAAGACAAGGATCAAGGGAAAGTTTGGAACGTTTTTCATGGGAAACATTTTTAATCATGGGAAAATTACTTGGGCATGTGTATATGCTAAGGGGAAAATATCAGTAGAAAAGGACAGGTTACGGCTGGGATGACGGCTCACACCTGTAATCTCAGCACTTTGGGAGGCCGAGGTAGGAGGATCATTTGAGCCTAGGAGTTCAAGACCAGCCCGGGCAACACAATGAGACTCTGTCGCTCCAAAAAAAAAAAAAAAAAAAAAAAGAATGGGCTGAGTTCAGGGGAGGGAAGTAGAAGTGAAAAAGGGAGCTAGCACTTGTTGGGTGCATTCTGCTAGATGTTTTATAACTATCTCAATCCTCACAACATCCTTATGAATTAACGTCACTATATCCTTTTTGCTGGTGGGAAAAAAATCCTGAGGTGTAAAGAGGTTAAATAACCTGTCCCCAAGTTACAGAGCTAGCAAGTGCCAGAACGAGGACCCGAGGTTCTGAAGCATGTTTTATCTGGTAATGACCTCACAAGGTCATGAGGTACTGATGTCAGCCCCATGGTGAATATGGCAGCATTCTACTTCTGTATGGTCTATCAACCTGCACGCACACTCTGGGGACAAGAATAGGCAGCACTACCCAAATCACAGGAAAAACAAAAGGTTTTTTTGTAACAATGTATAATCTAGTTGAAAAACAAGAAAAAAGGGACTAAAAATACAAGAAGATGCAAATACAGTAATAACTTCTGAATTCAGGATTCTGCTACTAGTCTTTACCTGTTTTCCTCTCCAGCTTCAAACTTTTCTTTTTCTTTT
>NW_016107503.1:5066372-5085828 GCF_001604975.1 Cebus imitator
TTTTTTTTTTTAATTAATACCTTTTATGTGCAGGCACTATGCTACAAGGAAAGATACACTGTTGAGCAAGAGAGACACCCAGGTCCTGACTGCATAGGGCTTATCGTAGAGTCATAGGTAAACCTTGGCCAGGTGATATGATGACATTCAGTAGGATGAGAGACATGATGATGCAGCTAAGTATATCTGTAGGGAGCGAAAGGTTGACAGAATTCTCACTTTATTATCTCTATTTTCTGTGAAGATGGAGGATGGTTTTCCTGAGACAAACAAGGAAATGGTAAGAAAAGGAACTTGCAAAAAAAAGGAGGAAGTTTGAAATAGCTCCTGGGGATTGGAAGAGAGTGCTTATCCAACCCAATCTGTGGGACTGTGTGATTTTCTTCAGAACACTTAGGGAGAAGGAAGAGAGAGTCTTTTCTTTTTTTTGAAATGGAGTCTCACTCTATCACCCAGGCTGGAGTGCAGTGGTGTGATCTCAGCTCACTGCAACCTCCCATCTCCCGGATTCAAGCAATTCCCCCAGTAGCTAGATTCTCCCACCACCACGCCCAGCTAATTTGTGTGTGTGTGTGTGTGTGTGTGTGTATTTTTAGTAGAGATGGGGTTTTGACACATTGACCAGGCTGGTCACGCATTCCTGACCTCAGGTGATCTGCCCACCTCTGCCTCCCAAAGTGTTGGGATTACAGGCGTGAGCCACCTCGCCCAGCCAAAAGAGTCATTTTGATTTGTCTTTTGAAATAGCTCTCAGATTCATTTGTTTCTTTCTGTTCCCATCACCCTTATCTGATTGTCCCTCTCCACTCACCTTTAGACCTCCCTATTTTCTTGCTAGTAGGTCTCTATCTTCTTGGAAAAAAAAAAAGCTCCAGGTGAGGTGATTCCCGCCTGTAATCCCAGCACTTTGGGAGGCCCAGGCAGGGCGGATCACCTGAGGTCAGGAGTTTGAAACAAGCCTGACTAACACGGAGAAACACCATCTCTACAAAAAATAAAAAAATCAGCTGGGTGTGGTGGTGCATGCCTGTACTCCCAGCTACTTGAGAGGCTGACACAGGAGAATCACTTGCACCCGGGAGACAGGTTGTAGTGAGCCGAGATCTTGCCATTGCACTCCAGCCTGGGCAAAAAAAAGCAAAATTCTGTCTCAAAAAAAAAAAAAAAGAAAAAAAGAAAGAAGAAGAAAAAGACAAGTTGCACCGTTTTTCAAGAATTTAAAATGACATCCTGCTCCTGTCAGATGATTTTAACTGGCTCACCCTAGGTGTTCCAGGTCTTCCGTCATTTGTCTTCCCCCTGTCCCTTCCCTTGTTCTAACTAGTGCCTTTCCCACGTACCAGCCTCACAGGACATTTTGTTATCCATGCCGCAGGCTCCTTACTCACCAAGTAAAAGCTTTTGCTGAAGCTGTGTCCTTCGGGAACATTTTCTTTTGTACCAAGCCAACTCCCACCAAAGTTTTGCTCTCCTACATGATAAAATGTATCCAACATCTTTCTGTGCAGTCTTCTGGAAAATATTTATCTTCTTTGCACATTTGGAAATCTATGTTCAATGTAGCTTTTTTTTTTTTTTTTTGAGACTTGGTGTTGCTTTTTAATAGTTTAGTACTTATAAATCTTAAATTTTAATTCAAATATATTATCACTTTCTTAAAGACTAGGACCACAACCCACAGTGGATTGTGTAGTAGCTTGTGTCTACACAATCTACTACACAAAGTAATAGAAAGTAAGTGTTTAATACTCATTGGATTGAACTGGGATTTGAGCTGGGCCCTAAAACTTTAAATGAATTACACCTTAATCCCCATTCACTAATCTATTCAATAAGCATGTATCTGAGTACCTAACCCTGTGCTAGGAATGGGGGAGACTTCTTTTAACCTCTCAGTGCCTCTGTATTTTGAGGTGTCTTTCTCTCAAAATCTCTTGCTGAATTGCCTTGGACCCAAGATTCCTTGGCAGTTCATCCTGTGTAGATATTGCCCGTTTATCTTCCTCTTTTTTATAAGATCTGACTTTACTGAGTTACTGTTCATCTTACTAGCTCACCTGGCCTTAAATCTCTGTCTCTCTCTCTCTCTCTCTCGTTCTGTGTGTGTGTGTGTGTGTGTGTGTGTGTGCATGTGTGTGCGTGTGTGTGCGTATGTGTGTGTGCGCGTGTGTGTGTGTGCATGTGCGTGTGTGTGTTTAAGTCTCCTGAGTACTCACTGTAGGGCTTAGCCTAGTCGTCGATGCTACCCTCCCTGATCGCAGTCCAGTTAAGGCTGGCCTAAAGTGGCAAATCCCTTCCCCCTCCTTTCCTCTAGTCCAGAGTCCAAGATGTGGGTAGAAGTGTTCGGTCAGATAAAACTATTTGAGAGGTCGGGCGCAGTGGCTCAAGCCTGTAATCCCAGCACTTTGGGAGGCCGAGGCGGGTGGATCACGAGGTCAAGAGATCGAGACCATCCTGGTCAACACGGTGAAACCCCATCTCTACTAAAAATACAAAACATTAGCTGGGCATGGTGGCTCGTGCCTGTAATCCCAGCTACTCAGGAGGCTGAGGCAGGAGAATTGCCTGAACCCAGGAGGCAGAGGTTGCGGTGAGCCGAGATCGCCCCATTGCACTCCAGCCTGGGTAACAAGAGCGAAACTCCGTCTCAAAAAGAAAAAAAAAAAAAAAACTATCTGAGAATGCCAGTGTCTCCCAAGCCACCCACTTTCCTGGGGAATTTTGAGAATGTCTTTTGTCCCAGCCCCACATAGAGAAGAATCCTACCAGGCAATACCAAGGTACCAAGCAGTACTGTCTGTAGTAGCCTTATTCTTCCTGCTCACTGACATGCCCAGGGGCTTTATGAAGGGTGGGGAGGGAGAAGGGACAGTGTTGCTGTTTGGAGGGATGTCAGGGTCCTCTGAGGAAAGACGGGACATGTGTCTGTGGGGCAGGAAGGCTGTGTGGGTTACTTTCGCTCATGTCTTGGCATTGCTACTCTTTCTGTGTCTTTCTTTGAGTCAATTAGTCTTGGTTTTCACATCTGTTTTGGCTTCAGCCTATCTCACCTGTCCTCTTCCATTACCCGACAGGCTGACTGTTAGCTAGCTCCTGCCACAGTGGCCCAAACCCTTGCTGCTTTGTAGAGGTAGGAAGGGAGGGGATCCTGGAAACAAGGGAAGCCTCTTGCTGACACCTTCCTTTCCTTTCCCAGGCCTCCAGCCCCCACGCTCATGCTAGGCCTCCTTATTGGGGTCAGGACGAACCAGAGGAGGCCTACGGGGAGAAATAAGGAGACAGAAGGGAAAAGCATAGAGAGGAGCAACGGAGCGATAGGGGCAGAGTCGGGGAAAGGCAGGAGGCTCCCTCGGGAGCCGGGTCGCCGGAGCCGTAGAGGAGGGTAAGAGAGGACGGATCGCGCAGGCTCTGACAGCCCATCCCAGCCCTGCCGAGGCTCCCAGGTTTCTTCTCTTTCTCCTCCCAGCTCCCTTCCCTCTCTTATGAAATTTCTCCCCAGGGGCCTCTCCACTGTCAGCCGGTCCCTGCTTGTGTGTGTATCCCTTCCTCTGCCCAGTGTCAGCGACAGTTCGTGGGTCTCTCCATCTCAGCCTCCCGGCCAGGCCCTCCGGGCGGACGGTGCTCCGGGCGCCCCTCCCCGGGCGGCACTATTGGCGGAGAGGTGACGAGAAGGCGGTGTCTGGCCGCCCTCCGAGGGCGGGATTAGTCGCGGCCACCCAAAGGCGGGCAGGAGGTGGGTCCGGCGGGGCGGCGGGCGGGGCCGCTGGGGCCGAGCCCAGAGCCCCGGGCGGTCGCATTGTTTTCCTCCGCGCTCCGCGGCTGGACTCGGACCCAGGGCTCTCCCGACAGCGCCCCGGACGCCAGATTCGAGCACCATCCGATTCGGACGCTCATCGCAGCTGGCCGGAGCCCAACCACGGATTGCGAACTCAGCGCGGCGCGTGTCCGAGGGCAGTCCGCGGCGATCTCGATCCCGCTGACCCGGATCCCCGAGCAAGTACCCCGGGCAGGGAAGGGACTGCGGGGAGGCGGGGAGGGCGCGGCCGGCGGGGGGCAAGCTTCTGAAGCGCTAGGGGACCAGGGAGGGTGTCGGCGCCCCATGTGCCTGGCTGACGGAAAGGGTCAACGAAGTTGGGGTGCAGGGAGGAAAGAGGGACCGTGGCCGAGCCCCGTAACTGTACTGGTGGGAGGAGAGTCTGGGCACCTCATTCAACTGGGCTTTCTTCGAGTCGCATCCTGCAGGATTGGGAAGCGCGAAAACGATCATTTGAGGCGCGCACCGTAGAGAGGGTGGAAAACCTGGTCCCTTGCTTTCCCGGCAGGGAAACTAAGGCTCTGAGACCCTCCTGACGCCCCCGAAGGGATGGGAAGAGGGGCGCACCATTCCGGACTTCGTGTCACGGGTGCACCTCTGTCCTTGTGCAAGCCGGAGACTGAGCACCCTTTGATGGGTTGGCTGATGCACGCAGGCGGCGAATGGGGCCCCCGAGCAACCTCGGTCCCAGCGCCCATCACCGTCCTTCAGCCCGCTCGGCCCGGGGCTTTGTTAGACTGAGGTCTCCCAAGGACGACATCCGAGCTGGCGACTGCCTCCTGAGCCCACAGACCCCACTCAGCGCCGGCCTCAGGCTCGCCCTGGTCGGTTCTCAGCCTCTGGCCCTGTTTCACTGGCCTGGGAGACCCGCCTCCGCTCCCCAACCCCCGCTCCCATCCCCTGTCTGTCTGCGCCTGCAGGCCCCTCCAGCCCCTCCTCCCGCTAACGTGGCTCTGGGACCCGGTCCCGGCCCAGACTCCGCTACCGGCCCCTCCTCGGAGCCCCGGATCCAGTGAGGGGGAGACACGTCGAGCCCCTGGCCTTAGGCCCACCTCTTTCCAGGCTCGAGACACCTGGATTGTCCTGGTTGGGGGTTGGGTGGGAAGGAGGGTAGGTGCTGAGCTGGGGCTGAGAGCTAAGGGTGGGGGAAATGCCTTGGAGAAAGGAAGGCTCCAGTTCCACAAGGCCCCTTGGCGTGACCCTGCTCCCTCTGAGGACAGTGTACTGGGGCCGGCCACCAGCCCGAAGGCTTCCTGCTATTGTCCCTAGCCCAGTCTCCCCTTCTCCATCCCTTCCCCAGCTCTGCTAGACTCTGGCTATGACCCTAGCCACCTCCCAGAGGTGGCTTCAGGGCCAGGAGAGAGAAGGGCTGTTTCCTCTTCCCATCAAGGGGGGGGGATCTGGAAAGGGGAGAAAGAGTCAGCCAGGTCTCTCCCGTGTGCTTCAGATGGGGGGTGTGAAGCAGCTAGGATTCTTCCAGGGCAAAGTGATCTTTTCTCCAGCCCAGGAGTTGAGGAGCTGCCCAGATGCTGCTCCCCAAAAACAGCTACAAGAAGCCCTCTTAAAGATGTATCATAGAGGGCCAATGCAAAGGCCAGTCAAGTGTTTTTAGAGGCTGGACTAATCCACCCTAAAGTGGTGTGTGTGTGTGTGTGTGTGTGTGTGTGTGTGTGTGTAGACTGGGTGGGAGGGAGGCAGAGTCTGCCCTCTCAGGGAGGAAGGAAGGACTGAGGGTGCTTGCTATCAGATCAGAGCATTTTGCCTGGAAATGAAGAGCATGTAAATGAGATGCAAATTAGCCTCTATTGTCCCTAGCTAAGGCGCTTTCGCTAAGAAGGCTGTTGGATTCTGAGGGCTTTAACATGGGAGTGGTCGTCATGCCCCACAAACTCTCCTAGTGACCCCCTTTGCCAAGGCTGGCCCTGTAGTTCTAGGAGCTTCTAGCAAGGGGCCATCCCCTTGCCCTGCCCCTACATCTCTGGGCGTGAAGCCACCGGCACCTTTGTAACCAAACTATTAATAAGTGTCATCAGTCTCCTCCCATTTTCAAGGCATCTCCCCTACCCAAGCCTCAGCAGACTTTTCTTGAATTTTTACATTTACTTTTAAGGGATGTGGAAGGGGAGTGTAACTCAATCTCTTCCCTCCTTTGTCCTGTCTTCCATCAGGTCAGAGGTTTCCTATCCCCCTCACGCCCCCACAGGAGTCACCACCCCAGGTAAGGACAGCAGCTCCTGAGAGCAGGGGGTGGAAGCAGGCATGAGCAGGGAGCAGGAAGAGGGGCTGGCTCTTCTCCCCACTTGCCAGAGACCAAAGTTGTTTCCAGGGTGAAGATACTAGTTGCTCAGGGCAACTTGGAGGCAGGGGGGTGGTGGGGAGAGCAGGTTGGGGAGGATAAGAGACAAGCTATGTCCCTTTCTCTTCCTTTCTCTTCCCCTGGGAACAGCGTAACCGGAAGCACGTTGGGGGAGGAGGAAGGCTCAGCCTTTCAACACCAGAGGGTAGTTAGCTGGCTGCTACTCTGCCCCTGGGGAAGGGGGGTCATCATTAGGTGTTCCTCTCTTCCCTCCTCCAACTCTCTGGGGACCCCACTTGACGTCAGCCTCCCCACCAGTGATGATGGATTGGGGGTAGGGGGACACTTGGGTCCTGGCTTCAAGAGTGGAATTACTGGGGAGATGAAAGAGGGCTTGGCCTGGAAGCTCAGGGTCGGTTTTAGGGGACATGGTGGGATGGGCAACTAAGGATTGGTGGATAGTGACCTGTTCACAAAAGAAAGGATTCTCGACCTCCCAGACCTGATTTTTGGCACCGACTGAGAGCCTCACTTCAATTTTAGGGGAAGGAAGGAAGCTGGTATGTACCTCCTACTGTGGGCCCAGCCAGGGTCATCTGGCAGATGGAGGCTGTTGGGCAGAAGGAGACCTGTCTCACCATCTCTTCTACCATATCCATCTTTTTCTGGACTTTGGGCTACAACTGCCTGCCTGTCACTGAATTATTTATATTTCAATTTCAGAGGCACCAGATGAGGGAAGGAAGGGAAAGAGGGGCACGTTTAGCCATGTTGCTTCACCAATCCCTTCTATCCCTGGCTTCTCATAGTGGGTGGGTCTGCTCTTCCCCCCTCAAGTATATGCACCGGTTCTTAGGAGCCAGGGAGGGAGCAGGGGGCTAGAGAGCCTGGAGGGGGTGGCACAGTGGTCGGGCAGACAGCTGCAGCTAAATTTAGCCTCTGATCTGGCTTTGATGCAGATTCATTTTTGGTGAAGACAGTCCCCCCACCCCAACTCCCCTCCCTACTCAGCTTCTTCCCTAGCAGTGGGAAGGGCCCCTGAAGCATGAGCTTAGACCAGAGACCTCTAGGCTGCCTACCACAACTCTGTCTTCCTCAACTCTAGAAAGGACAGTGGCAGCCACACAACTGCCCCGCCTGGGCACAGTGCCTGCATTGCTCCCAGGGTGCTGTGGGGGTCTGGGAGGGAGGGGGAGTCAGACATGGTGCCCTCTTCCTCCTCCCAGTGCCAAGGAGTCACTATTTATAATTTTAAGGCTTCAGTCTCTAATTATAGCTGAGAAGGGGTTAGCAAGAGGGGGGCCAGGAGGTGTCACCTACTGAATGTCCCAGACCCAGTCAGGAGAGGGGAGGAAAAGCCGAGTGAGAAGGCTGACAGCAGGAGCGGGTGTGTCCTGTCCTTACCTGGGGTCATGCTTGCAGGCCTCACACCAGCCAGTGTGGGCCAGTTGGAGAGGGAAGGGCCTTGAGTGACAATGACAGCTGGCTGGGACTGGGGCAGTGCCGAGGAGAGGGTTCTTTCCCCCACCCCACAGGGTCTTCTGGGGATAGACCAGGAGAGGAGCCTGCTGGCTTGCATCAGGGGAGAGGGAACTTGGCTCCTCCCCAACTTTTCCCTGTCTCCCCTTTCAGGGCCAGCATATGGGTGAGGGGGCACCCCCTGGGGCCTGAGCTGCCCCGCACAGGATGCCCCGTGCCCCCCACTTCATGCCCTTGCTGCTACTGCTGCTGCTGCTCTCGCTTCCCCATACCCAGGCCGCCTTTCCCCAGGACCCCCTCCCTCTGTTGATCTCTGACCTTCAAGGTGAGTGCCCAGTACCTACCTTGCCCCATCTCTGTGAGCAGTTAGAGACTGAGACCCCCTGTGTGGGAGGCAAGGTGCAGGAAGGCACCCAGCCTCAAGGAAGCTAACAGCCAGACCAGCAAAAGGAAGCAAACAGGCAGAGTGAGCTGACACCTCCCGCCAGCTGTTTCTCATCCCTGGGCTTGGTTTCTTCACTGAGAGGCAGCATCATGCGGAGGTTAACGTGGACTCTCAGCTAGACCAAACCTTAGCAGGTTTGAATCCCTGCTCAGCTACTCACCAGCTGTGTGACCTTGGTTCCGTTACTTAACCTTCCTTTGCCTCCGTCTCCTCAGTTATAAAATGAATATAACAGCGAGTGAGCTGGTGGTGGGTACTCAGGAGGCTGAGGCAGGAAGATCACTTGAGCCCAGGGGTTGGAGGCTGTAGTGCTCGTGATGGCACCTGTGAATAGCCATTGCAGTCCAGCCTGGGCAGCACAGCCAGAGTCCTCCCACCCCCAACCCCTTACCCCATCTCTTAAAAAAAAGGAAGATTAAAAAAAAAGAAAAAAAATAAAAAGGGAGATTAAAAAAAAAGGTCTCCGGTGCAGTGGCTCACGCCTATAATCCCAGCATTTTGGGAGGCTGAGGCGGGCGGATCACCTGAGGTCAGGAGTTTGAGACCAGCCTGACCAATATGGTGAAACCCCATCTTAAAAAAAGAAGTCTTCTACCTCATAGAGTTATTTAGGGATTAAATGAGGTTATACATGTAAAGTGCTGAGAACACTGTATGGCACAAAGTAAATCCTTTATATATGTTTGCTGTTATTCTTAGCTACAAAGAGAAGACCTAATACTAGTTCAGTGATTCCCAGCACCTCTCACCTCCCTCTCCACCACTGGTACCAGCAATAAATCCACCATGATAGAAAGCATAAACCCACTTTTTCTGAGAAGAACCTTTATCTATTTGCAGGCTGGAGTGCAGTGGCATGATCTCAGCTCACTACAACCTCTGCCTTCTGGGTTCAAGCGATTCTCCTGCCTCAGCCTCCCGAGTAGCTGGGATAACAGGCACTCGCCACCAAGCCTGGCTAATTTTTGTAGTTTTAGCAGAGACAGGGTTTCACTGTGTTGGCCAGGCTGGGCTTGAACTCCTGACCTCATGATCCACCTCCCGAAGTGCTGGGGTTACAGGCATGAGCCACTACTCCCAGTCTGGATTTAGAGGAATTTTAAGGATGGAGGAACTGCAGTTTGGTTACTGGGAGTAATTGTTAAGGGATAGATAAGAATAGCAAACACTCCTATGTGCTAGAAGCAGTTCCAAGCACATTAGCAATGTTAAATCATTTATCCCTGAACTCTGGCTATCCTTTGACCACTGATGACTGTGGTTTCCACCATGAGCCAGCCAGGTGGATGCTGGAGGTGAGGTGGTCAGAGGAGACAGAAACCTTGGAGGGCTGAGGTGGTCTGTGAAGAGCCTTGAGGGGAGGGCGCAGAGAGGGCTGGGAGAAATGGAGTGAGTAAATGCTCTGGTGGGACAGCCCTCGAGGTGGGAGTAAAAGGAAATTGCCAGCCCCAAGGCAGTTCTGAGAAGGGACGAGGCTCAGCTCTGGAGGCAGGCAGACCTGGATCTGAATCCTGATACCTGCCGCTTCCAAACTAAATGAGCAGATTCCTAAATGGCTTCTGGCCCCAGGATCCTCATCTGGAAATGGGGCCAAAGCTACCTTATAGGGCTATGCATTAAATGAGACAGTGGGTGCAAAGTGCTAACACTGTTTGGCAGAGGTTAAGCACTCAGTGTTGGTGTCGTTAGGAGTAGCTTTTGGGCACTCTAACCTCACATATCCAGGGTGCCGCTGCTGGGTTTCATCGGGTTGGGGCAGGTGTTGGGAAGCGTGTGGTATCCTGGCCGGCCCTCAGTGCCCCACCTCTCTGTGTCCTCTAGGTACTTCCCCATTATCCTGGTTTCGGGGCCTGGAGGATGATTCTGTGGCTGCAGAACTTGGGCTGGACTTTCAGAGATTCCTGACCTTGAACCGGACCTTGCTAGTGGCTGCCCGGTAAACTGGCCGTGGCACAGTTGTGGGGCAGACATGCATGCTCCTGGGCAGACATGGGACCTGCATGGCCACTGCAGCATCTTGCAGGGGACACATGCAGGTGCACAAGCCGTGGGGTGTGGACATGCTTGGACCCAGAGCACAAATGCCGAGGCATGGAGTTAAGGGGCAGGCAGGGGGCAGAAGGTCTGCGCTGTTTGTCCCTGAACACCTGACAGTGGGTAAGGTGGGGGTAAGGAGCTCAGCTGGGGTGCCTTGACTAGGCTCTGATCCCTCCTTCTATACCCCTTCAGGGATCACGTTTTCTCCTTTGATCTTCAAGCCCAAGAAGAAGGGGAGGGGCTGGTGCCTAACAAGGTGAGGGGCTGTGTGGGAAGAGGTCCAGCCATGGAGATGAGGCTGGGAGAGGTCTAATGGGGGTCAGGGGGTGGGAAGAAGAATCCAAAAGAAGCCATAATGTGAGGAGGGAACCCAGTTGCCCCATGATTTTCCCTCCTCAACTTCTCCCTTCAGTATCTAACATGGAGGAGCCAAGATGTGGAGAACTGTGCCGTGCGGGGAAAGCTGACGGTGAGGAGATGAGAACGCGGAGGGAAGGAGAGGATTACTCTGCCTCCAGTCTCCGTCCAGCCGGTCTCTACCATGCCCAATTTCCTTCACACTTTTTCCATCCCAGCCACAGGGGAAAATGGGGAGGAAAGAGAATTCCTGATTTTTAGTTTCTCTTATATACCTCACAGAAAAGTGAGGCTCAGAGAGGCCAAAGGATTTGCTTAAGGCCAGAGGGCCAGCAAACAGCTTAGCTGGGACTTTATCCCACATTGCTTGGATGGACCCAAAAGGAGAAGCCCGCCTGTCTATTCCGCCTTGTCTCAGACCTAGAACCCCGTCATTGACCTAGAATTTTGGGTTCTCTAGGACGAGTGCTACAACTATATCCGTGTTCTTCTCCCCTGGGACTCCCAGACGCTCCTTGCCTGTGGAACGAACTCATTCAGTCCTGTGTGCCGCAGCTACGGGGTACAAAAGAGAGGGTGGGGGTCAGGATGGGAGTTGGGGGGACCCCAAGATGGGCAGTTTGATGGGAAAGGACCAGGAAGTGGGGTTGGGGAATGGGAGTGCCCAGAATGCAAGGGGTTCAGAGGGAGTGGGGAGGAGGCAATGGGACAGGAAGGGACAGGCTGTGGAGCCATACTCCAAGACCCTAAAGGTTCCAGGATCTGCTCCCTCTGCCCCCAGATAACTTCGCTGCAGCAGGAGGGTGAGGAGCTGAGTGGGCAGGCTCGATGCCCCTTTGACGCCACCCAGTCCAACGTGGCCATCTTTGCAGGTGTGCAACTGGGCATGTGAGAAGCAAGCATGCGGCTGGAGGGAGCTCCCACCTCAGCTCCTCTCCCAACCGGTCTTTTCCCCCGTTCCCCTGAGTGGAGGGTTGAGGTAGGGGCCAGGGCCAGGCCTAGGCAGAGGTGCAGGAGGCCCAAGAAGAGGCAGGATGCAGATCCCCGAGCCCTCCCCTGACCCCACTTCACCCATCCCTCCAGACGGCAGCCTGTACTCAGCCACAGCTGCAGACTTCCAGG
Source organism: Cebus imitator (assembly GCF_001604975.1). Lineage (NCBI taxonomy): Eukaryota > Metazoa > Chordata > Mammalia > Primates > Cebidae > Cebus > Cebus imitator. The sequence continues at coordinate 5,077,923 of NW_016107503.1, forward strand.
CCAGTGATGCTGTAGTTTACAGAAGCCTTGGGCCTCAGCCCCCACTCCGCTCCGCCAAGTACGACTCCAAGTGGCTCCGAGGTCAGGGCGGGCCTGGGGAAAGGAGACTGTTCTCGGGGAGGAGGCGCAGAGGGAGGACTGTGGCAGGGAGCAGGCAGAGAGTGTGGTAGTGGGTGTGTACGCGATGGGGAGAGGGGTGTGGGACCAGGAGCTTCTGAGCAGTTACAGATACTCTTCTATACCCTTCCCTGTCACTCCCCACCTTAGAGCCACACTTTGTCCATGCCCTGGAGCATGGAGACCATGTCTACTTCTTCTTCCGCGAGGTCTCTGTGGAGGATGCCCGGCTGGGGAGGGTAAGGAGGTGTGGTGGGTAGCTGGAGGGTTCTGCTGGATCCTGAGGAGCCAGTCTGAGTGGGAGGAGAGCTCCTGACCATGATCTCCACAAAGCAATCCCCTGGACTCTCAGCCCCCAGCTTGGAATAGCCCCGAGGCCTGTGCCCCCACATCTTGCTTGTCCCTCACCCTTGACCCACACTGACCAACCACAATACACCCTTCATTCACTATGCCCCACACGTTGCTCCCTTGGTGCTAACTCACCACACCCGTGCACACAGCTGGCCCTGTGGCTCCTTCACTGCTGTCTGCTCCACTCTCTTCCCCCAGGTGCAGTTCTCCCGAGTAGCCCGAGTGTGTAAACGTGACATGGGCGGCTCGCCTCGGGCCTTGGACCGACACTGGACATCCTTCCTGAAGCTGCGGCTCAACTGCTCTGTCCCTGGGGACTCTGCTTTCTATTTTGACGTTTTACAGGCCTTGACTGGGCCTGTGAACCTGCATGGCCGCTCTGCTCTCTTTGGGGTCTTCACCACCCAGACCAATAGGTTGGTACTAGTCTTAACTAATGTGACCCGATCTGTCCCCTGCCTCACCAGCCTCCAAACTCCCCTTTCACAGCCTGCTGATGGGGGGCTGTCAAGGAAACCTCTAAGCAAAGCCAGTTTGCTGTCTTGCCTACCATGTTTTCTCCTAGTGTGGCACCCAGTGGCTGCCCCTCCTCCTCAGTCTCCACCTCCTAACGTGGTGCGTGAAGGGGGCCACCACTTCTTCCTGGGGAAAGTTGTGCAGTTCCTTTCAGCACCTATCCTGCATCTTTTCTGGCTCCTCCAGCATCCCTGGTTCTGCTGTCTGCGCCTTCTACCTGGATGAGATTGAGCGTGGGTTTGAGGGCAAGTTCAAGGAGCAGCGGAGTCTGGATGGGGCCTGGACTCCTGTGTCTGAGGACAGGGTCCCCTCACCCAGGTACCCGAGATGGAATGGCTTTTGTGGGGGCAGATGCTGCTTGCTTCTGCAAGACGGGATTATGAGGAGGGGGTAAGATGTCCAAGGCCTCAGGGTGGGGAGCTACAGTGGGGTGGCAGTGGGACCAAAGAGCTGTGGCAGGGAAGGGGAGCAGTGGTATGAGTGTCTGTGTGGAGGGGGAGCAAGGCTTTCTAGTCATGTTTGGGAGCACTGCGGGGGACAGAGCTTAACTGAAGCTCTAGCTCCCAGTCCCAAGGCAGCCCCTTCCTATGCACCCCCAGGCCAGGATCCTGTGCAGGAATAGGGGGAGCTGCCTTGTTCTCCTCTTCTCGAGACCTCCCTGATGATGTCCTGACCTTCATCAAGGCTCACCCACTGCTGGACCCCGCTGTGCCGCCTGCCACCCATCAGCCTCTACTCACTCTCACTAGCAGGTATGGGGCTGAAAAACACTGACCACCGCCCCCGTCCTCGGCCACCCTCCTTTTTCTTTGACCCCACAAGGTAAACCACATTGGTGGGAGGAAGAACTTGTAAAAGTAGAATGGAGAGAGCTAAGAAGAGAACCCTGGGGCCTGGGGGGAGGGCACAGGCACAGCCACCAGGACAGCCGGGCTCTCCCTGAAATGCTCAGGCTTCCCTAACAGGTTCCCTGACCTCAAGCCCTTTTCTCCAGGGCCCTACTGACCCAGGTAGCTGTGGATGGCATGGCTGGTCCCCACAGTAACATCACAGTCATGTTCCTTGGCTCCAACGATGGGACAGTGCTGAAGGTGCTGCCCCCAGGTGGGCAATCTGGGGGACCTGAGCCGATCCTCCTGGAAGAGATTGATGCCTACAGCCCTGCCCGGTGAGACCTTTGGAGAGCAGGCCCCCTGCAGAGCAAGGATGGGATGGGAGGTAGCAGCTGTGGATGTGAGAATAGGTTGGAAACATCAACATTGGCTTTTGCAGGGTGGGAGCTCTGGGCTAGAGAGGCTTGGCAAGAAGACTGGGCAGTGTGGTCGGGCAAGGCAGCTCCATGGGTTGTGCTCAGTTTCTTGTGCACCTCCTCGCTGTTTTTCTACTCCCTCGGGGTAAAGGTAGCCTCAGCTGCCCATCTCTGATTCCTTCTGGCCTCATCCTAGGTGCAGTGGGAAGCGGGCAGCCCTAACGGCACGACGGATCATAGGGCTGGAGCTGGACGCTGAGGGTCACAGGCTCTTTGTGGCTTTTTCTGGCTGTATTGTCTACCTCCCTCTCAGCCGGTGTGCCCGGCATGGGGCCTGTCAGAGGTGAGAGGGGCCTGAGGCCCTGTGTGGGCAAGCTCCCCAGGCCAGCAAGAGCACAGAAACAGGTCTTGGGGTTGGCAGGGAAACATAGGGGATGGCTGGGATGTGTGTGGGTACCTCAAGCATTCTGAAGGTGGGCAGCAACCAGGGTGTGGAGAGACTGGGGTGGGCAGGAGAGAATGAGGCTGGGAGTCTCCTGTAAGCAAGGGCGGGAAGAGGCAGGAGAATGTTAAGTGACTAGAGTGGAAAGGGTTCCAGCTTCACATGCCTCTGCTTTCCCTAGGAGCTGTCTGGCTTCTCAGGACCCATACTGTGGATGGCACAGCTCCAGAGGCTGTGTGGATATCAGGGGACCTGGTGGGTGAGTGATGGGTCCTTGGATTTCCTGAGCATAAAACTCCCCACCACTAAAAGAGCAAGAGGGCCAGAGTGGGAGACAGGGACAAGGTACAGAATTCTAGAGCCACCTCATTTTCCTCCTAGGACTGATGTGGATCGGGCTGGGAACCAGGAATCCATGGAGCATGGTGACTGCCAAGGTAAACAGAAGAGGTGTCTGCGGTTGAAGCCAAAGCTTGCACATGGCTATGATGGCCACAGACACCATCCCAGGCTTGGGCTCTTGTCCTTCTCTCCTTCTGTGGCACAGTCACCCCATCAGTTCTTCATGAAGCTTCTCCCTCCCCCCAATCTTCACCCTCTTGCTTCTTCACAGACGGAGCTACTGGGAGTCAGTCTGGCCCTGGGGATTCTGCTTATGGTGAGTCCTCTTGTACCAACTCCACCTTCCCTTGCTCAGCCCACATACCTGAGCATGTGTCCTGTGGCAGCAGCAGACCAGCATCCTGAATACCCTGGGAGTCTCAGAAAAGGGTCAGCATCCTCCAGATACCCAGCATGTAGCTCAGTACTTGGCACACAGTAGGGCACTTTTTGAATAAATAAATAAATGTCCTGCATGATGAGCCCTGCCCCATGCCCGGAAGAAAGTAGAGGCTGGTATTCTGGACTCCTAGGTTCCACAGGAGGGAGGAAGGACCCCTGGAAGGGTGTCAAGGGGAAAGATCAGGAGCCTCACTGGCTCTGACCTGGTCTCTGTCACCAGTGCTTCCGGGTCCTGGTCCTGACCTTGGGACCCTCAGTCCCCCCAGTGATGCCCACCCCCGGCCCCAGTCTTCCACTCTTGGAGCTTACACTCGGGGTAAGGGGGCTACCTGGGAGGGACAGGAGTGAAGTGTGGGGCTGCTGATTCTCGGAGTGTTCTAAGCCCCTCACTGACCTGTGTTTGGTGCTCACTAACGCCCGTTTGGAGCCTCCTCTCCCCAGAGCTGGGCATCCCAGCCCACCTCCATCTGCACGAGCAGTTTGGCAGTTGCTCTTGGCATGGCTACAGGGGCCAGAGCTGGGATGGGACTCCCCAGGCCCAAGCTCTGGTCTGAGTGTGAGGGGTAGTACGTGGGCTGTTGCTGAGGGGTCAGTGGAGGTGAATCCTAAGAATGGTGGAGGCTGTGGATGGTATCAGGCCTGGGAACTGCCGGCGCCTCTGAGCCGAGGTCCCCCCCCCACCGCGCCACCTCCCCTTGGCTGAGCCTCCCTCCTCCCTCTCGGTCGGCAGGCGTGCGCCGGGACCCGCCCCCAGCCTCAGCCTCCCGCTCGGTCCCCATCCCACTCCTCCTGGCCAGTGTGGCCGCAGCTTTCGCTCTGGGCGCCTCAGTGTCTGGCCTCCTGGTCTCCTGTGCCTGTCGCCGCGCCCACCGACGTCGAGGCAAGGACATCGAGACTCCGGGGCTCCCGCGCCCTCTTTCCCTCCGCAGTTTGGCCCGGCTACACGGTGGGGGCCCAGAGCCCCCGCTGCCGTCCAAGGACGGCGACGCGGTGCAGACGCCGCAGCTGTACACCACCTTCCTGCCGCCTCCCGAGGGCGTGCCCCCGCCGGAGCTGGCCTGCCTGCCCACCCCCGAGTCCACGCCGGAGCTGCCGGTCAAGCACCTCCGCGCCGCTGGGGACCCCTGGGAGTGGAACCAGAACAGGAACAACGCCAAGGAGGGCCCGGGCCGCTCTAGGGGCGGAAACGCGGGGGGCGGGCCCGCGCCCCGCGTGCTGGTGAGGCCGCCACCGCCCGGCTGTCCCGGGCAGGCCGTGGAAGTCACCACCCTGGAGGAACTGCTGCGCTACCTGCACGGCCCGCAACCGTCCAGGAAGGGGGCCGAGCCCCCACTTCCTTTAACCTCGCGGGCGCTCCCGCCCGAGCCCGCCCCCGCCCTCTTGGGCGGCCCCAGTCCCCGGCCCCCGGAGTGCGCCCCGCCGCTGAGGCTGGACGTGCCCCCCGAGGGCAGGTGCGCCGCTGCCCCCGCCCGGCCCGCGCTCTCCGCCCCCGCACCCCGGCTGGGCGTCGGCGGGGGCCGGAGGTTGCCTTTCTCCAGCCACCGGGCTCCCCCTGCCCTGCTCACTCGAGTCCCCTCGGGGGGTCCCTCCAGGTACTCCGGGGGGCCCGGGAGGCACCTCCTGTACCTGGGCCGGCCCGAGGGCTACCGGGGCCGCGCCCTGAAGAGGGTGGACGTGGAGAAGCCCCAGCTGTCCCCGAAGCCTCCCCTCGTCGGGCCCTCCTCCCGCCAGGCCGTCCCGAACGGCGGCCATTTCAACTTTTAAAGGGAGCGGCCCCCGGCCTCCAGCGGAGCGCGGGCGGGGTGGGGAGTCCTCTCGGCCGCGAGCGGGACGCTCTTCCGACGCCTCACCGCCCCCTCGCCCCGCACCTCCAGCCTTCCCGACTCGCAGAGCCTCCCGAGGCCCCTTTCCCCCTCGGGTCTATTTATTGACTGCCGCCTGGCCTTCCCCCTGCCCTCGAGAGAGGAGTGGGAGGTGAGCCAGCACTTCGCGGGGAGCTGGCGGACTCCCACTCCCCGCTCCCTTCCAGCCAAGCTGCCTTAACTCGCCCCTCGGGGCGCCCCCAGAGACTGGCCCCAGGCGGGCCGCGCGCGTGGTGTCCGAGTCCTCGGGCCTCCGGGGCTGGGACGTGCCTCTCCTACTGTGTAGGAGCCTCCGCTTCCCAATACAGCCGTGTCCGCAGCCGCTGCCTGCTTTACTCGGGCCGGGGAGGGCGGCAGTCGGTCGGCTCGCTCGCGGCGCCCTCGCCCTTCGTCGGGCCCTGGGCTCTCCCGGGTAATGGGATGGCTGCGGTCCCGCCGGGGCGAGTCAGGAAAGGGCTCCTGAAGGAAGCGAGCGAACTATTGGTGCCGAGGTGAGCCTGGGTCCGGGGACCCGGGAGAGCTGGGGTGGGCCTGGGGACGGCCCTCGGAGCTCGCTCCCGGATCGAGGTAAGAGGGACCTGCTGACAGGCCGAGTCTATGGGATGCGGCGGGGGAGGGAATTTTTTGAGAAATAAAATGAAGCTGCAGCGTACGTTAACTGAAGTTCCACATCAGAAAATCTTGTCCTGAGACTGCCTAGAAGAGTTTGGGTCGCAGGAGGGGTAGGCTGCAAAAAACGCAAACGATTCGGCCCTGTTGGAGGCAAGGTTCTGCCCGCAACTCTTCCCTGAGGAGTGGCCCCCGCGGAGAGCGGGAGGGGGCGGGAGCGCGCGCGGCGTCACACGCATGCGCAGCCACCTCCCGTCCCCCACGCCAGACGCCTCCGCCGCGCTCGAGCCCCGCGCGCTCGGGATCAGCCAGCGTGTGGCGGTCCTGATGCTCGCTTTGCTGCGGTTGGGACTGGCTGCGTTATCCCCGGCACCACTGGGAGAGATGAACAGAACCACCTGCACCGCCCACCACCCTCGCGCTAACGACGCTTAAGGCCTAACGCCGGCGGCGGCAGTTGGTGCGAATTTACAAATCGGGTTTTTCACCCGTTCGTAGCTGCAGTGTCCGCCCAGTTCAAGCTTCACATTCTCCCGCTGGCGCCGCCTGGGGGCCGGGCCAACCCACTGCGGCTAAGGAAGCGTCCTCAGTCCCTTTTCCCGTTTGCTACCTAAAAGTCCTCGGCGAGAAACTGCTGAGGATAATTAAGGGAAGAACCCTGAGGTTGTTCCTAGTTCCGCCCTTTACTACCTGAGATTATGACGGGTCACAACTCCTCCCGGAGCCTCCATTTGCTCATCTGAAAAATGGGGTTGAGAGGCTGAAGTACTAGAATGTGAAAAAGCTTTCTAAAGGCATGGCATCTTGTGAGATAGTATTTCCTCCAAACTCACGAATAGGCTATTCCTATTCCTAACTTTGCGATCTGCTTTTACTAGGCAATCCCTTTCCCTTTGTATCCTTAGAATTTTCATCTATAGATTTTACCCTCAGGGTTTTTTAATGCCCTCTGAACATTACTCCTATTTCAGTTTAGATTGGCCAAATTTGGTTGTCCTCCAGAGTCTGACCCCTTTTTGCTTGGCTCTTGTTTCAACAGGTTAGAGTGGTCCTTTAGTCTCAGTTTTTCCCGTATTGGATGCCTTAACCTAAAGCAAGGTGCTTTGGGGCCAGTGTTAGTTTCCTAGATACTGGAGGAAAGTAAGCAAGCAAGGAAGGAGTAGAGAATCCAGTCACTTGCCTTCATTATCCTCTTCAAACCGAGATTTTAAAGCAAGGACAAGGCAAAAATTTCAAGGCTGCAGCCTTTCACAGTCCTCTGAGGGACAAAACTCAAATACAGTTCTTGCCCCGAAGGTGGTCACAAACAAAAGGGATTTTAAATGATCCTAAATGTAGACCTAAAAGAGAGATACATGCAATGGAAATTTAATCTTGTAATTCTTTGCAGGCAGTAGTCATTTATAGGTTAAAGTCCTGGTTGTAGTTTAATTGTAAAATATGTTCATTTATTAGTATTTATCAGTATGGTGACTTCTTTAGCCAAAGAGTGTCTAAACTGGACTCTCGGCGCTAACAGAAGTAACTATGTTGCAGTGACAGCAACAGTCCTTGGTCTCTACCACTTTTCTATGTCACGACCTTGGCAGTTCAACTAACCTCTTTGAGGCTGTGTTTTGGTAAGAAATGGAAAGAACATGCCAACAGGGATTTGTAATGCACCATATAAATATATATATTTAAATTAAGTGCTCTGTGGGAAAGTTATTTGCCCAAAATAAAGATTTCTACCAAGTATGTAATTCATTAATACAGATACCTCTCTCTGATAGAGAGTAGTAAATAAGGCCGGGCGCGGTGGCTCAAGCCTGTAATCCCAGCACTTTGGGAGGCCGAGGCGGGTGGATCACGAGGTCAAGACATCGAGACCATCCTGGTCAACATGGTGAAACCCCGTCTCTACTAAAAATACAAAAACATTAGCTGGGCACGGTGGTGCGTGCCTGTAATCCCAGCTACTCAGGAGGCTGAGGC
>NW_016107503.1:5085994-5087883 GCF_001604975.1 Cebus imitator
AAATTATTTTTGACGACAGGATAAATATGACTTCAAGGAATTTACTAATATTCTTTTTAAAAAATCATACTATTAGCTCAGTTTTTGTCTTAAGGAAAACCAGAATGTGCCAACAGGAGGACATCATCATCCTCAGGGATTTCTAGGCTGATTTCTCAGAGGCATCCTGGGAGATTATGGAGAAACCATGGCCCCAGCAGGCAGAGTCCATCAGTTTATGTAAGGCTTTGGGGACTTGAAACAGAAGGTTCCACACTTGTAGAGCTTGAAAAGCTGTTCAGCATCTTGGGTTCTTTGGAGGCGAAGTCACAGGGGCCTGAGCTATTATTGTCTCTCAGATTTTTAACTCCTTAATGTCACCATCCCATGCATGAAAACCACACGGGTACGCGTCATTGTCTGCTACTTAATCCAGCAGTTGACCCTTCAGAACTGTTAGCTCATAAGAACGTAAGGTTGTAAGTATGAAAGTAAGTTTCAAGTACATGGATAAAATATGAAACCTATAAATCTAAAAGATCACCTATCTTTACCAGTTGTATTGGACAGGGTCCCAACAGAAAATAACATTCTCAAAATAATGAAGGATTATTTTTAAAGGTATGGGCAAAGGATAGGTCAGTAGCTGGAGGCTAACTGCCTTTGGCCTAAAAGGATAAAGGAGATACTGGTTTCTAGGTCCTGGAGGGGGAGAGTGCCTTGAGAGAAGCAGTGACTTTTTTTTTCTTTTTAAAGATAGAATTGCAGGCTGGAGTGGAGTGGTGTGATCTCAGCTCACTGAAACCTCCGCCTCCCAGGTTCAAGTGATTTTCGTGCTTCAGCTTCCCCAGTAGCTGAGATTACAGGAGTTAGCCACTGTGCCGGGCAGATGTCAATACATTGACTTCAGTTTTTTCTCTCCCCTGAGTCTCCTGCCAGGGCTCCCTATTGGCTGAATCCAACTGGAAGCCAAAACACAGGAAGCCCATTGATGTTCATATTTGTCACTCTCCCAGGACAGAGAACAGGAGACAGAATGGAGGAGCATAATCTGGAAGGAAAGAAAGAAAACACCCAGCATACCTAGAGATGAAGACCCCATTCATTCCCCACAGCAGAGATTATTTTTTACCTTTCTTGCTTAAGTATTGTTGGCCAGAAACTCTATGCAGATACCCCCAAATTAGTTTTGGAGCAAAATTTACTTTGGGGAGTTTATAGGAAATGCTGCTTGGATTATTTTTTTCCCTTTTTTTTTTTTGGAGACAGTCTCACTCTGTTGCCCAGGTTGGTGTGCAATGGCACGATCTTGGCTCACTGCAGTCTCAGGCCCTAGGTTCAAGTGATTCTCCTGCCTCAGCCTCCCGAGTAGCTGAGATTACAGGCGCACACCACCACACCCAGTTGATATTTGTATATTTAGTAGAGATGGGGTTTCACCATGTTGACCAAGCTGGTCTTGAACTCCTGACCTCAGGTGATTCACCTGCCTCGGCCTCCCAAAGTGCTGGGATTACAGGTGTGAGCCACTGAGCCTGGCCCTGCTCCTCCTATTTTTTTTTAAATAAATGTGTGCTGATTTTGGACTAAGATAGCAGCAAGCACCCTATTAACCAAGAATAGCTGAGAAGCTGGCAAAGTAAATCTGCTCTTTCTAAGCATTCCTGAGTCTAATGTTTTTCCTTGTACATCTCAGCATTGACTTTACTCCCACACAAGGCACATAATCATTTTCTTCAGCTACTGTCCTCCCTTGGTTGTTTGCTTTTAGGGAAGGGAGTGGGGGGAGAGAGAAAGAAGGAAAATGTACATTTAATAAGCTGGTCAAAAGCCCTCCTCATTCTCATTTCACTTCTTACCTCAACCTGCTCTGCCTGTCAAGAATACCAGGCTGAGAGAGGTGGATAAGG
>NW_016107503.1:5089668-5093991 GCF_001604975.1 Cebus imitator
TACAGGTGCATGCTACCACACCCGGCTTAATTTTTGTATTTTTTATTAGAAAGATAGGGTTTCACTATGTTGACCAGGCTGGTCTCGAACTCCTTGTGATCTGCCTGCCTCAGCCTCCCAAAGTGTTGGGATTACAGATGAGAGCCACTGCACCTGGTCCAAACTAATATTCCTAATTCCCAAACCAGGAAAGTAGATATATAAAGTGTCTGTTCCTTCTGCCATAGCCTTTATCTGGGATTTCCTTCCTGTTCGTTCAGAGGTGTAAGATATTTTACAAGTGCCAGTCAAAACAGCTTCCATAGGAGTGGAAAGAAGTCCTGCCCTGTGGAGAGGCAGGTCCATCTCTATCTCTGTCACCCAGGCTGGAGCTCAGTGGCATGAAAACAGCTCGCTGCAGCCTCTATCTCTTAGGTTCAAGCAATCCTCCCACCTCAGCCTCTGGAGTAGCTGGGACCACAGGCATGCACCACCACACCCAGCTAATTTTTTTTATTTTCTATAGAAATGAGGGCTCACTATGTTGCCCAGGCTGGTCTCCAACTCTCTTGGGCTTAAGTGATCCTCCCACCTTTGCCTCCCCAAATGCTGGGATTACAGATGTGAGCCATCATGTCCAGCCTTGAATTTTTCAGCATACATGGCATTATCACATATCCTAAGCAAATTCCCTGGTCAATTCATTTATTTTATTCATTTATTTTTGAGACAGAGTCTTGTGCTATTGCCCAGGCTGAAGTACAGTGGTGCAATGTCGGCTCACTGTAACCTCCACCTCCTCGGTTCAAGTGATTCTCCTGCCTCAGCTTCCTGAATAGCTGGGACTACAGGCATGTGCCACCACCCCCGGCTAATTTTTTTATTTTTAGTAGAGACTGTGTTTCACCATGTTGGTGAGGCTGGTCTCAAACTCCTGGCCTCAAGTGATCCTCCTGCCTCGGCCTCCCAAAGTGCTGGGATTACAGGTGTGAGCCACTGTGCCCAGCTGAGGTGGGCAGCTCACAAGGTCAGGAGTTTGAGACCAGCCTGGCCAATATGGTGAAATGCTGGCTCTACTAAAAATACAAAAATTAGCCGGGCGTGGTGGCAGGTTCCTGTAGTCCCAGCTACTCAGGAGGCTGAGGCAGGGGAATCGCTTGAACTGGAAGATGGAGGTTGCAGTGATCCGAGATCATGCCACTGCACTCCAGCCTGGGCAACAGAGAAAGACTCTGTCTCAAAAAAAAAAAAAAAAAAAAAAAGTCAATTTGGTTTCTAACATTACTGAGCAGACACAAAAATTTTAATAATGCAAGGGTAAGGCTGAAGAAGGGGCAAAGGCAAAATAAAAATTAACTAGGGCCAGGCGTGGTGGCTCATACCTGTAATCCCAGCACTTTGGGAGGCTGAGGTGGGTGGATCACAAAGTCAGGAGATCGAGACCATCCTGGCCAACATGGTGAAACCCCATCTCTAGAAACCCCATCTCTACTAAAAATACAAAAAAATTAGCTGGGCATGGTGGTGCACACCTGTAGTCCCAGCTACTTGGGAGGCTGAGGCGGGAGAGTTGCTTGAACCCAGGAGGCAGAGGTTGCAGTGAGCTGAGATTGCACCACTGCACTCCAGCCTGAGTGACAGAGCAAGACTCCCTTTCAAAAACAAAAACAAAAAAATCTAAAGCCAGCTGGGTATGGTGGCAAGTGCCTATAGTCCCAGCTATTCAAGAAGCTGAGGAAAGGGGATCACTTGAGCCCAAGAAGAGTTTAAGTTCAGTTGGGATAACGCATTCAGACCCCATGTCTTAAAAAACACACACACATACAAAACATAAAGCCAAATTCTCCCACATTTCAATTAAGAGACCTCAACTTTAGCATTAGCATTAGAAGATCCTATAAAGGTAGTAATGGGAAAGGAAGGCACACTTATACATTTATAATTAATTTCCCTGAAGCTAGGAACAAGAATAGAAGTATTAAAATTTATTTCTTTCTATTCTGGGGAGAAAGGCTGAAGGCCAAAAAATGTAGCATCTAAAATTCCTGCCATTAATACTGATATTGCTAAAGCAGCTATTTTTTTTTCTTTTTGAGATGGAGTTTCACCTTGTCACCCAGGCTGGAATGCAGTGACGTGATCTCGGCTCACTGCAACCTCTGCCTCCCGGGTTCAAACGAGTCTCCTGCCTCAGTCTCCCGAGTAGCTGGGATTATAGGCGTGTGCCACCACACCTGGCTAATTTTTTGTATTTTTAGTAAAGACTGGGTTTCACCATGTTAGCCAGGATGGTCTCAATCTCCTGACCTCGTGATCCACCCACCTCAGCCTCTCAAAGTGCTGGGATTACAGGCGTGAACCACCACACCTGGCCCAGCAGCTTTATTTTATATATTTTATTGTTTTGAGACAGGTGTTTATTGTTCTGTTGCCTAGGCTGGAGTGCAGTGGGACAATCATGGCTCACTACAGTCTCAACCTCCCAGGCTCACGTAATCTTCCCACCTCAGCCTTCTGAGTAGCTGGGAGTACAGGTGCATGAAATCACATCTGGCTAATTTTTTTTTATTTTTTATAGTGACAAGGTCTTGCTCTGTTGGTCAGGCTGGCCTCCAACTCCTGGCCTCAGTGATCCTCCTGCCTCAGCCTCCCAAGGTGCTGGGATTACAGGCATGAGACACTATGCTCAGCTCCTAAAGCAGCTTTATTTTGAAGGAGACAACCATCCTAAGCTCTCAGTTTCTCCTGCTCAAGCACCAACTCTGATCCATATGTCTTTTTTGTTGTTGTCGTTGTTGAGATGGAGTTTCACTCTTGTTGCCCAGGCTGGAGTGCAATGGTGTGAACTTGGCTCACTGCAACCTCCGCCTCCCGGGTTCAAGGAATTCTCCTGCCTCAGCCTCCTGAGTAGCTGGGATTACAGGCATGTGCCACCATGTCTGACTAATTTTTTGTATTTTTAGTTTCTCCATGTTGGTCAGGCTGGTTTTGAGCTCCCGACCTCAGGTGATCTGCCCACCTTAGCCTCCCAAAGTGCTGGGATTATAAGTGTGAGCCACCAAGCCTGGCTTTTTTTTTTTTTTTTCTTTTTTTGAGACAGAGTCTCTCTCTGTTGCTCAGGCTGGAGTACAGTGGCACAATCTCAGCTCACTGCAGACTCTCCCTTCCAGGTTCAAGCAATTCTCTTGCACCAGTCTCCAGAATAGCTGGGACTACAGGCGTGCACCAGGACACCCGACTAATTTTTGTATTTTTGATAGAGACAGGGTTTTGCCAGGTTGGCCAGGCTGGTCTCGAACTCCTGACCCCAAGTGATCTACACGCCTCAGCCTCCCAAAGTGCTGGGATTATAGGTGTGAACCACCATGCCCAGCCATTTTTGTGTTATTTGATTCTCAAAAACCCAACCTGGCCAGTAAACCAGTTGGAATCCTCTAACCCAGAAGATCTACGCAATATTTCCCCAACTTCCATGACTAATCCAGAAAGATATGCAAAATCATGAAATGGTATTGCCATTAATGTATTCAATATTTAATTTCTAACTACTTCAAAGCATCCTCACTTGCCATTCTCTCCATGGCAATACAGTGGAGATCAAATCTTATTTCTCTTATCTGGGATGCCAAGAGGTCGGTTCTGAGTGAATAAAAATGAATGCCTTTTTCTTACTTTTTTTTCAGATACCTCCATTCTGTCCCTTCCTACCCTAGCCTCTCCTCCAACAAACTCCCCTATCTCAGAGACCCATCAACAAAAATGACTTGGCCTGTATTAGAGATTTTGGGGGTTGGGGAGGTAGGAGAATGATATCTTCTGCAGAAAGAACAGTAAGATCTGCTAAAGAATTCACCCAGTCAGAACAAAGTTTATATCTCAAGACCAGAGTTTCATAGCCCCCACAAGCCTCTTTGTAGCCACTTCCCAGCACTGTGGAAACAGCCTGAATTTTCGTTTTATATATACTTCTCCCACATAAACAAGTATTCTTTCTTTTCCAGGTTTGTTTTTTTTTGAAACAGAGTCTTGCTCTGTCACCCAGGCTGGAGTGCAGTGGCGTGATCTCGGCTCACTGCAAAAAGCTCATACCTGTAATCTCAGCACTTTGGGAGGCCAAGTCAAGGCAGGCAGATCACCTGAGGTCGGGAGTTTGAGACCAGCCTGACCAATATGGAGTAACCCTGTCTCTACTAAAAATACAAAATTAGCCAGGTGTGGTGGTGCATACCTGTAATCCCAGCTACTCGGGAGGCTGAGGCAAGAGAATCATTTGAACCCGGGAGGTGGAGGTTGTGGTGAGCTGAGATCATGCCATTGCATTCCAGCCTGGACAGCGAGAATTAA
>NW_016107503.1:5094011-5097464 GCF_001604975.1 Cebus imitator
TTCCCCCCAAACAGTGGTGACTGTATACTAACTAAGTCTCTGGTTTGGCCTGAATATCATCTGCAGAATTAACCTCCTGCCCCTTAATGGGTGGGGTGGAGGGAAGAGGGATTAAAGTCAACATATACACCAAGAACATAAATAAAACACATCTAAAATGAGACTTGGTTCCTTTATCGTTAAAGTAAGGCTCTGAAATCCCGCACCTAACAGCTTCTTGTTAGCACCTGGTTCCCAAAGGGACTCAGAAAAAATAAAAACATTGCGAAGAGGAAAAGATTATTTCACATCAGACAGAACAAATTCATCATCACCCTTACCTAGGCTACTCCCCCTTACATTTCCCTGTCATCCTCAACAGCCCAGAATATTCTCCGATCATCTGGGAAGTGTTCAGTACTCAGATCCATGGAGAAAACCTAGCTAAGGTGGCCAGTAGCCAAGATTAATTTCCAAACTGATATTTTCGCCTCTAAATCTCTAATAACCAATTCTATTTGTTAAATTTGGTTTGGGGAGTTAAGTTTTCAGTCTATTTTGAGACCCAAATGATTCTGCTCCTCTGGAACACTGCAGCAAATTATTTCACTAATCAAGATAACAGAACCATGTTAACTGTCAGTATTTTTTCCAAATGAAAAACGCATGTTTTCCCCGTGATTGCTAATTAAGAAAATCATATTCTAAACAGTCATGCAAATGTTTACTTGGCATATCTCCCACTGGTTTCTTCTTTTAATTTATAACAAAGCAAGCAAGTCTAGAATGATAAAGGCCCAGTTTCAAAGGCAATAACTTCTGTAATATAACCTGTCCATAACCTCTCTCTCTCCATCCATATTCCATTTCTTTGGGAAAAACTCCATGCCTCCATGCTGACATACAAAGAAAACCCAGCAGGTTAAACACTTTCCAAAAGCATCTGGGCAGAGGAAGTGTAGGCACAGTGGGAGAGAAAGGAGGAAAACAAAGTAGCCACAATCTTTGGTTCTTTATTTTATGGCACTGATAGTTCTTATTCCCTTTGTCAACACACACTGAGCACCCTATAAGGCACAAAGCTCTGTACTAGACCCCAGCTTAAGGAAACAGAGCAATTTCCTCATGCCAGATCAAATGGAAATAAAACTAAACAACATCAGGATTTACCTCCAACCCACCTTTTATTTGCACAAAAGAGGGTAAGATGTAAGTGCCACAGAAAAGCATAATACATCCTAAATGACACTTAGAAAATTCAAAAAAGTTTTATAAAATTAGAGTCTAGGCCAGGCACGGTGGCTCACGTTTGTAATCCCAGCACTTTGGGAGGCCTGAGGTCGGGAGTTTGAGACCAGACTAACCATGTGGAGAAACCTCATCTCTACTAAAAATACAAAATTAGCTGGGCCTCGTGGCACATGCCTGTAATCTCAGCTACTCGGGAGGCTGAGGCAGGAGAATCTTTTGAACCCGGGAAGCAGAGGTTGCAGTGAGATCTGACCTCGTGATCCGCCCACCTCAGCCTCCCAAATTGCTGGGATTACAGGCGTGTGCCACAGCGCCCAGCCAGTATTCTTTCACCTCTATGCTTAACGCAATGATGTGATCTAAGACATTTGGTCCATATTCTTTTGGCCCCTTGGAAGAAATGTTCCCTAAATATGGCTTTGAATTTTCCAGTTGCACAGAGAACCTTCCTGAGCCCAAGCATTGTATCCTGCTATAGTTTTCTTCTTAAAGACACTTAATTTTTTTGTACAATGTTTGTCGTCTATATGTTTTCTTTTTTTAAAAGAGGAATATTATGAACGCAGTGCAAATTGTGGCCCTTGCATATTAAGGTGAAGTAGTTTCCATGGAAACTCCAGTGTGAGGCTCTTTGGTCCCTGCTGACCCAGTCACTTTTGTCTCTTTCTCTTTCAACTCCCCCTCTGTGATGACTGCAGCATGTACCTCAGACACCTCTTCAACCATGGTGAAATCAACTCCATTGCGCTGCTGTCGGGCTATGGCCTCCAGCTTGAGACGGTACTGTTCTGCTTCCTGCTCTTTCTGTAGCAGCTGGTGTCGGTACTCCTGGGCTCTTCGATTGGCCTCCTGGAGTTGTTGCTGTAGTAGCTCTCTTTCATTGCCTTCCTGTCAAAGTAAGCCATGTCACCACCAGGTAAATTCCTGATCATAAATTATGCAGGCGGTAGATAGAAAGATGGGCCAGGCGCAGTGGCTCACACCTATATCCCAGCACTTTGGGAAGTGGAGGCAGATGTATTACCTGAGGTCAGGAGTTTTCAGATCAGTTTGGCGAACATAGTGAAACCCCGTCTCTAATAAAAATACAAAAATTAGCCAGGCGTGGTGGCAGTTGCCTGTAATCCCAGCTACTTAGGAGGCTGAGGTAGGAGAAGTGCTTCAGCCTGGGATGCAGAGGTTACAGTGAGCTGAGATCATGCCACTGTATTCCAGCTTGGGCAACAGAGTGAGACTCTGTCTCAAAAGGAAAAAAAAAAAGATGAAGAAGGGTTCAGGCCTTAAGATTTATGGCTTTTAATTCTTTTTGTCACTCCTAAAAACATTACCTTGCTTTCCTCCACACTGTTTGTCATGTCTTCTATCCTTGGTTTCTTTGTTAGTGGCAACTTCTCTTCTACTTCCTCTTCAATTACAGTCTCCTCTGCAACCTGACCAGCAGGTACAGTTAGAACTACGAGCCAAAAGACATCAATTGGAGATGATGAATACATAATAAAACAAAGAAGTTTTCCTTGCTTTTAATTAGAAAATAAACTAAAATATATTCTAGGTTGGGTGCAGTGGTGGGTGCCTGTAGTCCTGGCTACTCAGGCAGTTAAGGCTGGAGGACTTCTTGAGCCCACGAGTTTGAGACTAGCCTACGGAACACAGCAAGACCCCATCTCAACAAAAAAGCAAAGAAAGAGAAAGTAAAATATATTCTCTGATATATTATTTTTCATATCTCTTTGAATTTTAGAATCAACAGGTAAGGCATGGCCCTTCAGGGAGAAACAAAAAGGATGAATAGAGTGCTAAGAACAGCTCAAAAAGGAAGGGTATAGATTTGCAGTCTTGGAAGCCATGCAAGTAAGTCCCAAGCATGAGGCTCTTATACAGAGGTGTCTGACTCTAGGTCAGCTATGGCCAATTAGCTTATCAATTCACCCAGAAATGGCAGGGCAAGGTGGCTCACACCTATAATTCTAGCACTTTGAGAGGCCAAGGTTGGAGGATCACTTGAGCCCATGTTGACCATCTTGGGCAACATGGCAAACACCGACTCTGCAAAAAAATACAAAAAATTAGCCAGGCATGGTGGAGCGTGCCTATAATTCCAGCTACTTGGGAGGCTGAAGTGGGAGGATCACCTGAGCTTGGGAAGTTGAGGCTGTAGTGAGCCAAGATCTCACCACTGCACTCTAGCCGGGGTGATGATAGAGTGAGACCCTGTCTGAAAAA
>NW_016107503.1:5097539-5099159 GCF_001604975.1 Cebus imitator
AAAAAAAAAAAAAAAAAAAAAAACCAAAAAACCCTGCAGAAATCATCTGTCAAAAGAAGGCCTGAAGTCCTTATATATTTTGAGACCTCTAATAAAAGCCATTAGCCATTATCTGTACTTAAATTAAAATTCTCTTCTCATAGATAAGTGAGAGAAGGATCAACACACACACAACACACGACATACTACACATCTGTTTGAATGGCTAAAGGATTTTTTTTTGAGTCAGAATTTTGCTCTTATTGCCCAGGCTGAAGTACAATGGTGCGATCTTGGCTTACCAACTTCTGCCTCTCAGGTTCAAGTGACTCTCCTGCCTCAGCCTCCCAAGCAGCTGGAATTATAGGCACGTTCGTGCGCAGCAAAAGTTTTTTTTTTTTAAAGACAGGGTTTCTCCATATTTGTCAGGCTGGTCTCAAACTCCTGACCTCAAGTGATCTGCCTGCCTCAGCCTCCCAAAGTGCTGGGATTACAGGCGTGAGCCACCGTGCCCGGCCTAAAAGTTTTTTAAAAAGTGGTAATACCAGCCGGGCACGGTGGCTCACGTCTGTAATCCCAGCACTTTGGGAGGCTGAGGTGGGTGGATCCCAAGGTCAGGAGTTCGAGACCAGCCTGGCCAACATGTTGAAACCCAGTCTCTACTAAAAATACAAAAATTAGCCAGGTGTGGTGGCGCACGCCTGTAGTCCCAGCTACTCGGGAGGCTGAGGCAGAAGAATCGCTTGAACCCAGGAGGTGGAGGTTGTGGTGAGCAAAGATCATGCCACTGCACTCCAGCCTGGGCAACAGAGTTAGACTCCATCTCAAAAAATAAAGGTAATAATACCAACCAGGCGCAATGGCTCATGCCTGTAATCCCAGCACTTTGGGAGGCTGAGGTGGGTGGATCATGAGGTCAGGAGATCAAAACCATCCTGGCTAACACGGTGAGCCCTAAAAACTTAAAATTTTTGACAACTATGTTCACAAAAATATTAGCAATACATAAATTAGAATTTATAATACCAAAGTTTGGATTGTAAATTTAATTCTTATCTTCCCATACGTCCTGATTCATTAGTTCAAATAATTTAAAAATTATAAATCCTAGCATGGGCAACATAGTGAGACCCAGTCTGTACAAAAAAGTTTAAAAAGGCCAGGCACAGTGGCTCACGCCTGTAATCCCAGCACTTTGGGAGGCCAAGGCAGGTGGATCACGAGGTCAGCTGAGACCAGCCTGGCCAACATGGTGAAACCCCGTCTCTACTAAATATACAAAAATTAGCTGGGCATGGTGGCGGGTGCCTGTAATCCCAGAATCGTTGGAACCTGGGAGGTGGAGGTTGCAGCGAGCTGAGACCTCAACATTGCACTCCAGCCTGGGCGACAGAGCGAGACTCCATCTCAAAAAAATCATAAATCCCCACAATCATTTAAGCCAAGTCAAAATTTTAGTGACATTAAAAAAGGAAATTATACCAGTACCCTTCTTTTCAACCTCCAATATATATTTTTATTTTTTAGAGACAATGTTTTGCTCTGTTGCCCAGGCTGGAGTGCAGTGACAAAATCACAACCTTGAGCTCCTGGGGTCAAGTGATTCTCCTGACAAAACCTCCTGAGTAGTTGGAAGTATAA
>NW_016107503.1:5099448-5101106 GCF_001604975.1 Cebus imitator
GCTAATTTTTTGTATTTTTAGTAGAGACGGGGTTTCACCATGTTGACCAGGATGGTCTCGATCTCTTGACCTCGTGATCCACCCGCCTCGGCCTCCCAAAGTGCCGGGATTACAGGCGTGAGCCACCGCGCCCGGCCAACTATTTTTTAAAACAGTTCTGTAGAGGCCAGGCATGGTGGCTCACGCCTGTAATCCCAGCACTTTGGGAGGCTGAGGTGGGCGGATCACAAGGTCAGGAGATCAAGACCATCCTGGCTAACACGATGAAACCCTGTCTCTACTAAAAATAAAAAAAAATCAGCTGGGCGTGGTAGAATGTGCCTGTAGTCCCAGCTACTCGGGAGGCTGAGGCAGAAGAATCACTTGAACAGTTGAGGCAGAGGTTGCAGTGAGCTCAGATGGCTCCATTGCACTCCAGCCTGGGGGTCTTGCTATGTTGTCCCTGCTGGTCTGGAATTGTTGGCCTCAAGAAATCCTCCTGCCTTCATCTCCCAAAGTGCTAGGATTATGGGATTACATATGTGAGCCATTATGCCTGGCCAATCTCCAATATATATATATATATATATATATATATATATATATATATATATATTTTATTAAGACAGGGTTTCACCATGTTGGTCAGGCCGGTCTTGAACTCCTGACCTCAGGTGATCCGCCCGCCTTGGCCTCCAAAGTGCTTGGATTTCAGGCATGAGCCACCATGCCCGGCCAACCTCCAATATTTTTAAGGCATGGAGTTGTAGTGATGGGGTGATGGGCTTCCTCTTTTCAAAAAATTTTAATTATGTCTTTTTTGAATAACCGATACATTAAATAATTTAAAAACTCAAGGTTACAAAAGCATATACATTGAAAAGCCTCCCACCCATCCTTAGTACCCAGTTGCCCTCCCTGGAAGCAACTAATGTTATGCCTCAGTATACTAATATATAGCCTCAGTCTGAATATAGTGGGCCATGGTGGCATGCAACTGTAGCCCCAGCTACTCAGGTGGCTGAGGTGGGAGGATAGCTTGAGCCCAGGAGATCGAGGCTGCAGTGAGCCACGATCACACCACTGCATACAAGCCCAGGTAACAGAACAAGACCCAGTTACACACACAAACAAGAAAAAAGAACTGTTTAACCAAAAGGTATATCTTGACCAGGTGTGATGGCTCATGGCTATAATCCCAGCACTTTGGGAGGCGGAGGCCGGAGGATCACTTCAGGTCAGGAGTTTGAGACCAGCCTGGCTAATATGGTGAAACCCTGTCTCTATTAAAAATACACAAAAATTAACTGGCCATGGTGGTGTGTACCTATAGTCCCAGCTATTCAGGAGGCTGAGGCACGAGAATCGCTTGAACCAGGTAGGTGGAGGCTGCAGTAAGCCAAGATCCCGCCACCACACTCTAGCCTGGGCAACAGAGAGGGACTCCATCTCAAACAAACCAAAAAACCCAAAGGTACGTCTTTATGTACATCTTTAATACCTACAGATATTGTCAATATTCTTTTTAGAGGATTCATTAATTTGCACCCTTACAAGTGATTTATAAGAGTTCTTGTTTCCCTACACTTTTAACAACATAGTGTTATAATGGTATCTCAGCGCAGTATTTATATCCACTTCTCTTGTTACGAATGAAGTAGTTTGAATATATTTTCTTT
>NW_016107503.1:5101705-5103961 GCF_001604975.1 Cebus imitator
CTGTGTCGTCAGGTTGAAGTGCAGTGGCGTAATCTTGGCTCACTGCAACCTCTGCCTCCTGGGTTCAAGTGATTCTCCTGACTCAGCCTCCCAAGTACCTGGGATTACAGGCATGTGCCGCCACGCCCAACTAATTTTTGTATTTTTAGTAGAGACGTGGTTTCACCATGTTGGCCAGGTTGGTCTTGATCTCTTGACCTCATGATCCACCCGCCTTGGCCTCCTAAAGTGCTGGGATTACATATATTTTCTTTTTCTTTATTTCCTTTTTTTTTTTGAGACAGAGTCTCACTCTGTCACCCAGGCTGGTATACGGTGGCACAATCATGGCTTACTACAGCCTCAACCTCCTGGGCTCAAGTGATCCTTCTATTTCAGCCTCCTGAGTAACTGGGACTACAGGCATGTGCCACCATGCCTGGCTACTTTTTATATTTTTAGTAGAGATGGGGTTTCATCATGTTGGCCAGGCTGGTCTTGAACTCCTGACCTCAAGTGATCCGCCTGCCTCAGCCTCCCAAAGTGCTGGGATTATAGCTGTGACCCACCTCACCTGGCCTATTTTCATATTTTTAAGAGCCATCGATACATTTTTTTTCTATGAACTACTGGTTCATATTATTTGTTCTTTTTCCCAGCAGATAAACTGGTTTTTACTACAGATTTTATACATATTAGGCTATTACCTTTGCCAGCCTGGTTCTGTTTCCTTTTCTTTTTCAGAGCTTCTTTGCCCCAACTTGCATCTGGTCGTCTCCCACTCCCACTATTCGTCTTAATGCCTCATTTTTAGGGGGGCATGGAGTATCTAAAATCTCTTTTAATAAACAATTGTCTACAACAGATAACTCACCTTGCTGTCCATCTTGCATAGTTACAATAAATGGCTGGCCAATGCCTCCAGTAGGGATACCCAAAGGGACTCCATCAGTCACTATGGTGATGACCCTCTGGCCTCCATTCCCCATTACTTGCTGGATTGATGAGTCAACAGAATTTCCCTCTATAATTTCCTCTGAATTAGCTAGAGATGACAAAAGTAAATTTAAAATTTGAGATTTAAAAAAAAAAAATAGGAGTATAGCAATTTCAACCTCCTTGAACCTGATAACATTCAGGAAGAGGAAAATTTGAAAAAAAAAAAAAGTGAGATTCAACAGTTTGCATGAGCTTTTGTGAACAATGCTAAGTCAGAGGAGAAAAGAAAATAGAGAATACATTAAAACAGTATTTTATAAAATGTGTTCATTGAGGTGTTAATAACTTTTATTAAGGATTGGTTCTATGTATAAATATGTTTTCAAAATTCTGGTTTAAATATGTTTAAACTTGTTTGTTTTGTAGGAAGTATCATATACTTCAACAGGCTAATAAGCATTATGATTTCCCAACAGGGTATAAGATAACATTGTTGCGGCTTGCCATGGTGGCTCATACCTGTAATCCCAGCACTTTGGAAGGCCAAGATGGGTGAATCACTTGAGGCCAGGAGTTCAAGACCAGCCTGGCCAACATGGCAAAATCCTGTCTCTGCTAAAAGGACAAAAATTAGTCAGGCATGGTAGCATGCGCCTGTGCTCACAGCTACTTTGGAGGCTGAGGCATGAGAATAGCTTGAGCTTGGGAGGTGGAGGTTGCAGTGAGCCAAGATGGAGCCACTACACTCCAGCCTGGGCGACAGAGCGAGACATGGCTCAAAAAACAAACAAAAAAACCAGATATGCTATTTCCCCAACATATTTGATATTGGAACCCTTTTTCTTCAAGAAGTATCCTGCAAGTCTAAAATGGCTGGACATGGTGGCTCACGGTTGTAATTCCAGCACTTTGGGACGCCGAGGTGGGCAGGTCACCTGAGGTCAGGAGTTCAAGACTAGCCTGGCCAACATGGTGAAACCCTGTCTCTACTAAAAATACAAAAATTAGCCGGACATGGTGGCAAGCACCTGTAATCCCAGCTGCTTGGGAGGCTGACGCAGGAGAATTGCTTGAACCCCTGAGGCAGAGGTTGCAGTGAGCTGAGATTGTGCCACTGCACTCTAGTCTAGGTGACAGAGCAAGGCTCCATCTCAAGAAAAAAATAAATAAATAAAAGAAAAAGAAAAGAAAACAGGGATATTTCAAAAGAAAAAAAAATGGGCCAGGCATAGTGGCTCATGCCTATATCCCAGCACTTTGAGAAGTAGAGACGGGTGGTTTACCTGAGGTCAGGAGTTTTCAGATCAGTTTGGCCAACATGGTGAAACCCCGTCTCTA
>NW_016107503.1:5104717-5105676 GCF_001604975.1 Cebus imitator
TAATAAAAATATAAAAATTAGCCAGGCGTGGTGGCAGTTGCCTGTAATCCCAGCTACTCAGGAGGCTGAGGTAGGAGAATCGCCTGAGCCTGGGAGGCAGAGGTTACAGTGAGCTGAGATCGTGCCACTGTACTCCAGCCTGGGCAAGCTGAGGTGGGCAGATCACAAGGTCAGGAGATTGAGACCATTCTGGCTAAGATGGTTAAACCCTGTCTCTACTAAAAATACAAAAAATTAGCTGGGCACAGTGGCTAATGCCTGTAACCCCAGCACTCTGGTAGGCCGAGGCAGGCAGATCACCTGAGGTCAGGAGTTCTGGCCAAAATGGTGAAACCCCATCTCTACTACAAAATATAAAACTATTAGCCAGGTATGGTGGCAGGTGCCTGTAGTCCCAGATACTCGGGAGGCTGAGGCGGAGAATCCCTTGAACCCAGGAGGCAGAGGTTGCAGTGAGCAGAAATTGCGCCACTGCACTCCAGCCTGGATGACAGAGACTATGTATCTGCCCCCCCCAAAAAAGAGAGTCAGTTATCAGGCCAAGCAGGGTGGCTCACAACTGTAGTCCCTGCACTTTGAGAGATCGAGGTAGGAGAACTGCTTGAGCCCAGTACTTTGAGCCCAGCGTGGGCAACACAGGAAGACCTCATCTTTTTTTTTTTTTCTTTGAGATGGAGTCTGGCTCTGTCACCCAGGCTGGAGTGAAGCGCTGTGATCTTGGTTCATTGCAATCTCTGCCTCCCATATTCAAGCGATTCTCCTGCCTCAGCCTCCCCAGTAGCTGGGATTACAGGCATGTGCCACCACGCCTGGCTAATTTTTTGTATTTTTAGTAGAGACATGGTTTCACCGTGTTAGCCAGGATGGTCTCAATCTCCTGACTTCATGATCTGCCCGCCTCAGCCTCCCAAAGTGCTGGGATTGCAGGAGTGAGCCACCACGCCTGGCCTTTTTTTTTT
>NW_016107503.1:5106566-5110019 GCF_001604975.1 Cebus imitator
CTCAGCCTCCCAAGTAGCTGGGATTACAGGCACCTGCCACCATGGCTGGCTAATTTTTTTGTATTTTTAGTGCAGACAGAGTTTTGCCACGTTGGCCAGGCTGGTCTCAAACTCCTGACCTCAAGTCATCCAGCTGCCTTGGCCCCTCAAAGTGTTGGGATTACAGGTGTGAGCCACCAAGCCCTGCTTACAAACTATTTTAATTAAAGCTTTCGGATGATGACTATGGGAGTGAGGATGGGGATGGAGGTAGTGATGATATCCCAATGTTATTCTTTTTTCTTTTCCTCCACACACACACTCAGTAAACCAATTTTATTCTAATGCTCTCATAAAATACCCAGAGAACCAAATGGTCTGAATGGTATATCATGCTTGACCTCCAGAAGTACCCTATGTCTATCAAATGACGCTATGCGGAGTAAGATTCGGCTACAGCCTATTCCCAGATTTTCCTTCGTAGTTCATGCCTTTTTCCTCACCCAACCTTTCATACCAAATGCTGCTAAGAACTCACAAATCCTCCTAAAATGAAACAAAGAACAAGCAATTTTTAATTTTTAAAATATACGTCCTTCTTGAAGGTTGGAATATATATAAATGACTGTAAGTCACCAGTAAGTTTTTTAGGCTGGGTGTGGTGGCTCACGTCTATAATCCCAACATTTTGGGAGGCCGAGGTGGGTGGATCACCTGAGGCCAAAGGTTCGAGACCAGCCTGACCAATATGGTGAAACCCCATCTCTATTAAAATTATAAAATTTAGCTGGGCATGGTGGTGTGCACCTGTACTCCCAGCTACTCAGGAGGCTGAGGCAAGGAATCACTTGAACATGGGAGGTGGAGGTTGCAGTGAGCCAAGACTGCATCACTGCACTCCAGCCTGGTGATGAAATGAAACTCTCAAAAAAACAAAAACGAAAACAAACAAAAAAATAGGCCAGGAGTGGTGGCTCATGCCTGTAATCCCAGCACTTTGGGAGGCTGAGGCAGGCAGATCCCCTGAGGTCAGGAGTTTGAGACCAGCCTGGCCAGCATAGCAAAAACCCGTCTCTACTAAAAATACAAAAATTAGCTGGGCATGGTGGTGGGTTCCTGTAATCCCAGCTACTTGGGAGGCTGAGGCAGGAGAATTGCTTGAAACTAGGAGGCAGAGGTTGCAGTGAGCCCAGATTGTGTCATTACACTCCATCCAGCCTGGGTGACAGAGCAAGACTGTCTCCAAAAACAAAAAACCAATAATAATAATAATAATTTTAGAAAAGGCTATGTTTTCCCATAGTTCCCTGTTCCAGGAAAAAAAAAAGGCTGTGTTTCTTTTGTTTGATTGTTTTTGGTTTCTTTAGAGTGGAGTTTCGCTCTTTTTGCCCAGGCTGGAGAGCAATGACTTGATCTCAACTCGACTGCAAACTTCGCCTCCCAGGTTCAAGTGATTCTCCTGCCTCAGACTCTGAGTAGCTGGGATTATAGGCACCCACCACCACGTCTGGCTAATTTTTGTATTTTTAGTAGAGACGGGGTTTCACCATGTTGGCCAGGCTGGTCTCGAACTCCTGACCTCAAGTGATCCGCCTGCCTCAGCCTCCCAAAGTGCTGGGATTACAGGCGTGAGCCACTGTGCCTGGCCACAAGGCTCTTATAATTATAAGTTCAAGTAGGCCATGCAACAGGTGAGCCACCCAGCTAAACTAATGGTAAATATCTAGGTAAAACTGCTTCTTGAGAAAAGCATTATACCTTTTTTTTTTTTTTTTTTTGAGACAGAGTCTGGCTCTGTTGCCCAGGCTGGAATGCAGTGGTGCCACCTCCCCTAACTGCAACCTGCGCCTTCTGGATGTTCATCAAGTGATTCTCCTGCCTCAGCCTCCCAAGTAGCTTGGATTATAGGCACCCCCTACCATGCTCGGCTAATTTTTTTATTTTTCGTAGAGATGGGGTTTCACCATGTTGGCCACACTGCTCTCACACTTCTGACTTCAGGTGATTCACCTACCTCAGCCCCCCAAAATGTTGGGATTATAGGCGTGAGCCACTGCACCCAGTCACATTATAGATTCTTTAGCACATTAATGGTTCCAATCTAAGGGTGCTCTTCCTTTGATTCAAACAGAACTCACCCAACTTCACCTCAATAGCAAAATTAAGAAAGAACTTATGAAAATCAGGTTTAGAGCTGGGTACAGTGGCTCACACCTGTAATCCCAGCACTTTGGGAGGCCAAGGTGGGTGGATCACCTGAGGTTAGGAGTTTGAGACCAGCCTGGGCAACATGGCGAAACCCCATCTCTACTAAAAATACAAAAAAATTAGTTGGGCATGGTGGAGCATGGCTGTAGTCCCAGCTACTCGGGAGGCTGAGGCACTAGAAGTGCTTTAACTCAGGCAGCGGAGGTTGCAGTGGGCTAGGATTGCACCACTGCACTCCAGCCTGAACGACAGAGCAAGACTCCGCCTCAATTAAAAAAAAAAATCAGGTTGAGTATTAGGACATATACAATTGAAACTGAAAACTGATAGTTTGAATTGTTTCCTTAGACTTATTTGAGTGAATTATAGGAAAATAATGTATTTCATTGTTCAAAAAATGTTAATTACCTCCTTCTCCTCAATGTAAAACCCAATATTAAATGAAGCAAAATGTGCATGGATGCTTCACATGCACATTTTTGGAAAGAAAAAAGTGTATCAGTGAAACTTGTTACCTATTCAGATGTTTATATAAATAAAACTCTTTAGACCAGGATTTAGGAGGGTGTGCTATGATAGGCTACATAGTCTCAATGAGTTAGTGAAAACTAGAACCAGAAAAACAAAGTAACTTGCTTAAGGTCATATAGCTATTAAGTTTCAAAGCCCAGATTAGAACCTAATTCATGTGATTCCAAAATTTATATTCTTTATGAACCAATATAAAGTTATCTAATTCACCTGATTCCAAAATTTATGTTCTTTATGAACCAATATAAAGCTATTTATATTGAATTTGTGTTTTTTGTTTGTTTGTTTGTTTTTTTGAGACAGGGTGGGGTCTCACTCTATTGCTCAGGCTGGAGTGCAGTGCTGTGATCTTGGCTCACTGCAACCTCAGCCTCTCGGTTTTAAGTGATTCTCCTGCCTCAGCCTTCCAAGTAGCTGGGATTACAGGCATGTGCCACCATGCCAGGCTAATTTTTGAATTTTTAGTAGAGACAGGGTTTCACCATTTTGGCCTGGCTGGTCTCAAACCCTGATGTCAAGTGATCCACGAGCCTTCCAAAGTGCTGGGATTACAGGTGTGAGCCACCTCGCCCAGCCTATTTATATTTAGAGTGCATCTCATGATTGTGCAAAAACAGGAAATTCACCTTTGTAACTTTGTTTTATCTTGATTAATGTTTAGATTAGTCCGCCTTCCCAAATCCTTGCAATTTGATGGTGGCACTGATGATGACTGATATCTTTTTTTTTTTTTTT
>NW_016107503.1:5111799-5114454 GCF_001604975.1 Cebus imitator
CCTGAACCCAGGAGGCGGAGGTTGAGGTGAGCCGAGATCGCGCCATTGCACTCCAGCCTGGGTAACGAGAGCGAAACTCCGTCTCAAAAAAATAAATAAATAAATAAATAAATAAATCTAAGGCTTTAAAATTTTTTTTTATTGGGGCAGCCTGCATTCTATACACTACAGTGAAGGCTCCTTCAATCATTAAAAATATTATTGGATGATGGGAAACAAGAAGCCCACTCACCATTTCAGAAAAGAATATCCTTGGGGACAGCGTGGTGACTCACGTCTGTAATCGCAGCACTTTGGGAGGCTGAGGCAGGCGGATCACGAGGTCAGGAGATCAAGACCATCCTGGCCAACATGGTAAAACCCCATCTCTACTAAAAACACAAAAATAAGCCAGGCGTGGCAGCACGTGCTTATAGTCCCAGCTAGTGGGGAGGCTGAGGCAGGAGAATTGCATGAAACTGGGAGTCAGACGGAGGCTGCAATGAGCCGAGTTCATGCCACTGCACTCCAGCCTGGGCAACAGAGCGAGACTCCAACTGAAAATATATATATATCCTTTAAGCCAGTTGACTAACATTTATAAGACCTGAATTTGTCTTATAAATGTCCTCCTTTCCTTTATCTACACTGATTAAACACTGGGTAGGCTTATCAGCTAAGGAGGGATAGCTAGGTAGAACTGCTTTATGAATAAGATGATATTCATCTTATTCATAAAGGGGAGGTCAGCTCTATTATATGATAGTTTAGCAATTTCAAATTGCAGTTATCTACATAAAGAGGAAAGTTGGGTAGGTCTGCCAGAAGCTACATGACAAACATTATATTGGCCCATGGGAACCAAAGCAAAGAATCTCTATTCTGAATGTGTTTAACTTTGCTTATCATTCCACATCAGGATCTGGAGAATTTCAGTAGTTAAAGACCAACTCTTGCTCTTTTCACAGGTTTGTGAGCATATAACTTTATTGGCTACAAAATGCTTTTAGAATATAAAAACAGTTGTTTTAATCAGCGTGACTGAACTAGTATGAATCTAAAAGATTGTGAATGTTCTGAGTACATGTATATATAAATTTAATGGCGCGGTGGCTCACGCCTGTAATCCCAGCACGTTGGGAGGCCGAGGCAGGTGGATCACGAGGTCAAGAGATCGAGACCATCCTGGTCAACATGGTGAAACTCCGTCTCTACTAAAAATACAAAAAATTAGCTGGGCATGGTGACGCGTGCCTGTAATTGCAGCTACTCAAGGGGCTGAGGTAGGAGAATTGCCTGAACCCAGGAGGCGGAGCTTGCGGTGAGCCGAGATCGCGCCATTGCACTCCAGCCTGGGTAACAAGAGCGAAACTCTGTCTCAAAAAAAAAAAAAAAAAAAAAAAATTAATGTAAAGTTTTTGTATCATCTAGCTGAATGCAAATTTATTTATTTAATTTTTTTTTAGAGACAGGATTTCACCATGTTGGCCAGGCTGGTCTTGAACTCTTGACCTCATGATCTAACCACCTCAGCCTCCCAAAGTGCTGGGATTACAGGCATGAGCCACTGCACCCAGCCAGAATGCAAAATTATTTTAAATAACTGTTGATAGCCTATACAATGAAGATCACTATTGCCCCCTTGTGGGCATGTCAGGGTGAAACTTTGCTAAGAAATTATGTTTTCATTTAATAGCTATTATGGAAGCCCTGCTACAAAATGGACCCTGAAATACAAAATCTTAAAACTCTCACAACAACCTCATAAAGTAGACATTATTATATCCCAGTTTTACAGATAAGTAAACAAGGCATAGAGAAGTATGTAGTTTTCCTAAGGTCAAGTAGCTAGTGAACCAATAATTATTTGAACACAATTCTGATTCTAAAATTCTGTGTATATTACATACATTGCTTCTTCTCTTTTATCACTCTACCTCTCAATAACAATAGCTTAGTCAAGATCTTTCCTTTGATATTATACAAACTTAACTAAGAATACTGTTGTTTTCAAATAAAAGTCAGAAACAGAAAAAAACCAATAATCAATTGGAAAATTTATTTAAATGAGGACACAAGTTATTTCATGGTAAAACAAATATTTGTAAAAGGAGATGCTGAAAATAAATCATTCATTCTTTTTAAGATAGAAGTTTCTGTTGAAAACATACAGGTCTCAAAAGATCAACACCAAGTACTTTTCTCTGCTATTTTCTTTTTATATATGCACTCAAGAACAAATCCAGACTCTTATACTTTATTCAGATAATCACATTTATCTCTTTTATATCAGTACCCCAAAAGCTACTTATGTTTATTCTGCTTTGTTACTGCTTTAAACTATTAATGGTTATTCTCCTTATCTGTACCATATTGAAGCACCTTTATATTTTCATTTTTGGTCTAGGTATAACCCTTCAATATTTTCCTTTTTTTTTTTTTTGAGACAGGGTCTTGCTCTGTCACCCATGCTGGAGTACTGTGGCACAATCATAGCTCACAGTAAGTCTAACTCCTGAGCTCATGAGATACTCCCATGTCAGTCTCCCTAGTAGCTGAGACTACATGTTTGCATCACCATGCCCACCTAATTTACTTATTTATTAATTTATTTTTGAGATGGAGTTTCACTCTTGTTACCCAGGCTGGAGTGCAATGGTGCGATCTCAGCTCACC
>NW_016107503.1:5114534-5116231 GCF_001604975.1 Cebus imitator
AGTAGCTGGGATTACAGGCACGTGCCACCATGCCCAGCTAATTTTTTGTATTTTTAGTAGAGACGGGGTTTCACCATGTAGACCAGGACGGTCTCGATCTCTTGACCTCGTGATCCACCTGCCTCGGCCTCCCAAAGTGCTGGGATTACAGGCATGAGCCACCATGCCCGGCCCTCACCTAATTTATTTTTAGTAGAGGATGGGGTCTTGCCATGTTGCCCAGTCCAGGGTGACCTCAAGCAATCTTCCTACCTTGGCCTCCCAAAGCACGGGGATTACAGATATGAGCCACTGTGCCAGGCCAGAATATTTTACTTTTAACACAGTAAATATTCCTTTATAATCCCAACATATGATCTTCCCTTCCCCAGAAAGAATAAGTACCTTTGCTTTGAAATCTATTACAAATCTTCTGCTTTGGGCACATTTTAATTAGGGAATGGATATTAGACAGGGTATCCATTCATTTCTAGGAAAATCTAGGGTTCTGTGCATTTTTGAGTCTAAAATAAATGTCATGTCATCGGAACATTACCTGAGGATGTTTTGCTGTTGGTTGAAGACACAAGGCTAGCAAGGTTAACAACCTCTCCCGATGTGAAGATGAATGGAGCAGCCATAGTCACAGGATTAGTCACAAGGTTGGCTCTCTCTGGATTAGCATTCACCTGATTCTGCATTGCTTCCTACCAAACAAGGCAGGATATTTCAAAGTCAGAATACTTATTAGCTTTTTTATTTTATTTTTTTTCTTTTATTTATTTATTTTAAAAGAGACGGGGTTTCGCTATGTTGCCCAGGCTGGAATGCAGTGGCTATTCACAGGCACGATCCCACTACTGATCAGCACGGGAGTTTTGACCTGCTCCGTTTCCGACCTGGGCTGGTTCACCCCTCCTTAGGCAACCTGGTGGTCCCCCACTCCCGGGAAGTCACCATATTGATGCCGAACTTAGTGCGGACACGCGACTGGCATAGCGCACTATAGCCCAGAACTCCTGGACTCAAGAGATCCTCTAGCCTCAGCCTCCCAAATAGCTGGGACTACAGGCACGTGCCACCATGTCCGGCTTATTTTATTTTTTTAAAACAGAGTCTCACTCAGTGGCCCAGGCCGGAGTGCAGTGGCGTGATCTCAGCTCACTGCAACCTCTGCCTCCTGGGTTCAAACAATTCTCATGCCTCAGCCTCCCGAGTAGCTGCGATTACAGGCGTGTGCCACCACACCCAGCTAATTTTTTGTATTTTTAGTAGAGATGGGGTTTTGCCATGTTGCCCAGCCTGGTCTCAAACCCCTGAGCTCAGGCGATCTACCCACCTTGGCCTCCCAAAGTGCTGGCATTACAGGCATGAGCCACCGTGCCCAGCCCAACAACACTTATTAGCTTTAATTACACAGTTACTGAACAGCATACTTCACTCCCACCCCAATGCTCCATCAAGCAGAACTACTTCCTACATACAGTGTCCCAGGGAGCTCAGAGTTCTCATTAAGACTACCATTTTAGCCGGGCGCGGTGGCTCACGCCTGTAATCCCAGCACTTTGGGAGGCCAAGGCGGGTGGATCACGAGGCCAAGAGATCGAGACCATCCTGGTCAACATAGTGAAACCCCGTCTCTACTAAAAATACAAAAAATCAGCTGGGCATGGTGGCACATGCCTGTAATCCCAGCTACTCAGGAGGCTGAGGCAGGA
>NW_016107503.1:5117906-5118947 GCF_001604975.1 Cebus imitator
AAAAAAAAAAAAAAGAAAGAAAATAAAAAAGAAAAATGAGGGAGTTGGCTTGAATAGTCTGAAAAGTAATTTCCAACACTAATATTTTGTGATTAATTATCTACAAGTCAGTGTGCTAGCAAGAGATCCCTGCAGAGTATCTACAGAGAACAATATTCTCTAGAGTTTTATCCAACTACTTGTTCCATTCTGCTACCAAAGAAATTCCTAAGAGAATATATAACAAGCAAATAAATAAGTGCCAGATTTTAAAGTCTCACTCCATATGCTGTACTTTTGCTTCCAGAGATAGCTGTTCAATTTTGGTGAAAAGTAGCTTATCTTTATTTTATTACTTGCAGAAGCAGTTTTCTACAAACATAATCACTACTTTAAAAAGTCCAGTTATGGGGACTCCATGTTTGGATCCCCTTCCAGGAACACTCTTGTGCTCATGGAAGCTGTTTTTCTCTATCCTGGATTTCCCCTCTGGAGTCCTCTTCCACGAACACTCCCTTCGTGGGTGGAAGCTGGTCTTCTCCTCCTAAACTCCATCTTTCTCTATTCCCTTCCACTCAGTATGGAAGCTGCTTTCCTCTACTGGATTCCATATTTCTGGATTCTCTCACTCAGTGTGAGGGTCAGCTGTTTATTTCTCTCTCCTCCTGTTTTTCTCTCTCTCTAAATAAATCACTTTCTATAAAAAAAAAAAAAAAAAAGTCCAGTTATGAAAGAGCTCTAAACAAAGAGTTGAAAGTTGAAGGGGCTAACTATAGTCTATAGGCCATCTGTCAAAAACCAAAAAACGAACAAATAAAACTGAAAATGAAGCAGAAATAGCTACTTTTTTCTTTCTTTCTTTCTTTCTTTTTTTTGTAGAGGCAGAGTCTCGTTCTGTCACCCAGGCTGGAGTGCAGTGGTGCGATCTTGGCTCACTGTAACCTACGCCTCCCAGGTTCAAGCAATTCTCCTGACTCAGCCTCCCATGTAGCTGGGACTACAGGTGCACACTGCCACACCTGGTTAATTTCTTTTGTATTTCAGTAGAGATGGGGTTTCACC
>NW_016107503.1:5119542-5123730 GCF_001604975.1 Cebus imitator
AGATGGGGTTTCACCATGATGGCCAGGCTGGTCTTGAACTCCTGACCTCGGGTGATCCACCCACCTCAGCCTTCCAAAGTGCTAGGATTATAGGCGTGAGCCACCACGCCCGGCCAGAATCATCTTTTTATAATAAATTTAATCATATCAGTCCTCTATTTAAAAACTTCTATCCAAATCCATCACCCACATGACAATTCAAACTCCTGCGCATGCTGTGTAACACCTCTATGTTCAGAATCCAGCCTAACTTTCAAGCTTAGCATCTGCCACTCCCAAACTCTACTTCCTTTGCCCATTCTCTCATCACTCAACTGCTTTTTCTTGAACATTCCACGTTCTTTCACACCTGTCTTTGATTTGCTCTTTTTCTAGCCTAGAATACAGTTTTCTCACTTCTCTGCCTACTTCAATATTCAGTTCAAATTCTACTATTCCCTTCTTTGTGCTCCCATAGCACTTATAAGTTATCTATTTAACATGCAGTTAAATATTTTATTTCCTGTCTTAATTTTTATCATGCTGTGAACACTTCATGTCCCTTTTTTTTTTTTTTTAAACACTCAGTCTCGCTCTTGTCTGCCATGCTGGAGTGCAATGGTGTCATCTCAGCTCACCGTAATCTCTGCCTCCAGGTTCAAGTGACTCTCCTGCCTCAGCTTCCTGAGTAGCTGGGAATACAAGTGCGTGCCACCATGCCTGGCTCATTGTTTTTGTAGTTTTAGTAGAGACAGGGTTTCACCATATTGGACAGGCTGGTCCAACTGCTGACCTCAGGTGATCCACCTGCCTCGGCCTCCCAAAGTGCTGGGATTATAGGTGTGAGCCACCGCGCCTGGCCCATGTCCTATTAATTTTTATATTCCCTGTCCTATTGTTCCCTGTTTTAAGAAATTAACGGACAGGCCAGGCACAGTGGTATGCACCTGTAATCTCAGCACTTTGGGAGGCTGAGGCAGACAGATCATGAGGTCAGGAGTTTGAGACCAGTCTGGCCAACATAGTGAGACCCTGTCTCTACTAAGAATACAAAAATTAGCTGGGTATGGTGGCATGAGCCTGTAGTCCAAGCTACTCGGGAGGCTGACACAGGAGAATCGCTTAAACCCAGGATGCAGAGGTTGCCCTAAGTCAAGATCTTGCCACTGCACTCCAGCCTGGGCAACAAAGCAAGACTCCATCTCAAAAATAATAATAATAATAATAATAAGCTGGGCATGGTGGTGTGCACCTGTTGTCCCAGCTGCTTGGGAGGCTAAGGTGGAAGAATCCCTTGAACCCAGGAAATCAAGGCTGCAGTGAGTTGAGATCATGCCACTGTACTCCAACCTGGGCAAAAGAGTGAGACTCTGCCACACAAAAAACAAAACAAAACAAAACAAAACAAAACAGGACAAAATCATTACAGTTAATTTTAAATTCTGAAGTGGTTTCCTTGTCACTCAATATGCTTTAGAGCTTCATAGATGGTCCCCAATTTATAAAGGGGTTCAACAGTTTTCCAGCTTTGCCATGGTGTGAAAGTGATCTGACTTATTATGGGGTTACATCTGCATCCAATGTAATCCTATCAGGGAGCATCTATATACTGTCTCACATCAGTTGATGAATATTCAGAAAACATAGAGTAGCTTTTAATATTTTCCCAAGTCAAGTTTAATTAGAAAAGGAAATTTTCATGGAGAAAAAAACATTCTAAAGACAAATAAACATTTTTAGTACTAGCCACAACATGGGTCTTTAATCACCATGAATAATTCAGGGCTTTATAGAATATATATATATATATATACACACACACATATATATGTATTTTTTTTGCTTTTGTTCTGTCTTTTTTTTTGAGATGGCGTCTCGCTCTCGTTGGCCAGGCTGGAGTGCAATGGTGTGATTTCGGCTAACTGCAATATCCACCTCCCAGGTTCAAGTGATTCTCCTGCCTCAGCCTCCCAAGTAGCTGGGATTACAGGCATGTACCACCATGCCCAGCTAATTTGTGTATTTTTAGTAGAGATGGGGTTTCTCCATGTTAGGTTGGTCTAGAATTCTCAACCTCAGGTGATCCGCCTGCCTTGGTCTCTCAAAGTGCTGGGATTACAGGCATGAGCCGCCTCGCCTGGCCTTTTCTTCCTCTTTTTTTTTTTTTTCTGAGACAGAGTCTCACATTGTCGCTGGGGATGGTGTGCAGTGGTGCAATCGTAGCTCACTGCAACCTCCGCCTCCTGGGTTCAGGCAATTCTCTTGCCTCAGCCTCCCAAGTAGCTGCGATTACAGGCATGAGCCACCACATCCAACTAATTTTTTGTATTTTTAGTAGAGGTGAGGTTTCACTATGTTGGTCAAGCTGGTCTCGAACTCCTGACCTCATGATCCACCTGCCTTGGCCTCCCAAAGTGCTGGGATTACAGGCATGTGCTACTGTGCCTGGCATACACGTGTATTTTAAAGATACTAATGACACTGAATCACAAGATTGAGACATATTAGAAGTACTATTTTAAGAAGATAGGAAAAATTAAGTTTTGATTCAATTCCTACAAAAAAAATCCTTAACTTCAATTGAAGTATAAGCTGGAGAGTATAAAAGAGTATAAAAAGAACCACACCTGGAGGATGACCAAAATCTCAGCACTGTTTTTCTCCAGAGCTATGTCAAAGGCAGATTTATCAAATTTGCTGAAAGCATGGACATCAGCTCCATATTTGATAAGTAACTCTACGACATCTCGATGGTGGCGCTCTGTGGCCCAGTGTAAAGCTGTCATCTTCAGCATGTCCTTGGCATTCACATCTGCACCATTCTGTCACAGAAAAGCATTTTTTTTTTTAATACACAGTGGTTATAGTAGCACAGGTGCAACATCCCATCATCAAATACAGAGGATTTCCATAGAGATTACATACTCAAATCTAGATCCCATTTAAGGAATATCAAAGGGAAAAACATTTCTCAAATTCTCCTAACTGCTGACAGACGAGTGGGTTTCAATGCGTGGGTCCTCTAAGGACGCTGAGAAATTAGACAGATGGAAGAGGAAGAGAGAAAGAACAGATTTTGTTGCATTATTAACAGAAAGACAAGTGCCTGAAAAAATAGGCATAAGTGCAGATAATATCTTCGGAAAGGGAAAGAAGAAAAATAAGTCTGTTTAGGCTTTAAAAAATTAGAAAAGCTTCAGCTCAAGAGTTTGAGACAAGCCTGGGCAACAGGGTGAAACCCCATCTCCACAAAAAATTCAAAACATTAGCCAGGTATGGTAGTATGTGCCTGTGGTCCCAGCTACTGGGGAGGCTGAGGTGAGAGGATCTCTTGAGCCTGGGAGGTGGAGATTGCAGTGAGCTGACATCGCACCACTGCACTCCAGCCTGGGCAATAGGGTAAAATCCCCATCTCCAAAATAATAATAATAATAATAATAAGTTGGAAAACTAGGCTGGGCACAATGGCTCATGCCTATTATCCCAGCACTTTGGAAGGCCAAGGATGGAGGGATCACTTGAAGCCAAAAGTTTAAGATCAGCCCAGTCAACATAGTGAGACTTCATCTTTATTTAAAAAAAAATATATGATTTCAAGAAAATTAGAAAACTGGCTAGGCACAGTAACCCCACACCTGTAATCTCAGTGCTTTGGGAGGCTGAGGTAGGAGAATTGCTTGAGGCCAGGAGTTCAAAGCCAGCCTGAACTGGGCAATACAATTAGACCCTATTCTTTACAAAAAATAAAAATATATTAGCTGGGCATGGTGATGCATGCCTATAGTCCTAGCCATCTGGGAGGCTGGGGCAGTAGAATTGATTGAACCCAGGTGTTGAAAGCTGCGGCGAGCTATGAACATGCCACTGCTCTCTAGCCTGGGCAACAGAGTGAGCCCATCTCAAATTTTTAAAAAATTGTCTTAGGGCTGGGCGCAGTGGCTCAAACCTGTAATCCCCGCACTTTGCGAGACTGAGGTGAGTGGATCACGAGGTCAGAAGCCTGGCCAATATAGTGAAACCCTGTCTCTACTAAAAATGCAAAAAAATTAGTCAGGCGTGGCGGCGGGCGCCTATAATCTCAGCTACTTGGGAAGCTGAAGCAAGAGGATAGCCTGAACCAGGGATGCGGAAGTTGCAATGAGCCAAAATCACGCTACTACACTCCAGCCTGGAAGACAGTGCAATACTTTGTCTTAAAAAAAAAAAAAA
>NW_016107503.1:5125370-5127323 GCF_001604975.1 Cebus imitator
ATGCCATTGCACTCCAGCCTGGGCAACAAGAGCGAAACTCCATCTCAAAAATAAATAAATAAATAAAAATATAAATTAAAGGCCAGGAGTCGGGCACAGTGGCTCACACCTGTAATCCCAGCACTTGGGGAGGCTGAGGCAGGTGGATTACCCGCGGTCAGGAGTTCAAGACCCACCTAGCCAACGTAGTGAAACCCCATCTCTACTAAAAAATACAAAAAAAGCTAGTTGGGTATGGTGATAGGTGCCTGTAATCCCAGCTACTTGGAAGGCTAACACAGGGAGAATTGCTTTGAGCCTGGGAGGCGAAGGTTGTAGTGAGCTGAGATTGCACCACTGCACTCCAGCCTGGGCAAAAGAGTGAAACTCCATCTCAAAAAAAAAAAAAAAAATCAATATGCTAATGGTCAAATAAATATACCACCAGTTGAATAAGTGCTAAGTGTAATGGCTTTAAGTCAGGTGGATTTATCAGGTAAGATTCCCTAAACGATGTGACTTTAAGCAGCATTTGGAAGGTTGAAAATAAAAAAAAGGATCAGGGTGGATGTGGTGGCTCATGCCTGCAATCACAGCACTTTGGGAGGCCAAGGCAGGCGGATTGCTTGAGCCCAAGAGTTCAAGACCAGCCTGGGCAGCATAGAGAGACCTTATCTCAAAATAAATAAAATAATTTTTTTTTTCTTTTTTTAGTGATGGTGTCTCAATATGTTGCCCAGGCTGTAGTGCAGTGGCTATTCACAGGCGCGATTCCACTACTGATCAGCATGGGAGTTTTGACCTGCTCCATTTCCAACCTGGGCCGGTTCACCCCTCCTTAGGCAACCTGGTGATTCCCCCCACCCCCCGCTCCCGGGAGGTCACTGTATTGATGCCGAACTTAGTGCGGGCACCTGATCGGCAGAGCGCACTACAACAGCCCAGAACTCCTGGGCTTAAGCGATCCTCCCACCTCAGCCTTCCAATTAGCTGGGACTATAGGCATGAGCCACCAAACCTGGCAATAAAGTAAATTTTAAAAAAGAAAAAGGGTAGAGACTGGAAAGTTACATGTGGAATTTGAGGTACAAATTTGACTGACTGGAAGAAGTGTTGTTTTGCCACAGTAAAGCAGGGCAAAACGAATGATGAGATGAAGAGGCAATAAAAATTTAACAATGGTGTATCAACAGGAATAATTAAGTCTGTCATCCCAGTGTAAATCTTGTAAGAGTTATCTATCAGCATCCACTTTGGCCAGATATCTATTCCCTTTTTTTTGTTACGCTCTTAATTTTAAGCCTGTTCAGTTTATTCTTTGCTTTTCATATATTAAGCCTCTTGGCTTGACTGAATTTAATTCACATTGTTCTTTCCAGGTCTATTTATAGAAATGGTAATTTCATGAGTTTCCTTTTCTTCCTTTTTGTTAAGTGCTAAGAATCTGTTGGCCTCTCAATCACTCCAGAATAGACTGAAATTGTTAAAATTAGGCAATGTGTACAAAATCTGTGACTGCTAAGAAAGCCCACATTATAACTTGGCCCTGTTTCTTCTGAAACTCTTTGGTCTCCAGGATGTTGCCTGGCTCATTAAATCACACCTTCCTCTTTAATGTTTTTTAACAGTGGTAAAGGAAACAGAACAGCTAGATGATTTCTTTTCTGTCTTTGAGGCGAAGTTTTGCTCTTGCTGCCCAAGCTGGAGTGCAATGGTGCAATCTCGGCTCACTGCAACCTCTGCCTGCCGGGTTCAAGCAATTCTCCTGCCTCAGCCTCTCAAGTAGCTGGAATTACAGGCTCACGCCACCACACCTGGCTAATTTTTTGTATTTTTAGTAGGAACGGGGTTTCACCATGTTAGCCAGGCTGGTCTCAAACTCTTTTTTTTTTTTTTTTTTTTGAGACAGAGTTTCGCTCTTGTTACCCAGGCTGGAGTGCAATGGCGCGATCTCGGCTCACCGCAACCTCCGCC
>NW_016107503.1:5128108-5131287 GCF_001604975.1 Cebus imitator
AAAGACATCTTTATGCATAGGAATAAAAGTTTTCAGGTAGCTATAACTCAAACTTAAGGAAAGCTGCCAATACATTTTCTGCAGACCTTTTATATCTCAAATTAACTGTCTGGTAGGTCACTTCCTTTCTACCTCATCTAACACAAACAAAAAAATATTTGGGAATGTTTCAAGCCCTAATATATAGTTCTATCACTCTCAATCCCCAGAAAAATACTCTGGAAATATCTGCAACACACTACCACCTTTCTAGTTTAAGGAATCGATAAAACACCATTTTGTTCCCTTGAAATGAAGAAGGGTACAATATTATTTTAAGGAACATAATACAAAATAATAGAACATACACTCTGATTTCCAGGAAGGGAGCAAGATAGATGCCCACCTGTGAAACTACTGTTTGACAGAAATTATGAGAGCCCTTTTTAGCGACTAACTGCTGTTTGCAGAGGTTGCAGGTCTTTGGATGCCACAATGAAACAGGACACATCAAGGTTTCCAAATCAAACTGCATCTCTCTTTTTTTTTTTTTTTTTTGAGACTCAGTTTCGCTCTATTGCCTAGGCTGGAGTGTAGTGGCACGATCTCAGCTCACTGCAGCCTCGGCCTCCCAGGTTCAAGCGAGTCTCCTGCCTCAGCCTCCTGAGTAGCTGGGGTTACTGACACCCACCATTATGCCCAGCTAATTTTTGTATTTTTAGTAGAGATGGATTTTCACCACATTCACATTGGCCAGCTGGTCTGGAACTCCTGATCTGAAGCGATCCACCTTCCTTGGCCTCCCAAAGTGCTGGAATTAATAGGCGTGAGCTACCACACCCGGCCCAAACTGCATCTTAATCTTGTTTTTATCTTCTGACTATGGTGTAATGATATAATCATGCTTAAAATTTAAGGAGACCAAGCGGGGTGCAGTGGCTTGCGACTATAATCCCAGCACTTTGGGAAGTCAAAGCAGAAGGATCACTAGAGCTCACAAGTTTGAGACCAGACGGGCAATATGGTGAAACTGTCTCATAAAAAATACAAAAATTGGCCAGGCACAGTGGCTCACGCCTGTAATCTCAGCCCTCTGGGAGGCTGAAGCAGGTGGATCGCCTGAGGTCAGGCGTTTGAGACCAGCCTGGCCAACATAGTGAAACCCCATTTCCATTAAAAACCAAAAATTAGCCAGGCATGGTAGCACATTCATGTAGTCCCAGCTACTTGGGAGGCTGAGGTAGGACAGTCGCTTGTACCTGGGAGGTGGAGGTTGCAGAGAGTCAAGATCGCGCCACTGCCCTCCAGACTGGGCAACAAAGTGAGACTCCATCTCAAAAAAAAAAAATTAGCTGGACATTGTGGTGCATGCCTATAGCCTCAGCCACTCAAGAGGCTAAGGTGGGAGGATAACTTGCGCCCAGGAGGTAGAGGGTGCAGTGAGCTGAGATTGTACCGCTGCACTCTACCCTGGGCGATAGAGCCAGATCTTGTCTCAAAAAAAAAAAAAAAAAAAGAAAAGAAAAAATTTAAGAATAGCCTTTACTGATCAAACACTGATATGCTTAGGACAGTAGTTCAAAAAGTATGGTTTATGGACCCTTGATGGTCCCTGATGCCCTTTCAGAGTCTATGAGGCCTGGCTAATTTTGTATATATATATATTTTTTTTTTTGAGACGGAGTTTCACTCTTGTTACTCAGGCTGGAGTGCAATGGCGCGATCTCGGCTCACCACAACCTCCGCCTCCTGGGTTCAGGCAATTCTCCTGCCTCAGCCTCCTGAGTAGCTGGGATTACAGGCACGCACCACCATGCCCAGCTAATTTTTTTTTGTATTTTTAGTATTTTAGTAGGTCGATGGGGTTTCACCATGTTGACCAGGATGGTCTCGATCTCTTGACCTCGTGATCCACCCGCCTCGGCCTCCCAAAGT
Source organism: Cebus imitator (assembly GCF_001604975.1). Taxonomy (NCBI): domain Eukaryota; kingdom Metazoa; phylum Chordata; class Mammalia; order Primates; family Cebidae; genus Cebus; species Cebus imitator. Next base: position 5,130,023 of record NW_016107503.1, read on the forward strand.
GCTGGGATTACAGGCTTGAGCCACCGTGCCCGGCCTAATTTTGTATTTTTAGTAGAGACGGGGTTTCGTCGTGTTGGTCAGGTGGTTCAGGCGGTTCTCGAACTCCCGACCTCAGGTGATCTGCCTGCCTCGGCCTCCCAAAGTGCTGGGATTACAGGCATGAGCTACTGCGCTGAGCCAACTGACAGTATTTACTGCCAATTATCAGTTACAATTTAAGCCTTCAAGCAAGAACTGGCATCTTGGAAAATCTATAATCACCACTATCAACTTGATAACTTACCATTAATTAAAGACTTTTCTGGAGCTAGGTACAATGGCTCATGCCTGTAATCCCAGCACTTTGGGAGGCCAAAGTGGGTGGATCACAAGGTCAAGAGATGAGACTGTCCTGGCCAACATGATGAAATCCTGTTATCTACTAAAAATACAAAAATTAGCTGGGTGTGGTGGCGCATGCCTGTAGTCCCAGCTACTGGGGAGGCTGAGGCAGGAGAATTGCTTGAACCCAAGAGGCGGAGGTTGCAGTGGGCAGAGATTGTGCCACTGTACTCCAGCCTGGTGACAGGGACTCCAGTCTGGTGACAGAGCAAAACTTTGTCTCAAAAAAAAAAAAAAGACTTTTTTGATGAAATAAGTGGTAATATTAATGAATGTGATTTTTTGATATTGTATAATAAAATGCATCAATATTTAGATGATCTATACAATCTGATGAACCAATGCTTTCCAAATGACCAATGTTTGATGTTATGAAATCATGCACAAGTAAAACAATTCAAAGTGAAAGACCAATGGGTTTTAAGTTTACAGAATACAAAAATTCACTGATGTGGTTTCAAATTCTTCATCATAACTTTTTTTTTTTTTTGAGACAGGGTCTTTCCCTGTTGCCCAGCCTGGCGTCTGGTGCTATGATCATAGCTCACTGAAACCTCGAACTCCTGGGCTCAAGCAATCCTCCTTCCTCAGCTTCTTAAGTAGCTAGGACTATAGGTACGCACAACCATGCCTGACTAATTTTTTGTTTTTTTCTAGAGATGCAGTTTTGTTATATTACCCAGGCTGGTCTCAAACTCCTGGCCTCAAGCAATCGTCCTGCCTTCGTGCAACTAACTTATAAGAAATTACTACTTGTCAGCCAGTCGAGGTGGCTCACGCCTGTAATTCCAGCACTTTGGGAGGCCGAGGCAGGCAGATCATGAGGTCAGGAGTTCGAGACCAGCCTGGTCAACATGGTGAAACCCCATGTTTACCAAAATACA
>NW_016107503.1:5132497-5134274 GCF_001604975.1 Cebus imitator
GTCAGAGAGAGGCCCTGTCTCAAAAAAAAAAAAAAGGGAGACTGGAGAGAGTAAAAAAAATTATGTTTCACAAACTATGGCACACCTGTTATTAGATTCTAGTCTCATCAGTTTTTTTTTTTTTTTTCCTGCAATTTAGACTAATCCTGCTTATTCTTATGAACCAACCAGTGATCACTGGCCATTGCTCAAAAGAAACAAAAGGATGGGTAATGTAAAAATCTGGATCAATATTCTAATTCTGGGCACATATTGGAATCAGCTAGTAACTCTAAATCAGCTTGGTTCCAACAATCGCCCAGTTCATGGAAAACCATCTTATTTAGTTTACTTGGAATAGTTTTGCTTAGTTTGCTTTACTGTTGTAGAGTATACTGCTGTTGTACTCTTTGTGTAGGAATACAGGATAAGCTTACCGAATGTTTTCTTAAACTAAACACTTTTTAATCTTCCAGATATCACCTTTTGTCAGTTATGAATAGCTCTCACCAGACCGATACTTTCCGACTGGGCACCTCTCTACCCTGAATACAAGAGAACCTAAAAGTCAGGCAGGAATATCATCACCCCTATTCAGCCTGAAAAAGTTACAGAAGATGGATCATTATCCCTTTACAACCCTTAGGATTAACGGTTCTCGTATAAAAGGGAGGGGAGACATGTTAGAGCTGTGTTTGAACCAGAGCAACTCCACCATGAACAGGAACTGGATGAAATAAGGCTGAGACCTACTGGGCTACATTCCAATTAAGTTAAGGCATTCTTTTTTTGTTTTTTTGAGACAAGGTCTTACTCTGTCGCCCATACTAGAGTACAGTAGCACAATCTCAGCTCACCACAACCTCCGCCTCTCAGGCTCAAGCAATTCTTCTGCCTTAGCCTCCCAAGTAGCTGGGATTATGCTCGTGCCACTACTGTCTGGCTAATTTTTGTATTTTTAGTAGAGACACAGTTTCACCACGTTGGCCAGGCTGGTCTCGAACTCCTGATCTCAAGTGATACACCCACCTCAGCCTCCCAAAGTGCTGGGATTATAGGTGTGAGCCACCACATCCAGCCAGTTAAAGCATTCTTAGTCACAGGATGAGATAGGACGTCAGCACAAGATAAAGGTCATAAAGACCTTGCTAATGAAACAGGCCACAGTAAAGAAAGATGTCTAAAACCCACCAAAAGCAAGATGGTGACAAGAGTGACCTCCTGATTGTCCTTTGTGCTACACTCCCACCAGTGCCATGCTATGGAGTTTACAAATGTTATGGCAATGTCCAGAGGTTACCCTATATGGTCTAAAAAGAGGACAAATGAATAATCCACCCCTTATTTAGCATATAATCAAGAAATAATCATAAAATGGACAACCAGGGCCAGGTGTGGTGGCTCAGACTATAGTCCCAGCACTTTGGGAGGCCAAGGTGGGCGGATCACCTGGGATTGGGAGTTTTGAGACCAGCCTGGCCAACATGGAGAAACCCCGTCTCTACTAAAAATACAAAAAATTAGCCGGACGTGGTGGCATATACCTGTAATCCCAGCTACTCGGGAGGCTGAGAGGGGAATCACTTGAACCCGGGAGGCAGAGGCTGCAGTGAGCCAAGATGGTGCCATTGCACTCCATCCTGGGCAACGAGAGCAAAACTCCGTCTCAAAAAAAAAAAAAGAGGCCGGGCGCGGTGGCTCACACCTGTAATCCCAGCACTTTGGGAGGCCGAGGCAGGTGGATCACGAGGTCAAGAGATCGAGACCGTCCTGGTCAACATGGTGAAACCCCGTCTCT
>NW_016107503.1:5134704-5136469 GCF_001604975.1 Cebus imitator
GATAAATTTTATTTATTTGTTTGTTTATTTATTTATTTATTTATTTATTTATTTAATTGAGATGGAGCCTGTCTCTTTTGCCCAGGCTGGAGTACAGTGGCACAGTCTCAGCTCGCTGCAATCTCTGCCTCCTGGGTTCAAGTGATTCTCCTGCCTCATCCTCCCAAGTAGCTGGGACTACAGGCATGTGCCACCACACACACACACAGAATATTTTGAGGGGAAGAGTCAATGCTGGTGCTGGCAGATGGTCAGTACTTGTCTGGTGGGCCATCTACCAGACAAGAGATGAAGCCTGATACACTAGAAAACAGTCTAGGCACTTCTGACTCCTTGATTACAAATAGCTAACAATATTCTCCCTTACTGGCTATATCACCACTTTCCCTACACATAAACTGAGGAAACAAAATTTGTCTCACTTGCCTTCTAGGATTTTGGAGATGAATAAAATAAATTCCAGTGCTTTGGGAGGCCAAAGCAGGAGGATTGCTTGAAGCCAGGAATTCAAGCCCAGCCTGGGCAACACAGAGCGACTCTGTCTCTACAAAAATAAAAAAATTAGCAGGGTATAGTGGCCCACACCTGTAGTCCTACTTATTCAGGAGCCTAAGGCAGGAGGATCACTTGAGCCCAGGAGTTCGAGGCTGCAATAAGCTATGGTCACTGCACTCCAGCCTGGGTGACTGAGTAAGACCCTGTCTCTAAAAACAAAAATTAAAACAAACAAACAAACAAAAGATTGAAAAGAACCTAAGTATATGTCAATAGGGGATTGGATAAAGTGATTTTTTTTTTTTTCGAGATGGAGTTTCGCTCATGTTGCCCAAGCTGGAGTGCAATGGCTCGATCTGGGCTCACTGCAACCTCCACCTACCAGGTTCAAGCGATTCTCCTGCCTTAGCCTCCGGAGTAACTGGGATTACAGGCATGTGCCTTCACGCCTGGCTAAATTTTTGTATTTTTAGTAGAAACAGGGTTTCACCATGTTAGCCAGGCTGGTCTCGAACTCGTGACCTCATGTGATTCACCCACCTCAGGCTCCCAGAATGCTGGGATTACAGGCATGAGCCACCATGGCGGGCCTGTTTGTTTGTTTTTTAAAGAGACAGGGCCTCACTCTGTGGTCCAGGCTGGAATGCAGTGATGCAATCACAGCTCACTGCAGCCTCGACCTCTTGGGCTCAAGCAAGCCTTCCCCTTCAGCTTTCTGAGTAGCTGGGTCCACTGGTGGACACTACAGCAACCGATTAAAACATTTTTTTTTTTTTTTCTGTAGAGACAGGGGGTCTCCCTATTTTGCCCAGGCTGATTTAGAACTCCTGGGCTCAAGGGATCCTGCTGCCTCAGCTTTCCAATATGTTGGGATTACAGGCGTGAGCCATGGTGCCCAGACAAAACCTTTCAATGTGTGTTTTAATAATTCATGAAGTGCTTGCGCTCTTGATATTGATAACAAAGTACTCTATTATCCAAGAGAAATTACTTTTGTTTTCTTAAGAATTTGGATGGAGCAGTTTAATCCTTATTGTCATCAAAGCACGTGTGAAAACAGACGCCTAAGAACATCTCTCCTGGAATGAGTGGACCAAGTGATTAGATGAAAATATGGTCCCGGGTGGCCAAAACTGTGTTACATTGTTGATAGCATGCCATAGACTGTCTTTGTCCTTAGACACTGAGGTGGGGGGACCCCCTAGAGAGAAACCCCTTTTGGGAAAAGGGAGAGGAATGGGATGACCTCTGGCTCACAGAAGTATAGGAG
>NW_016107503.1:5137189-5157698 GCF_001604975.1 Cebus imitator
TGTATTTTTAGTAGAGACGGGGTTTCACTATGTTGACCAGGATGGTCTCGATCTCTCGACCTCGTGATCCACCCGCCTCGGCCTCCCAAAGTGCTGGGATTACAGGCGTGAGCCACCGCACCCGGCGAGACTCAAGTCTTAAAAAAAAAAAAAAGAAAAAAAACAGCAGAGGTGGGGCCCTTACTGTTCTCATTCAAATTACCGAGTTCACTAATAATCTTTCAGGTTATTATTAGGATCAGAGAATGAGAGTCGCCGTTTCCCCCTCTATCATAAACCCTCCAATTCCTCACACTAATGTCTGTCTGAAAGACGGAAACCAATTTCGGGCAGGAAGCCAGTCTCAGTCTCGGGGACAGGCCTCAGCCCCGGCTCCGCGCCGCCCCCTAGTGGTCACCTCCGCGGCCAGGGCTTCCCTAGGTCCAGCTCCCGAGCCCCAGGTCTTACACCCACCCCCTTCTTCACCTCCTTCCAGTCCCCTCCCCTTCCTCCCGACAACATCCCCTTCCTCTCCGTCCCCATCCCCCAGCTGCCCCCGCTTTGGCGACGGGGCGCTGCTCGGTCAGCACCCAGAAGTCGGAGGTTGACCGGGAAGCAGTGCGACTTCTCACGGCACTTTCCTTTCCAGCCCTGACACCCCCCGGAGTCCACACGTCTCTTCTTCCCCCTCACCTCCTTGTCCGGGACGCTGCCGGCCGCACTTCCACGGAGCCCGCCAGTTTAGTCCCGTATCCTTCTCTAGTTAAGGCTCTCTGTCAAGGACGGTTACTTTTTGCTCTTTTCATGTATTCATGTTTTGGGGGCCTTTAACCCCCCCTCGTGGAGAAACGGAGGCAACAAAATGGCGGACCCGGAAGTGAAGACGCCGCCACTGAGTTCTGGCGGAGGAATCTGTGAAGGGAAAATGATCAGAAAACCCGTACTCCCATTCGGCCAGAAAGATGATGCATCCCCGAGGCTCATCGCCTGTCTGTCGAGGGACTTCTGTGGTGGAAAAGAGCGTCCCCGAGGCATCCTCGGCAGGACTATTTAACGGGGCGGAGGATTGCTGGTTACGTGTCTTGCGCGTCTGAATAGTTCCAGCAGGGGACGGAGCCCGGCGTTGGTGTTTGCTCCTAAAAGTTGACGAACCGCAGAGGGAGCCTCAGATGGTGCATCAGTCCTGCAGTTTGCGTCTTACCTCTTGGCTGCTTCTGCGGGGCTCCGGGGCGGCCAGGCTTAGGTTGACAGGACAGCCTCGCTTCCTTATCCTAACCTCGGGTCCAGCTGTTTGGGACGTTCCTGGCTTTGCTCGTGAATTCGGTTCTGTGCCTGATGGACACATTTTTCCAGTTACAGCCCGAATGTAAGGACCCCAGAGCCAAGCTGTCAGTGCGAACAGTGAAACAAATAACTGGGTCATTTCTTTCTTTTTCTTTTTTTTTGAGACGGAGTCTCGTTTCCTCGCCTAGGCTGGAGTGCAGTGGCTCAATCTCGGCTCGCTGCAATCTCCACCTCCCGTGTCCAGCCTCAGCCTCCCCAGCAGCTGGGATTGCAGGCGTCCGCCACCACTACGCTGGGTTATTTTTTGTATTTTTGGTAGAGACGGGGTTTCACTATGTTGGCCAGGCTGGTCTCGAACCCCTGACCTCAAGTCATCTGCCCGCCTCGGCCTCCCAAAGTGCTGGGATTACCTGCGTGAGCCACCGCACCCACCCTGAGTCATTCCTTTTTGGAGGGCTGCAAGAGGGTGGAGCAGGAGTTTGCAAATCCATTTAGTCATTTTATTAACCAAACAGTTGATACCTGTTTCCACCCACCAATTGCCATGACCGAAGGACTCTGAAGGAGCCCTTCAAAACTCAGTGAATAGGAAAGGACGCACTACTTATCCTCCCTGGCCCCGTACTTCATTAGACTGGGACCATCTTTAGATGTGGGCTTTTCATGGTCTTGAGGGGAGGATTTGCCTTTTTTTTTGAGATGAAGTCTTGCTCTGTCGCCATGCTGGAGTGCAGTGGCATGATCTTGGTTCATTGCAACCTCTACCTCTTGGGTTCAAGCAATTCTCCTACCTCAGCCTCCCAAGTAGCTGGGACTACAGGTGCCTGCCACCACACCCGGCTAATTTTTGTATTTTTATTAGAGACGGGGTTTCACTATGTTGGCCAGGATGATCTCTATTTCTTGACCTTGTGATCCTCCCTCTTAAGGGCCTCCCAAAGTGCTGGGATTACAGGTGTGAGCCACCGCACCCGGCCAGATTTATATTTTTATCTCCCTCTTGGGGACTTCTCTAGATAATGTTATTTACGGTACTCTGCCCAATGCTATCCTATCCATATTGGTATTCAGTTTCTCTTGAGAGTTGGAGTCTGGTCTGATTCCCGTTTACATTCAGTTTGGCTCAGTGCCTTTCATAGAGTACACACACAAAACCTAACAGTTAAGCAGATAACGTGAATTAGTTTATCTTCTTAGGCACCTAGGGGAATTATTACCTGAAATATGTTGGTAGTCGGTGGTCAGGCAGAAGAGTGGTTGTAGTTGTCTCCGTAACTACTTTTCTGATTTTAAGTTGATTTTGCCCTTTCGTTATTTATCTGTTCAATTTGAAGTTCACCATTTAATGTCTAAATGCTATTCAAATTATTCTTCCTATAAGTTGAATATTATTATAGAAAGATAAAATGAGGCCGGGTGTGGTGGCTCATGCCTTTAATCCTAGCACTTTGGGAGGCCAAGGTGGGCAGATCACCTGAGGTCAGGAGTTCCAGACCAGCCTGGCTAACATGGCAAAACCCTGTGTCTATGAGAAATACAAAAATTAGCCAGGCATGGTGGCGGGCAGCTGTAATCCCAGCTACTTGGGATGCTGAGGTGGGAGGATCCCTTGACCCTGGGGGGTGGAGGTTGCAGTGAGCCATGATCACACCACTGCATTCCAGCCTGGGTGACACAGCAGAACCCTGTCTCAAAATAAAAAAATAAAATGTATAAGCTGAATGTGAAACCAAGGCTAATTTCTCAGATTTCTACGGCTTCCCTTGTGAAGAGAGAAAAAAACTAGACTCCAGTCTTGGGATTGAATGTCTTTATTAAATAAATGAGTAAATGGCAGCACAAATCGGCAACAATAATTTTGGAAGGATTGAGGACAAGATGTAGAGTCAGAATGTAATTGTTCATTTCAGTGTCTCAGTGCAGGTGAAGAACTTTGCCCACTGATCAGTATTACATATTGCAAATGCAGGAGGTAAGGCTAAAATACTAAGGACTTACGCAGTTCGGAAGATGGAATTGAAACCTTAAAAACTATCATAATAGCAAGAATGCATATTAAGATTTGATATCTTTCTTTAGCTAGAGTTTTCAACCCACAGGAGCAAAGTTGTAAAGTGAGTAGGCCTGAAGAAGGGACACTCTTGAGAAAAGAAATTAGCTACTTCTAAAATGATTCAATTATTTTCCCTATTTTCATTTTCCATAATGTATTATTTCTCTTGTTTTATACTTCTAACTACCTCTTTGATTTCTCTGAGGAAATATATTACAAGAAAGCAGGATCAAAAAAGAAGAGACTTATCACCTTAGCCTTTTAGAAATACTGTTTCATAGCAGATAATCTCAAATTAAAACTTCCGAGGTTTTCATCCCTCCTTGAAGAAATATTTGTGGTTACTGGCCTGGAGCAGGAAATTAGGAAGGTTTAAGCAATCTCTGAAGCTGATTAAAATGGAGTAAAAAATCAGTCTTCCATTTTGCACTACTATACTACTCTCAGGTATCCACAATCAGGCCTAGTTTCTGGAGTTAATATTTGGGGGGAAAAGGAGGAATCCCTGTGACCCAGTACCCCATTGCTTGAACCATTTACTTTATGACTTGAGGGCTTTTAAGAGAAATGGAGTAGATAGATAAATAAATACATACATACAACTCAACTCTGGCAGATTCATCAGCACCACCAACACAATAGAGAACAAGATTAAAATGGGAAAGGAGTGGAAAGGAAGGGGCTTGAGAGGAAAGACAATGAGGGCAAGGTGGTGGGAGAGAGAAGTCTTGGCCTTAGAGCAAGTCCGATTCGAAGGAGTGGATGCTGGCAATGGGAGCTCTCCAGAAGTTGAAGGTGCTGTACTCAAGGAGGGCATCACCTTCAGGGTTTTTCTCCTGCTTTGCTCCAGTTGCTTGCCCGATCATTTCGTCAGCGCTGCTGTCCTTGATCTTGTACGTGGATGTATCTGACAGACCCAGGCCTTCCAGCTCCGACAGATCCAGTTCTGGGATGGGCATCCTCCAGAAAAGAAAGGAGCTATACTGGCTGCTCACAGGGTCCCTCATAGCTTCCTAGAAAGAAACCACTTGTCAGTCTTCATGCTCCAGCAACTTATTTGTGGCCTATGGCCTTTCCTTGCTTAGATACTCCTCGTACCGGTAAAAAGCAATTTCTTTTTTTCTATTAAAATTGTACATTCTCTAAGCCTACCAGTGAAAAGGAATTTGGGGAGAAAAAAAAAGAAACTTAACATCCCCAATTGCCTCTGGAGATAATCCAAATTCCCTTGGACAAGCTTCAGAAACCCTTCCTTTATTATGAGTTTCTACTATTTCCTAAATTTCTTCCCATCTTTGAATGACTTATTTACTGTCTATTGCATCAAATCCACACTGGGTCTGATTTTCAAGGCCTTCCAAAATCTAGCCCATTCTTCCTAGCAGTGTATAGCCTCTGTTATAGTTACGTTCATTCCTGTCTTGCTTAACTCTCCATTCTGCACCTTAAAATACTTTCCACTTTTCAGCCAGGTGCAGTGGCTCATGCCTGTGATCCCAGCACTTTGGGAGGCCAAGTGGGTGGATCATGAGGCCAGGAGTTCGAGACCGGCCTATCCAACATGGGGAAATTCTCTGTCTCCACTAAAAATACAAAAAATTAGCCAGGCGTGGTGGCTCATGCCTGTAGTGCCAGCTACTAGAGATGCTGAGGCATGAGAACTGCTGGAATCCAGCCGGGGGAGATTGCAGTCAGCCTGGGCAACAGAGCGAGACTCTGTCTAAAAAAAAAAAAAAAAAACTTTCCACATTTCAGGACTCCATTCAAGGGCTCAGTGGCTTACGCCTGTATTCCCAGCACTTTGGGAAGCTAAGGCAGGAGGGTGGCTTCAGACCAGGAGTTCCAGACCTGCCTGGGCAACATAGCGAAACTCCATCTCTACAAAAAAATTAGCTGGGCATAGCATGGTAGGGCGTGCCTATAGCCCTAGCTACTTGGGAGGCTGAGTGGGAGAATCACTTGAGCCTAGGAAGCAAAGGTTCCAGTGGGCTGAGATTGTGCCACTGCATTCTACCCTGGGCAACAGAGTGAGACCCTGTCTTTAAAAAAACAAACAAACTATTCAATTCTATAGAGGATCCCTGTTCCCCTAGCCCAGATTCCTTTTTTTTTTGAAACGGAGTTTCCATCTTGTTGCCCAGGCTGGAGTGCAATGGTGCAGTCTTGGCTCACCACAACCTCCACCTCCTGGGTTCAAGCAATTCTCCTGCCTCAGCCTCCCGAGTAGCTGGGACTACAGACATGCGCCACCACACCCGACTAATTTTGTATTTTTAGTAGAGATGGAGGTTTCTCCATGTTGGTCAGGCTGGTGTCAAACTCCCAGCCTCAGGTGATCTGCCTGCCTCGGCCTCCCAAAGTGCTGGGATTACAGGCGTGAGCCACCATGCCCAGCCCCAAACTCCTATTATATTTACAAATATTTGACTTTCTTCTGACTTTGGTTTAATAGGTCATGGTATGTGTGAAAAGGCCTTCCATGACTTTTCTGCTTTCTATTTTCCTTCTTGCCTTCTAAACCCTACTATAAACTCACCTTTTCCAGGGTAACTTCCTTAAACTTACTCAGCTTCATCTACTGTATTTCCTCCAGCATCTCCCTCAACACCCTGTAGAGTTTTACCTAACTCCATCAGTTTGTGATTACAGATCACTGTTAATGTATTTTATGTACAGGGATGGCCTTATTGCCTTCAACAAACTAGAAGTTTCCACAAGGGTAAAAATCAGTCTACTTTCTCTGTACACAGGTGCTGGGCTTTGTACACAAAGACATTCAAGGCTCCTGATTAACTTTATCTCACTATGAATACTTTGCCTTTCCCATATACTAGCCCATAGGTAAGCCTTAATAATCTATTTCTCTCAGCCGGGCACGGTTGCTTACACCTGTAATCCCAGCACTTTGGGAGACTATGGTGAGTGGATTGCCTGAGGTCAGGAGTTCAAGATCAGCCTGGTCAACATAGTGAAACCCTGTCTCTACTAAAAATACCAGAAATTAGCTGGGTGTGCTGGCATGTGCCTGTAATCCCAGCAGATCAGGAGGCTGAGGCAGAAGAATTACTTGAACCTGGGAGGCGAAGGTTGCAGTGAGCCAAGATTGTGCCATTGCACTCCAGCCTGGGCAATAAGAGTGAGACTCTGTCTCAAAAATAATAATAATAATAATAATCTATTTCTCTCTAGCCTACCTCTCCTTCAGAACAAAACCCAGGTGCTAAAAGAATGTTCCTATGTTGTACCCTGTAACAGGGTCTCTTTTCTCTGCTCTCAATGCTCAAGTATTCTGATGATATGCAAATGGATTGGAAATTCCAGGTAAGGAAGTAAAGTTCAGATTGGAAGAAGGTCCCTTAATGGAATCAGATACTCTTCCATGCGTTAATGGATCTGTCACTTTCTCTACTCCTACCCACACCCTGCCGGATATTATATGTCTATTACAGCTGCCTGCAGCCTCCACCCTGCTGCTCACTAGCCAAGGGTCAAGAAGCATTAGTTGAAATGTTCCCAAAGGAGCAGAAAGAACATTCTACCACCTCCAAAAACAGAACCCCAGGCCAAGTGCGGTGGCTCACGCCTGTAATCCCAGCACTTTGGGAGGCTGAGGCGGGCAGATCACAAGGTCAGGACATCGAGACCATCCTAGCTAACACGGTAAAACCCCATCTCTACTAAAAATACAAAAAGTTAGCCGGGAGTGGTGGCAGGTGCTTGCAGTCCCAGCTACTCAGGAGGCTGAGGCAGGAGAACTGCTTGAACCAAGGAGGCGGAGGTTGTAGTGAGCTGAGATCACACCACTGCACTCCAGCCTGGGCGACAGAACGAGCCTCCATCTCAAAAAACAAAACAAAACAAAAAACAGAACCTCAGGTTTCAAAAGGCCTTTCTCCAACACACTCTATTAGGTCTCACCAGAACTGGGACCCCTATATAATGGCCTTAAATAGGTACCAAAATGCTCCAATATAATGTGAAATGACTGTACTAAGGCAGAAGAAGAAAGCGTTAATCTAGAACACAGTGAAGTGTGAGAGTGTGGGGGCTTCAGGAATGGAGAGTGGGTAGGCTAGGATGTTTTTAATGTTAAAAGTGAATTCTGAGTTGTTCTTTTTCTTCTTACTTTAAGTTCCAAAATAAACCCTGGGAACTGAGCATTACTCAGCAGAGAAGCTGCTTAGAAGGAGGGTGATGCAGGGATTGGAGCAGGGTGGGGGAGCATGTTGGAAAGGTGAGGTCATCATCCTATGATACTCAACTCTGATCATCTCCATAGTACTTTGCAGAGACGTGCACAGAAAGAGAGCTACAAAAAAATGATTGTATCCATTAACCAACCACCCTCTGCTTAAATCTGGGACTACAGAGATCCTAAGAAGCATACCCTAGAAGTCAGTACTGTTACCTACAGGAATTCTTACTGTTACCAGTTATTTCCCCAGCTACCTGGCTTATGTTTTATCTCCTCCCTGACAGGTCTTCTCCAGAATGAGCTTAGTATAATGCAGGGCACATTATAGGCTCTTTAAAAAATAGAATCATGGGATGGGGAGGGAAACTGTAGAATTTTAACACTAGAAGACATCTTAGAAATTAATGACTTGGGAAAACTTCCAGCCAGTTTGTATAGAATCCAGGTCTCATAATTCCCAGTTGGATCCCTTTTTGTGTTGTACATGGACAGTTGCCAACAGCTTTATATAACCCTATACCAGTATTCTCAAAACTTAAAAGAATTCTGAGTTACTGAAGAATAGATATTCTGTGGGTTAGGTGATTGTCCTGTCATTGTGATCTGAATGGGGAAAAGCAAAAGGCAGTGGAGAGCAAGCTAGAATCTGAGAAAAAAGCTGCTCAAATAGTCCCTAAGTGTTTGGTAGAGCTATCTTGCAATTTAAAAAGTTAAAGGAAATTTTATGAAATATTAAAAGGCCTAAAATCTCTATATCATTTACCCAGAGACATGTACACAGGGTACCAAATACATTCATGAAAGACATGCATGCAAGCCTACGTGGCATTAAAATCAAGTCAAGAATATAAAGTAAGACTACACAGAAAATAGAAGTTAAAATACTATTCACTTATGTAAATAGTAATGAAATTTTTGATTTAATATAGTATGGATTTAATTATCAAATACTCCCAGTTTTGGAAAAGGTCCCTTTTTGGCTAGCTTCCCCTTCCCCTCCACAGATGCTCTCCACCCCTACTTCAACTATCTTTACATCTATCAGGTAAAGGGTTTGACAGTACCTTCTACCACAATATATGCTCAATAAATGTTCCCACTATCCTTCATTTAAAATTATCCAGGTATTTCGGGCAAAGGCAATTTCTAAATATCACTCTATTCTTAGAGATACATGATTAGCAAATATATAGATTAGAAATGTAGTGTCTCTGGAGCCACACAGACACGCCCAAATATCCTTTTTCCAGACCCTTTATGGGTATCCAAGGCCTACTCAACAGGGCCTTGCTGTGTCATGCTGCCACCATGGGGAAGGGGGAAGGACAAGGTGGTGGTGGTGGTGGTGGCAGAGGGGAGTAGAAGCTCTCTGGCATCTCATAATGTGTGTCTCACTCACAGCTTGGATTTTCCTGTTAGCATTCCCCCACCTATTCCACCGAGCTGCAAATAATCATTCTTTTCCAGAATCTGTCCCCACACCAAGCTCCTGTGAGCTATATAGATTTCACTGTGAAATCAGGCAGTTCTCCAACACAGAGGCTCCCACCTTTCCTACCCCAGGCTGCCTCTTTCTTTGGAGCAAAGGTTTGAGGTGAAGAGAAGGAGATTGTCCAAAGAAAGGTCAGAATTATACTCAACATTATCCCATATAACTCTCTCCCAAATTCCCTCTTATAGAGACACATAGAACACGATAGAAAAAAAATTGCAAGTATAGGGAAGTAGAGGCCAGAGAGATACAGTAGGACTAAAGATTCATTAAATAGCTGGTAGAACAAATTATAGCTTGCAAAGGAAGATAAGTAGACTGAAAATGTTAAATACACAGGATAGTAAGTTATAGAAAAGGACGCTTGAAATAAGGAGGTAGGTACAGAGAAATAACTACATGTAGATGGTTAGAAATTAATGGTCTGTACAAGATAACCAGGCATGGATGCTGTGAAGAAATTACTATCCATTGTTCACAGCGCCCCCTTCTCTCCTCTTCAGCTGTCCCCCACCTTATGTGGGGTCTCCAACCTAACCAGAAGCAGCGGCGCTTCTATCTTTGAAGCCCCCTGCCCCCCTCCCTCAGTTTGGTTTACCTGTTATCAATCAATTACCGGCGTGTTCCAAAGATGGAGGGAGTGCCTCGGGGGCTCGGGGGTCTGCGCCGGGCTGGAGAAATACAAAGCTGTTGGGGCTTGGACGGCTTTGTCTTCTCACTCCCTTTCCCTCTTCAGTGACAGAGTCTGTCTGCTCACTCTCCCCCTGCAATGCAGCCCCTCCTAAGAAGGGCGGAAGGATCCCCGCCCCCTCCTGCCTGACTCGGCTAATTCAAACGATAGGTTCCAGAACAGTTGAGGGAAGCAGAGAGAATTGAAGCATCTCCGTAGGCTCATTGGTCTGCACTATTATTCCTGATCTCTTCCAGCACCCCCGTGCTGACTGGGGGTGGAATGAATGAGCAGCTAACTGCTCTCTAATTTTAGGGCCTCTAATTTTTGGATTTGAAATCTTAACTCTAGAAAACAAGGGAAAGGAGTATTCCTTTCCTCCACAGTTTAAGGACTTTAGGTTACAAGGTATTTTTAAGAATCAGAAAATTTTTCCATCCCTTCTCCCAATCCCTGCTCCTCCTGACTCGCCTCTCTACCCTCACAATGGCTAAATAAACCTGGTCCTATTCCATTTGGGGTACAGCTTAAGAGATGGGGGGGTAGAGCTTAAGAGATGGGCTGGTGGGCGTGCTTCTGCTTATCTCTGAACTTGGTTAGGTCTGGAGGTTTGGGGGGCTCCCTTCGTTTTGCCCCAAAATGCCTGGCGCTAAAAGGGAACGTGCGATTCCAGGGGCCCCCGCTTGGGTGCCAGGCCTTCCTCGAGGTGTCCATTCTCCGGCTCGCCCCGCAAGGGCGGCGGCCTTCGGGGGCTGCAGAGGCCCCCTCCCACGCCCCGCACAGTGCAGTGCCTCCGCAGTCCAGGGGGGAGCAGTGCGCTCGGCTCACAGCCGGACGGGTTTCGTAATCGCGTCGCCGCCGCTTCCGCCCTCAGCCGGCCCCACCTCTGCCGGCTCGTCCTCGGCTCCCCCACTGCGCCGCGGAGCCGGCCCGGGGAAGCCCACACTGGCTGGCACGGAGGAGAGCCCCTCACCCCCACCAGCTGTAGCTGGACGTCTGGATGCCGGAGAAGAGCAGGTGAGGCCGTGCAGTTGGTCCCCCCGGCCCGCCCGCCGCGCCGGCAGGGCCAGGCGGGGACGCACCGGATGCGGGGGGTGGGGGAGGCGAGTGTCCGGGGCTGCAGAGATGCAGGGGCGGTGGGAAAGGGGTGCGCGCCCGGGGCGGCCGTCCTCATCCGCGCTCCCGGGGTGCGCAGCCTGAGGCCGCTGAAGAGTAGAAGGGAAAGAAGGAACTGGAATGTTGGGGGAGGTGGGAGGGAGAGGGTCCGAAAGATTTCCAGAGAGGTCCCAATCCGGTTCAGGGTTGGGAAGAGCAGGGAACTTCTGGGTAGAGTTGGGTTGTGGGGGGAGACGGATATGGAGTCTGCGTGATTGAATATGTTTGGGGAGTGGAGGCTTAGGGCCTAGGTCTGTTTCCTCTTAATTAAGCCCCCAGAAGACCTTTCCGGGGGACGGGTAGAGTTGGTGCTGGGCCTGTCACTTGGCTGAAATATGGGGTCCACTCCGCTTCTCCAGAGCCCCTCAGCAGCCCTCCATGTCTAGGGGTCCCACACGGGGACCAGCTGCCGCCCCGGGCTTCTAGCCAGAACTTCCCATTCCATTCCCTCGATTCTTTCTTTCTCTCCAGCTGCTTCATGTGAGGGCTTGTCAGGCCGCGGGTTGGAGGCCTTAGGGCCAGAGGCGGTGGGACCGGGAGAACCGGTTTGGGGCCAGAACAGGACCAGAGAACTAGCTCTGTACATCCTTCCTCCCTGGCACCTCTTTCCCATCCCTTCTGCTCACCTCCCAACAGCTTTGAGCCCCTCAAGTCCTAGTGTGACTTTGGTGGAGGAGGGGGGTGTCTTTCCCGGTTCCATGTTTCACTCTTCCCGTCCGAGAGGCGCAGTTCTGAGCGCCACCTGGCTCTCAGGACGGGGTCTAATCCTCATCCCTCCTGTTTTCTCAGCCCCTTCCCATTCACTGTGGGGTTGGATTCAGGTGGCTCCTCCGCCTGGGCTGGCCAGCTCAGGACTTCATTTTCCCTCAACCCACTCTTGTCTGGCTGCTGTAAAGAGTGGACGCCAATGGCTTTACTTCCTTTTCTGGCTTTTTTTCCATTCCCCCTGCCCTGCGCCACCATCACATTCACCCTGACCTGTCTTCTTCACACTCTGACCCCAACCGCAAGTTTCAGAGACCCTAACGTCCTAGGGAATGGAATTTCCTGGTCACTTCTCATCATTGGTCATTTCATGCCAAGTCCCCCACGCACGCTTTCCCTCCACCCAGCTCTGGTCAGGTCCCTGGAAAAGAAACAGAAATGGCCTTGTTCTCTCCACTGCCCCTTTCCCTCTCTCCTTCTCCTCCCCCCCCTTCTCCTCTTCCCTCCCAGCACTGTCCACCTCTGTCCCTCAGCTTTGAGCAGGGTGGGGATGTTGAGGGAGGTCCAGTCTCAGCACAGCCTGTCTGCTGGTGTTGGGAATTTCCTCTAATTCTTCATTTTCCACCTGCCATCACCACCATCAGGACAAACCCTAGGACTGACTGACGTCCCACTGACCACAGCTCCTCTCTCTGGGCAGCTGTGTTTTAGCTTCCGCTCCTTCTGATTACTCCTCCCTTCCAGTGGTGGGAAGGGAAGTAAGAGAAAGTCCAGCCTCCTAGATTCTTCCCTCCCCCTGAAGCTGCATTTGAGTGTTTGTGTGATCTCATCTTAACACTGTTTAAAAAAAACAAAAACACCTTTCCTTTTTGTGTGTGTGGGTTTTTTTGTTTTGTATTTGATTGTTAAAAGGATCAAATAAAGCCTAAGGCCCAGAAGGCCCGAGAGAAAAAGAGAGAGAGAAAAGGAGAGCATACTTGGGTGTCTCACTCACCTNCCCAGGCTGGACTGCTGTGGTGCAAACATGGCTCACTGTAGCCTCCAACTCCTGGGATCGGGCAATCCTCCTTCCTCAGCCTCCCCAGTAGCTGGGATGACAGGCACATGCTGCTGCACCCCACTATCTCTTGTTTTTAAATCAGTCTAGGGTGCCAGAGCATCAAGGTTCCCAGCCTGCAAGAAAGGGAGATTCCTATTCATGTTAAAGTGTCATATTTTTGAAACTGCCCTTTTTGGAATCTTTGAGGTTGTCTGTACTATAGGACTGGGGAAATGCCATGAGTCTAAGAAGAAACCCAGATGTGCCCTCCCCTGGCTCGTGGTAGTGGGAAGGGAGGAAGTTCCCTGTGTCTGGTTGGTCGATGAAGCTTGAGGGTGGAATTGGTGAGGAGGGAGGAGAGAATAGGTCCCAGCTGGAAGGGAGCCTGGATCCTACAGGGTGTGAGGCAGAGCAGAGTGGCAGATAGGACATGTGGTGGGTGGGGAAAATATTCCTCATGAGACAGAAGATACCCGGCACATGTACCTACAACCTGTACCCAGAAGATCTATAGAGGACACACGTGGAGATAGGGCCATGCCACGTCTGTGCAAACAGAGGTGTACACACAGGAGTGCAGTGATACAGAGCACAGATAAACAGAGTGTACACAGCCTTCAGGAAGGATCTCAAGGTCAAGTAATAAAGGAACTGCTGACTAGCTTCTGGGAGGGGTTGGATTTTACTGGAGGGAAAGTAGAAGGAACAGGGTAGCAAACAGAGAGGAAAGAAATTCCTCATTGTTGAAAGTCTTTCCTGAGGTCCAGCCTGCCACAGTTAGTCTCCTAGAACCTCAGTGGTCCAGGCCTCGCCTATTCTCAAAGAAAATATAGGTGCTGAGGGCAAGGTAAGAAAAAAGGGAGGGACAGGGTGGAGACCTTGTTTGTGAGAACAAAAAACCACTATTTCCTCTTCAGAGTCACTTAAGTGCCCCTCCCCTTCTGCCCTAAACCCAGAGAGAAGGGAGCTGGAGCTTGTAGCACCCCAACTTTGCTAATTTCTGCCACTGTCCTTTGGTCCTTGCCCATCCTCTTAACTCTAAGTGCTTCTAGCCCCCTTCCTCTCCCTCAGTACCGCCAGCCACTGCTCCTTAACCCCTTGGTGTCCTTTTGGTTCTGTTCCTTTTTCTTAGAGTCAAACTAAGGTTCTTACTCTTTGGGCACATGAGTGTTGGTGTATAGGCCTAGGGCCTCTCAGGGAGCACTGGCAAGAAACAGGCTCATAAGGAGGTTTCTCAAGGATTGGGGGAGGGAGAGATTTCTCACTGATCTTTCTTTTTACTTTCTTCTAATCCAGGGTTCCAAGTCTGAGGAAGACATAACCTTGTGCCTGCCTGCCCACCTGGTCCTGTTCATCTCTCCGGGTCTCAGACACTGACCTTCACTGCTCAGTTAAGGCTTCCAAGCCACTTTCTCTGGACCCATCCAGCTGAGTGAACCTCTGGGGAGAGAGAGGAGTGGGCTGTCCAAACACCAGAGCAAGAGCCCTCTGGGGCCTCAGACAGAGGAGTGAAGCTGGAACCATCAGGGAACATGAGTGAATTTTGGCACAAACTGGGCTGCTGTGTGGTAGAGAAACCCCAGCCGGTGAGTCTCCCCACCCCCACCCTAACCCAAGAGCAGTCAGTTACCGTGTGCAGTGGGTGAGGTAGCCACACCATCTAGGCTCTGCCATCTAAAAAGCACACTTCTTGCCTTCCTCTCTCAGGAGCTTCTGTGGTCAGGCAGCTGTGTATGTGGAACAAAGGGGACTGGGTGATGGAATAAGTGAATAGTCATAGCTGTTATCTCTTGTTCTGTCCATTCTGAGCTGGGCGGGGTTTGTGGGTAGAGCTGCATACCTGCCACTCTCCCCCATTGTTTCGTCATCAGTCAGAGGTGACTTTGACATGTCCTTTCGTCGTCCAGTGTTAACTCTGCAGGTCACTGCCCTCACCACCCTGGTCTGTGGCTTCTGTGCGCTGACGTTGTTCCAGCTTTGCCTTTCAGGCCCTGTGATCTCCCTGTTACAATGCCACATCCCCTCTTCCCACCAGGCCCTTAGCTTTTTAGTGGTTTTCAAGACTCTTTTCCTTTCCTCCATGCTGACCGGAGGAGGGGCCTTCAGACATGACTCCTTATCTTCTCCAAGCAGAAGAAGAAGAGAAGACGGATTGACCGGACCATGATTGGGGAACCAATGAATTTTGTCCACCTGACTCACATTGGCTCTGGGGAGATGGGAGCCGGAGATGGACTTGCCATGGTAACAAGGGAATGGGGAGAGGTTGATACGGGGGTGAGGTCTATAACTGTTCCCTCTTTTTGAAAGTTCAAGCTAGGGACATATGAAAATACTCAATGGGGAAGTAAAAACCTGGGATTCTAGTCTTGGTCACCAGTTGTGGACACTCGAGACCTGGCATTTTAGGTGTCTGGGCTTAGGTTCTCTCATCTTTACAACTTAGCAAATTGTTCTTCACTGGGGTAGGGAATATATATATCTTAATAGTGGGAGGACTTTTTCCAAAAACTCTAATCCTCTCTTCTCCTAATTAAGAACTGCTATCTTGGCCAGGCTTGGTGGCTCCTGCCTGTAATCCCAGCACTTTGGGAGGCCGAGGCGGGCGGATCATGAGACGAGATCGACACCAGCCTGGCCAACATGGTGAAACCCTGTCTCTACTAAAAATACAAAAATTAGCTGGGCGTGGTGGTGCACACCTGTAGTCCCAGTTGTTTGGGAGTCTAAGGCAGGAGAATCACTTGAACCCAGGAGGCAGAGGTTGCAGTGAACTGAGATCACCCCACTGCACTCCAGCCTGGTGACAGAGCAAGACTCTGTCTCAAAAAAAAAAAGAACTGCTATCTCAGCTGGGCATGGTGGCTCACACCTGTAATCTCAGCACTTTGGGAAGCCAAGGTGGGGAGATCACGAGGTCAGGAGTTTGAGACTAGCCTGGCCAACATGGTGAAATCCCGTCTCTACTAAAATTACAAAAATTAGCTAGGCATGGTGGTGGGTGCCTGTAGTCCCAGCTAGTCAGGAAGCTGAGGCAGGAGAATCGCTTGAACCTGGGAGGTGGGGGTCGCAGTAAGCCGAGACCGCCATTGCACTCCAGCCTGAGCAACAGAGCAAGACTCCTTCTCAAAAAACAAAAAAAAAAACAGCTATCTTGGTACTACAGTATATGTATGTGTATATATATATCTATATGGTTAGGAGTGTTGGGACAGGGAAAAAGCTGAGTACCTTTGTCCTAAATAATGTCTAAGATGTACTTCTGTTCCCAAAATAAGGGAAATGGGTCTAGAGATATAGTCTCTTCCTTGATCCTGAAACTCATATATATAGGGGAGAATCCATTGTGAGGGAATGTTATTAGTAAAAAATCCATTTTACCTCATCCTCATGAAGGCTAGTGTGAAAGGAGGCATTGAGACTCCCCTAGGAGGAATGGCGGTTAGTAGGCAGCTGCTATTGTCAAGGAGATGGCATCAACCTCTTCCCTGGAGGGCACGAAATAGAATTCTTACTGTGGGATATGAAGACTTAGGAAGGTGTCTCACATCTGTTTTTTCACAGACAGGGGCAGTTCAGGAGCAGATGAGATCCAAGGGAAACCGAGATAGGCCATGGAGCAATTCTAGGGGCTTATAGCTCCAATAATGGAATGGTGAGTGATTAGAGGAACCAACCCAACACCTCACCCCCATAACAATACAATCTGATACCCTGACTCAGAGCCCTGATCTTCTCACGCAAGAATGGGAGGTGTGGCCAGGCACAGTGGCTCATGCCTGTAATCTCAGCATTTTGGGAGGCTGAGGTGGGTGGATCACTTGAGGCCAGGAGTTCAAGACCAGACTGGCCAACGATACAAAACCCTATCTCTACCAAAAAATACAAAAATTAGCTGGGCACAGTGGTGTGCACCTGTAGTCCCAGCTATTTAGAAGGCTGAGGCATGAGAATCGCTTGAACCTGTGAGGCAGAGGTTACAGCGAGCTAAGGTCACACCACTGCACTCCAGCGTGTGTGACAGAATGAGACTCTGCCTCAAAAAATAAATAAAAAACAAAAAAGGAATGGGAGGTAGGGAGGAATTAGAAGGGAAGATTCAAGCATGTAGGATCTAGGCCAGGTGTGGTGGCTCGCACCTGTAATCCCAGCACTTTGGGAGGCCGAAGTGAGCAGATGCTTGAGGTCAGGAGTTTGAGACCAGCCTGGCAAACATGGTGAAACCCTGTCTCTACTAAAAACACAAAAATTAGTTGGGCATGATGGCACGTGCATGTAATCCCAGTTACTCTGGCAGCTGAGGCACAAAAATCACTTGAACCTGGGAAGGGGAGGTTACAGTGAGCCGAGATCGTTCCACTGCCCTCCATCCTGGGCGACAGAGCAAGACTCCATCTCAAAAAAAAGAAAAGAAAAAAAAAAGTCAGATATAGAAAGACCAAGAGGGTGTTGTACAGACAGAAGTGTGAAGAACACAGTGTACTAGGTGGTGCCTTCTTCCTAAAGCCTTGGTTTTCTATAAGGCTAATCATCTTTAAGAAAAACTTTTTCTTTTTTTTAATTTCAGGTTCTGCCATCTTGAAACCCCCATTCTGTGTCCAGCCCAGAAGAAATGCTGCCCCCACCAGGTCCCTCCTTGAACCAGTGATCTAAGGGCCCCTCTTTTCCCTATCTGCCTAACAGTGCCTCACAGGGTTTGGGGGCTGGACTCCCTCTTCTCCCTCTGGCTATAGCCCCTCCTGGAGATGGGGTCAAGGCAGCAGGACTGACCAAGTGACTACTGGTTAGCCAGAGGAGCTCAGCTGAAGCCCTGGACACCCTCAGATCTGAGATAGGAGTTCTCTGGGAACCTGGAATGAGTTCCTGTCTCCTGGATGATGGTCTGGTAGCTACCTGTTTTTAAACTCTGAACCTGGAATTCCTTAAATAGGGTAGGTGGAGGAGATTATCAAAGCTGAAGCTGGCTTTGCTGAGAAGCTCCCTACCTCCCTGCCCTTCTCTTTCCTCCTGGAATGAACTAATGCAGATGTCAAGCAAGGGCTGGTGGGGGTGCCTACTCCCTTTTCCACTCTGTATCTTTAGATTTCAAACCTTAAGCTCACAGCCCCTCAATATCTCTCCGTTAATACCAGTGTCTCATTCTCTAATTAGGCCTTTAATCCTCTGTTTCTGTTGACTAGCTTCCCGGCAACTTTTCTTTTTAAAAATATTAAAACTTTAATTCAGGTTCTCTTAATTATCCCCATCCTGCTGTTGCCTCTGCCCTTAACTCTATCCCTATTAGAAACCTTATTGTTTCCCACAGAGTAAGAGTTAAGAGGGAGCTCTTCATGTGATGACGTTCCATTTAAGTCTTGGGGCATCTGTCCTGCCCTCTGCCCACCTCCCTGCTGGCCCGGGTGAGAGGAGGAAGAGGGGTCTGGAGAGAAACCCACAAGGTGGCAGAACTAGGAGTTATGTCTCAAGGTGGACTTCTGATCATTGAGGATGGTAAGATAAATAGGTTGAAAACAACCATCTGTGAGTTTAGGAGTCTGAAGATCCTCACAGCACA
Source organism: Cebus imitator (assembly GCF_001604975.1). Taxonomy (NCBI): domain Eukaryota; kingdom Metazoa; phylum Chordata; class Mammalia; order Primates; family Cebidae; genus Cebus; species Cebus imitator. The sequence goes on from NW_016107503.1 coordinate 5,155,316, forward strand.
GGAGCAGGGAGAGGCTCTAGAACAAGGTTTCACAACCGAGATGCCTTTGACATTTTGGGTTGAAGAGTTCTTTGTAAGGGAGACCTGTTTCCTGTTTTGTGCATTACATCATTACAGGGTGTTTAGCAGCATCCCTGGCCCACCGTAGTTACGACAACCAAAAATGTCTCTATACGTTGCTAAATTTCTCCTAGGGGGCAAAATCACCTCCATTTGAGAACCACAGCTCTAAAGTCAAGATGTTTTTCTCTTAAGTGATTTCTGCTTGGCACGCTACCCTCATCATGTTACTCATCTTAAGCCTGAGCCATGGATGAACTAGGACCCCATATAAATTAGGTTCAATAGAGCTGCACATAATCTCCAAACAATTCTCTATTCAGTGTTTTGCCTGTGCTCGCATGTCGCTATGGACAGGTACCATGCTCCTCCGTTCTCCCACTCTGAAGAAGTGGTTCCTGCAGTGTAGAGACATGAACAGGGTATGGTAGGACTGGGGAAAGGGGAGACAGAAGCAGTAGATACACTCCTTATCCTCGCCAAATTTTAAGCCCTATTTCTGTGCCCTAGTCCTAGATCCAGACACACATTAGACTCAGGGAGTTTTGTCTGAAGACCAGGTCCCACTGCCCCCCAGCTGAAGAGTTGGCTTTAGATGGGAAAACAACGCAGGAGCAGGGGTCTTTAGGCACTTTCAGTATTCTCAGGTGTTCGTTCTGGCCCTTCCAGGGTAATTAGGAAGGCAGAACAAGACAGATGAGCTCCTTCCTGCTCTGAGACAAGAAGGCTGGGGTCTCATTAGCTTTGTGACAGGAAACATCCTGTTTTATGGTAGTGGGTTCAGGAATGTAGGAACTGGTATCCATTCTGCCAATTCCACCACCCATTCAGTGTGCTTCCACCTACAGAACAGTGACTGAGGTTCTATTTTTTTCCCTCAAATTTCCATGTATTTTCTGCCATTTTTCAGGGTCTAAGATTGGTCATACATTCCCAGTTTACTCTCAGTTCTAGTCAAGCTAGTTGCTCTGAAAGTAACCCAACTTGTTGCCCTAAAATAGCTCAGTAGCTTGAGTGTTATACTAGAGATCTAGAGGGTTAACAGGATAGGTAGAAAGACTGGAGACTCCTGGAATCTCTGGATTCATTCAGCCTCATTCTAATACCTCTTCTTTGGACACAGTCTTTTTCCTTTGGTGCTCTCTTGCCTTTAGCTACCTTCTCTAATATGTATGCTACCATCGCTAATAAAGTGATGGGAATGGGTTTGAGAGTCATAATTTATATTAAAAAGTTGTTGGACTTTTAAATACATTTTTCAAATAAAAAATTTAAGCAAAATAGTTGCAGAGTAATCATTGCAGGTGTGTGCTGGATTAAAGGATGGATATGGCTGATGAAGATAATACCTCAAAAGTGGCTGAGATGGAATTTTATACCAACATTGCCCTTTTGAGGAGAGAGGGCTAAGCATTATGAAAGCAAGACCACTGCCATCTTTCAAGGGCTCGGCTCCTTGTTCTTCCTACTCCCTTTTCTTAGCGTTTATTTGAGATTTTTCAAGTCTGTAAAAGAAGTACTTGTTTTAAAACAATGTTGGAAATGAGGAAAATGAGCAATATCAACATTTTATCCTAAGAGACAGGGAGTAGAAACAAGGCAGAGGCTGCTAATTACACAGTTCAGTCTTAGGGATGAAGAGATTTATGTCTCTCCTCCCTCAGGTACCTCTGTGGAAAAAAAAAAAAAAACCCACAAGACCAAACAATGTATTTTCCAGTTTTGTTTTCTGTACTCAAAATATCTAGTGGGTGCTAGGATTGAAAGGGCAAGAGAGGTTGACATGCTGACACCTCCTCTGTGGATGAAGTGGCCATTACCTCTGGTTTCTGTCTATCTGGGTAAGGAAAAAGAGAAAAAGGGAAATTACAACCACATCTATATTCTTTTCCTTGCTTCATCTCCCCCTCCCACAAACCCATCTCAACCTTACTGCCCCCCGCCCCCACTTATTTTGTATCAGTAGTGGTACTGGATACACAAGGAGGAAAAAAACAAAATGACCAAGTATATGCTTTGTTTATCGCCTTTCCTTCCTCAAAGTCCTGTCATCTGTAACAAGTCAACCAGAACCTTTGGGAGTTCGTGGTAATGCAGAGGACAGTTCTCCCGGATGCTAGTGCTGACGAGGGTCAATAGTTAACTAATACAGCTTAACAGTAACAACAGCCAAAATCTGAGATCTTACTATGTGCACTTTACCTCAATCAATCTTCACACCCTATGAAGTATTATTATTCCTGCTTTTCAGATGAAGAAACAGGTTTACAAAGCTAGTAAGTGGCAGAGCCACAAGATTTAAACCAGGTTTGACTAAAAAAAA
>NW_016107503.1:5158258-5162527 GCF_001604975.1 Cebus imitator
AGTATTTCCAATCTTAACTATTTGGTCAATAATCACGTAATGTGCAGTAAGACATTTTACCTAATGACCAATCAGTAGTTGCTCAATAAATAATAGGTAGAATCAATGACCAACAATAACATGAATAACCAATGCATGTTATGAATCAATAACCGGGTAAGTCAGTAACAGTTCATGTAAGCAACACCGGCTGGCTTAGCAACCGGGTTTTAGATATCAGGACTTTTCAGATCCATCAGCCAAGATCCTGGCTCATCACTAAACACTTACTGGTTGCATCTCTGTGAACACTGAAGAGAGGCTATTCCAAATATCCTCCAGGCCAATCCTGACCTGTTTCCAAAAAGCCAGGGCTGGGCAGGGGCTGGTGGGTGGCAGGCTGGGACTGCTTCTGAGATGGATGGTGGGCGGGGAGGTAACGGTGGTCCTGGTAGTGCTCTGAGAGGCACAGTTGGTGTCAGTACAGAGACTTGTGTCCAGGGGGCACTCTTCCCGAAGTCGGTTGCAGGGACATTGCTGGTAGGTGCAGGGCTTGTGCTCCGTGCGGAGTTGGCTCAGAGCCCCAACTCGAAGGCGCCCGGAAAGGCCATGCAGCTTCCCAGACCGGGTCCGGCTCATGGTGCCCGACTTGCAGTGGCAGTGCCACGGGCCCCAGGGCATGAGCACCAACTGCAGATCCTCAGGAGGGGGCATGGCTGTGGCTGTGGGCGAGGGTGACGGCCACAGGCTCGGGGTGGACCCGGCTGTGGACCACTGGCTCAGGGTGGGCTCCGAGCCTGGCAGGTCCCCAGTAGACCTCCAGGTGGAGCGCGGCAGGCTCGTGGTCAGCCTGATTTCGGGCTCCTGACTATTGGCTACGAATATCGTGCTGGAACTCCCCGCTGTACTGGGAGTCGTACCGGGAAGCGCTCTGCTGGTGTTATCCTTTCCGGCACTAATCACAACCCCCTCTTCCAAAGACCCATCCTCCTCGTTGTTGGAGGACAACCGGTTAAAGCCTGTGAACACTGTGGAGGCCAAGAGCTCGGCAGCCGCTGGGCCAGCCAGGCGGTCGGCGTTGGCCATGGCATCGTTTTCGTCCTCTAGGATTATCCTTGTCTTTCGGGGGAGACCGGTCCGGGCGGTGCTCCGGTAGCGGCGGGTCATGGGGCCCCCCAGGCGTAAGCTCACGGGCTGCCTTGTGGTCGGAGTCTGGGTCAGGCCTTGGGCCCCCGCCGCCAGGAGACCCAGACTCAGCAGCAGGGCCCAGAGCAGCGCGCCGGCGGCGGGGAGCATGGGCTGGGCTCTTGGGGTTGGGAGGGAGGCCAGTGAGGCAAGTCCTGCCTGCTACCTTCGCTCCCTCCCTTCCGCTCTCGACCCACCGGGTCGTTTGAACCGAAGCCCGCGGGGAAGGGGACGGGGTTCGACGCGCAGAGGCGCGCGCCACGCAGGATTGCTCCTGCAGCCGCAGGGACTAAATTAAAAATCCTAAGGAACCTCTGTGGCAAGAACTCAGTGTCAGAACCGAAAGAAGGATTGTGATGCAAGGGGTGGTGAGAGTCGTTCACGTCTTTGGAGCAGAGCTTAAATGTCTCATCGCAGTTTATTAGCCGCTACAGATCTCAATTTACTCAAGAGGGCAAATATACAGGTTTTGAAAGCACTCCTTCCCAGGCTCACAGGCAGCAGACATGACTTAGAAGGAAAAAGGGCATACAGCGGTTCTTCAAGATTTAATGAGCTGGCTCTCCCGGCTCCCAGCAGGCAGGCTGGCTGTCAAGTAAGCCTCTTCCATCCAAGGTGGAAGGATCACAGCCCCTCCAGTTAGAGAGGAAGAAAATGAGGACTCAAAAAGATGAAGGTATTTGCCCAAGGTTCTACAGCGAAAGCAGGATTAAAACCCACAGCTCTGCATATCCCATACAAAATGACCCTACACTCAGCCTTCCACCCCAACAGCTGGAATGAAAGTCACCCAGAAGATCAGTCCCAGTCTCAAAGCCCCCCGAAGGCAGGGGTCATGCAAAGGATGAAATCCCACTGAGAAGTGAAGATCCGGTGGTACTGAGGTTGGGGATAAGATGATTTACAAAACAGCTCAGATGTTTCTGGGATTCAAGTGCAGGCAGATCACCATCTTTGCTTGGTTCTAAGGCCCTTTATCCAGTCCTGTGCTAGGTCCCTCCTGAGCCATGGAGATCCTGGTCCAGCCTAGGAAAGGGACAGGGGGAGGAGAGAAGTGGTTCAGGGGCAGGACTTGGGTTTTACATTCTGGCCTGGGGAGACAAGCCAGGTGAATTGGAAGAGCTAGGTGATTGGGATGAGTCATCATTTAGCACTTTTGCTCCCTAGCACCCTCTCCTCCCCTGGGATATCATCCGTTCACTGCCAACGCATCTCCTCCTAATTTCTAGGGCCAGGCTGAATCTCCTCTGCACTGTGATTATTCCTTGTTGCCTCTGCACTTATATATAGGTTTTTTTCATTTATTCTTGTGGGATGCAGTAGTGTCCTTCATTTCTTCTTTGGGTATGTGCAGTTTTCCCATATATACTGAAGCACCCAAAAGCAGGGCCTCTATCTTTTCATTCTGTTGCATGTCCCCCAAGGCATTAAAAAAGTAGGGTTGGCTTTACACATCCCACCCCCAAAGCTTTATCCTCAAGTGTGAAACTCACTGTCTGACAGCTTCAGGGATGTGGACTTGATCCAGGGATATGAGTTGGGCCAGCTCCTCCAGGCTGTCCAGAAAACGGATTTTTCGTGTGAATTTGGAACTGAAAAGAGAGAATAAACCAACTGTTTCGTATTGGGAGAAGCCTTCCCAAAAATCCTTGCAAAGAAAAATGTGGAAGTAGAGTGTTATTAAGGCTAGAAAGAATCAAGGTGGAGAAAGATCTTCTTAATCTTGATTTTGAAAATGTGGAGAAGGAGAGGGGAGTCCTTGCTCCTAGCTGTTACCTGATAAAGGGCCGAAGCAGTGCCAGAAATGCCTTCACATACCACGTGGCGTGGACAACCACCAGGGCTCGCAGGTTTTTTCGCAGCCTAAAAAAGAACATGAGATCATCCTATTTCTTTTTCCACCTTTATGTGTGAAGATCATGTGGAACTGTTTTCTGTACTGTAATTTCCTTCACTTCTCTAGTTTCTAGATTTATCTGTTACTTGGGTTTAATCCCCATTCCATTAGCTGTAATCTCAGCTCCACCCATCTTACTTAGCCTTCCATGATCCTCATTTTTAAAAAACTCTCCTTTCAGAATCCCTCAGCCTGGTCTTTTTCTGCTCCATTTCCCTCTTGTGCCCTGCCCTCATGTAAGTTCATTTCGCATGCTTCTCCATCGCTCTATGACCAAGACTACTTATAAAACGCTAGGTGGAAGAAGACCAGCAAGGAGGAAAAAAAGAAGGGAGACAAGAAGAGAAAAGTGAGCAAAGGGAGATGGGGGAAACCAAAAGGGGAAAAAAAACCTGAGAAGAAAAAGAAGACACAGGGCCGGGCGCAGTGGCTCAGGCTTATAATCCCAGCACTTTGGGAGGCCAAGGCAGGCCATCACCTGAGCTAAGGAGTTTAAGACTGGACTGAGAAACATGGCAAAACCCTGTCTCTAACAGAAAAAGATAGAAAAATTAGCTAGGCGTGGCGGTGGTGCACACCTGTGGTCCCAGCTACTCGGGAGGCTGAGGTGGGAGGATGACTTGAGCCAGGGAGGCAGAGGCGGCAGTGAGCCAAAATCGCACTACTGCACTGCAGCCTGGGCAACAGAGAAGACACGCAGGTCAGTGACGAAGGCAGAGAAGAAGACAATGGAGGTGTGGAACAGGAAATAAATGGCAAGACTGAGAGAGAAGAGGAAGAGTGCTTTCTGTGTTCTAGGCAATGTGCCACACTAGTTTACTCGATTTTCACAAATACCCAGTGGCAAAAGTATAATCATTGCCATTTTACAGATAAAGAAGCTGAAGTGGCCGGGTGCAGTGGCTCATGCCTGTAATCCCAGCACTTTGGGAGGTGGGCAGATCGCTTAAGATCAGGAGTTTGAGACCAGCATGGGAAAAATGGCAAAACTCCATCTCTACAAAAAATACAAAAGTTAGCCAGGCATGGTGGTCCATGCCTGTAGTCCCAGCTACTTGGGAGGCTTGAGGTGGGAGTATCACTTGAGCCTGGGAGGCAGAGGTGGCAATGAGCCGAGACTGTGCTGCTGCACTCCAGTCTGGATGACAGAGCCAGACCCTGTCTCAAAAAAAACCAACAACACACACACACACACATACACACACACA
>NW_016107503.1:5165832-5169444 GCF_001604975.1 Cebus imitator
TTTTTAGTAGAGACGGGGTTTCACCATGTTGACCAGGACGGTCTCGATCTCTTGACCTCGTGATCCACCCGCCTCGGCCTCCCAAAGTGCTGGGATTACAGGCTTGAGCCACCGCGCCCAGCCCATTTTTGTATTTTTAATAGAGACGAGGTTCTGCCATGTTGGTCAGGCTTTTCTCAAAACTCCTGACCTCAGGCGATCTGCCTACCTTGGCCTCCCAAAGTGCTAGGGGTTACAGGCATAGCCACCGTGCCCAGCCATATAACCTATCTTGAGGAATGACTCAATTCATCTAGCTGCCTGAGAGAGAAAACTGTATTATTATTACTGTGTTCTGTTAGAGACAGGGACTCACTGTGCCACCCAAGCTGCAGTATACTGGCGTGACCTTTGCTCACTGCAGCCTTGACCTCCTGGGCTCAAGTGATGTTCCCACCCCAGCTTCCCAAGTAGCTAGGGCTGTGGGTACACTTCAGCATGCCTGGATAATGAGAAAACTGCATGTCATGTGAAACTCTATCAGCTCTGAAATCAACTGGACTCCAGATTGTCTCCCATCTATCTCTGCTAGTCTTTCATCATCTTTTCCACTACTGCTCTCCCGGTTTGGGTTCTGAGTATTTCTCACCTGGCCTTGGAACTGGCCTCCTGACTACTTGCCCTCTGCCTCTAGTCTGTTTTTTTCCAATCTACCCTCTTATACCACTGCTAGAGCAAGCTTTCCTTTTTTCTTTTTTTTTCTTTTGAGATGGGGTCTTGCTCTATCTTGTAGGCTGGAGTGCAGTGGCATGATCTTGGCTCACTGCGAACTCTACTTTCCCGGCTCAGGAGATCCTCCCAGCTTAGCTCCAGAGTAGCTAAGCTAAGTAGTAGGGATTACAGATATGTGCCATAAAGCCCGCCAATTAAAAAAATTTTTTTTTGTAGAAATAGGGTTTCACTTTGTTGCCCAGGCTGGTCTCGACTCTTGGGCTTGTTCTGCCCTCCTCGGCCTCCCAACGTGTTGGGATGCATGAGCCACTGCACCCAGGCTCTTTACCTTTTTATTCAAATAATAACATATCATACTCGCCCTTCTGCATGATCTTTTCATAGCAATAGAAAGAGGTGCTTAATTAAAAAACAAAAAAAGTTGCACAGCCAGGCACAGTGGCTCAGTCCTGTAATTCCAACACTTTGGGAGGCTGAGGCAGGAGGATTGTTTGAGGCCAGGAGTTCAAGACCAGCCCGGGCAACATAGCAAGACCCTGTATCTACAAAAATATATAAAAATTAGCCACGTGTGATGGCGTGCACCTATAGTCTCAGATACTTAAGAGGCTGAAGCAGGAGGATTGCTTGAGCCTAGGAGACTGAGGCTGCAGTGAGCCAAGATTGTGTCATTACATTCCAGCCTGGGCAACAGAGAAAGACTGTCTCAAAAACAAAATGTGGTCTAGTATTTAGTATTCCATTAGATGGATCACCATAACCAACGCAATACCTTACTACTGGATCTTTAGGTTGTTTCCAGTCTTTTCAGAGTCATTAAATTTGATCATGTTATTCCTTTGATTAAAACCTTACTGGGCTGGGCATGGTGGCTAAGGCCTGTAAACCCAGCACCTTGGGAGGCCAAGGCAGGTGGATCACTTGAGGCCAGGAGTTCAAGAGCAGCCTGGCCAACATGGTGAAACCCCACCTCTATTAAAAATACAAAAATTAACTGGGTGTGGTGGTACACGTCTGTAATCCCAGCCACTCAGGAGGCTGAGGCACGAGAATCACTTGAACCCAGGAAGCAGAGGTTGCAGTGAGCCGAGATTGCACCACTCCACTCCAGCCTGGGCGATGGGGTAAGACTCTATGAAAAACAAAAACTTATCATGACTCCCTGTTGTCTATAGATAAAACCTAAACTCCTTAGCATGGCAGCAAGGGCTTCCATGATTTGACCTTCGCCTACTTAGCCCAGCAGCACGAGCCTTTGTCATTCTCTCTTCACCTCCCAGCTCTTCACATTAAAATCGTCATGCTTCATACTTTGAATTCCCCAACATGCCATACTATTGCTTCGTTGCTTCTGCTTCTTCTACTTAGAATGCCCTGTCTCCAACTACCTGATAACCATCAGCCTCAGCTTTCTTTTTTTTTTTTTTTTGAGATGGAGTCTCACTCTATCGCCCAGGCTGGAGTGCAGTGGTGTGATCTCTGCTCACTGCAACCTCCACCTCCTGGGTTCAAGCAATTCTCCTGTCCCAGCCTCCTGAGTAGCTGGGATTATAGGCGCATGCCATGATGCCTGGCTAATTTTTGTATTTTTAGTAGAGATGGGGTTTCACCATGTTGATCAGGCTGATCTCAAACTCCTGACCTCGTGATCCACCCTCCTTGGCCTCCCAAAGTGCTGGGGTTACAGGAGTGAGCCACCACGCCTGACCAGCGTCAGCTTTCAACACTCAGCTCAGAATCACCTCCTTCACAAAGCCTCTCCTAACATCTCTCAGGCAGAAGTGACCTTTTCCTTCTCCCTGCCTATGCCGTACCCTATACATATATAGATCATAACTTTTAACTGCAATTATTTGTATACATGTTTATTTCCTACTAAGCAGAGAATTCCCTGTAGGGCCTCTCTTCATCTTTATAACCCCAGTCCTATACATGACAGTATATAACAGGCATTCAATTAAATTTTCCTTAATAAACCAAGGGCTCCCCTCCCCGTCTATGACTACTCTCACTTTGGACCTATAAGCCCTGCTCTTTCATTTGAGGAAACCAATTTTGCTGGCGGTAGCTCTTGGTCTCCACCTTATTAGTTCTAACTGCAGTCCCATTAAGTCCATCCTGATCCTTTAGCGCTAGCCTCTACTTCTACCAGCTCTGGGTCCTCTGGTTTGCTTCCCACCTTCCCATTCAAATTCGTGTCCACTGTCCAGCTGCTCCGAGTCTGAAGGTGTCTCTAATTCGTCTACTTCCAGGTCAGAACTCCCATCAGGAGAGGAAGGTGCAGACTGGGTGGGCGAAGCTCCATCATTTCCAGGCCCCTTAGTCAGACTCAGTCGCAACTCTGGGGCAGAAAGACGCTTGCGCATGGGGCGCTGGCCACACAGGGCTAAAGTGAGGGGGGTACCTGCGGTTGGAGAAAGGAGGAAAAAGAGAACCAAGATGGATGTGTGTGTTGGGGGGCCGAGAGGGCTAGAATTCCTTGTATGTGACAGTGATAATAGGGGGTGAACTCTGAAGACGGACACAGGGGACATTTGGGAAAGGGGGAAATGGAACTGTAAGGGGATAGAGGTGGCACAGGCCTTCACTGGACTAGAATCAAGAACTTGAGGCCAGGCGCGGTGGCTCACGCCTGTAATCCCAGCACTTTGGGAGGCCGAGGCGGGCGGATCATGAGGTCAAGAGATCGAGACCACCCTGACCAACATGGTCTCTACTAAAAAATACAAAACCCGTCTGTACTAAAAAATACAAAAAAATTAGCCGGGCATGGCAGTGCGTCCCTGTAGTCCCAGCTACTCGGGAGGCTGAGGCAGGAGAATTGCTTGAAACCGGAAAACGGAAGTTGCAGTGAGCTGGGATTGTGCCATTGCACTGCAGCCTGGCCATAGAGCCAGACTG
>NW_016107503.1:5169899-5179536 GCF_001604975.1 Cebus imitator
TTCACCATGTTGACCAGGATGGTCTCGATCTCTTGACCTCGTGATCCACCCGCCTCAGCCTCCCAAAGTGCTGGGATTACAGGCGTGAGCCACCGCGCCTGGCCTGCTTTCTTTTTTTTTTATTGTTTTTTGAGATAGGGTCTCACTCTTTGCCCAGGCTGGAATGCAGTGGCACAATCATGGCTCACTGCAGCCTCTACCTCCAGGGCTCAAGTGATCCTCTCACCTCAGCCTCCCAAGTAGCTGGGACTACAGGTGTGCGCTACCATGCCTGGCTACATTTTGTATTTTGGTAGAGATGGGTTTTTGCCATGTTGCCCAGAGTCTTGAACTTCTGAATTCAAGTGATCCACCTGCCTTGGCCTCCCAAAATGCTGGGATTACAGGCATGAGCCACCATGCCTGGCCTGTTTTCCTTTTTTGAATTTTTTTACTTCAAGTCCTAATTCACCATCCTTGTATCCATTTGTTTGTTTTTTTGTTTGTTTGGCTTTGTTGTTTTTGAGACAGAGTTTCACTCTTGTTGCCCAGGCTGGAGTGCAGTGGCGCAATCTCAGCTCACTGCAACCTCTGCCTCCCGGGTTCAAGCAACTCTCCTGCCTCAGCCTCCAAAGAAGCTGGGACGACAGGCATGTGCCACCATGCCTGGCTAATTTTGTATTTTTAGGAGAGATGGGATTTCACCATGTTGGTCAGGCTTGTCTCAAACTCCTGACCTCAGGTGATCCACCCGCCTCGGCCTCCCAAAGTGCTGGGATTACAGGCGTGAGCTGCCCATCCCTTCCTCCTCCCAGCCGCCCTCACACGATCTCACCTAGGGAATTCTTCATCCTGCCATTCCTCCTTCAGCTCTAATTCCCCACGTCTCAGGGCTGCTCCTAGTTCTGCTGCTTCTCCACTCTCCCTGACCCTAAGACAGACACCCAAGAAGAAAAGAGTGAGGGAACTGAACAGTAGGTAACAATAATTGGAGTGAAGAACAGTAATTGAGATACAGAGCAGAGAGTAGGCCTTCAAAAGAACTCAGGCCTCTTGCCTCCTACAAAGGTATTTCTTTCACCTTCACCACTTACTAGATTGCCTGCTGTTGGGTTTGGGAGCAGAGGACAAATGGAATATAAAGTTAATCATATTTACCTCTACAGCAATTGCTCCACCTATGAAGTGGGGGTGAGAGATGTACCACATTACAATTGGCTGGAACCCAGCTAGACCCACCCAGCTATCACTGAGCAAAGTCAGGCAAGACGGCACCTAGTCAGGCCTGCCTTTCCTCCACCGTGCTGGGGAGTGGCTAAGGGAAAACGCGGCATAGGTGGAGGGGTGGGGAAAAAAGCTAAGAAGAAAGATTTGCCGGGAACGAGAACCTGGACCTAAACTCAGTTCTGGTTCAGCTTTCCTGATGGTCATTCTGGAGGGAGAGGGTTAGAAAATAAAGAACACAGGCAGATTTATCAGATACAACATGATACAGAAACTTCCTTTATTTTTAAATATTTTATCCTGGATTCCCCTGTTTCCTATTTCCATACCATACTGACATTTCCTACCTAAAACCACCCTCATCCCTTCTCTGCAAATTCTCTAAGAGTCTTGTCTCCTTGAGGAACCTGAGATTTGACCCAGTAAGAGCTGGGTGGTGGGAAAGTCTCTCAGGACTGTTTATTCTGTTTCTAATCAAGTGAGCCAAGATTTTACTTACCCAACATCTAACGTCTTTTTTCCTGCCTCTTGTATGGTTCCCATCTTCACAAGTCTTCCTGTCTTCTTTAAACACCTAAGAGTTGTTGGGGAGCTGGGTGTCCCAGCCCCCAACACTTCTTTACCTTTTTTGTCTCAGCTGTGGTAGTTCTGGCCTCCAAGGAGGGAGGTGTGGAAGGGAGGTAACCTCATCTTCAAACAGGTTTTGCCACCTCCTCTCCCAAGGAGCAGGTTTGCCCAAAAGAAAAACCCTGCCTCCTCTGAGGGGGCGGGCTTTGGGGAGGAGGGCATTTTCTAGGGGGAGCAGTCTTGGCTGAGTCTAGGAAGGCAATTTGTTCTCTTATACCCTTCTCAAAGTTGCTCTTTACACAAACAAGCAAAAAGCCAGGAGAAATCATTGTGTTCCTAAGGCTGTTATCTTGGGCCTACTTTTCAAGCATAAGCAAACTGGGGAGACGGAATATGTTATAAGGAGGTTTCTGGGAGAATAAACAAGTTGAAGGGGAGGCTGAGGATGAGGAGAGACAGAAGCCTGTTGCTCCTTATTCCCAAAAAGAGTCAACAGAAAGAAGCCATTAAGTGTAATGGGAAGAAGGGAGATGAATTTTGAGGAGACTGAAACAATTATCACAGAGAAAGGCCCAATTACACCTGTAAAAACAAAGACAGTAAGATCCCAAACAGGAAAAAAGTATTTAATACTTTAACAAAATGCAAAATAAAGTACCCAAGTTACAAAACATAAATTCCTTTGGTTCGTGATCACACCACTATTTTTACCTTCCACATAGCTACAGACATCACACCCTCAAAGTGAAGTCACAGACTGTCCCCCTCGTACTGAAGATGTCATGCCAAAACCATCACATACCCCACTGTTCAGTGAAACTGTTGGCAACGTACAGAGAATAGAGCTGTGGGGTAGGAAAAGGGGTAAAGGGTTGGTCTGAAAAAAAAAAAAAAGTGGGGGGAGACTCTACACATGCAGAACAAGTCAGTGGGAGGGAGCTCTCTGCTGGGTCACATGTCATAAACCACACCCCTATTCATGCTACATGAGGCTGAGTCCTTGCTACAATCACACAGAAATACAGACAATCACGGGAACCTGAGCACCCCCAGGGATAACAGAAGAAAAATACAGAAAAGCAGAGGAGAGAAAGAACGGCAGCAAGAGGCAGATCACAGAATACCAGGGAACACCTCGTCCCAACCCTGTTTTATAGATGGGGAAAGTGAGACCTAGAGTAGTGAAGTGTCTTGCCAAAACACAGTTTATGGCAGCATTAGAACTCCATGCTTCCTTTTAAAACGAGCAAGGAGAAGAAGAGATGGACAAGAAATTGATAGGCCTGCTAAGCCAGGGGACAGACCCGGGCCTCTCATTCCAGTTCTGCGGTCATTTTGGAAGAGTGCCTATGAGGTCATTAAGGCCTTTCTGGGTGCTTTCTTAATTCTCGAGAATCAGGAGCCATCAGGGTTCTAGGTGGCTCTGGGACAGGGGGATCCAAGAAACAGCCAGGCCACCTGATCAGGACAGAAGACAGTGGCCTCTAATCTGCTCCCAAACTAGATCTGAAACAGTCACAGTGAGCTCAGAATAGAAATTCAGCCATCTCTGAATCAAACACCATCACCTAAATGGTGGCAGAATGGAGAGTCACAGAGCTGGAAATCCGCTGGGGAATGAAAACTGGAATAAGTTTCCACAGCGCACTCTCTTTTCTCTCTAGCTTGAGGCAGGTATTCCATAAATACTTGAATGAATGAGAATAAATGAAAACATGGAGACCATCAATGACTGTTTAGTTCCATGACAGATATTGGTTCTGTTCAAGATCCATGCTGAGGGCACTTTGGGGTCTACATTCTTTTTGTCCCACTGTGCTGGGACTGTAGACGTGTCACACTGTGCCCCTGGCAAATGAAATACAGGGAGGTGTAGACTTAAATAATAAAATGTATCTGATTGGTAGAGATTAGGGGGAAAAGGTGGAAAGCCATTCTTAAAGCAGCTGCTTTCTTTCACTTTTTTCTCCTCTCAGTTTTATGAGAACAGTACACCAGATCCTGGAGCAATGAAGACCGAATTGCTGAATCTCCAGACATCTCAAAACATGCATGTGAAGTGAGTCAGGTGCCTCACCCACTACCTCCTCCCCTCCCAACAGTCACTTCTTGGACAGGGAGGCAGTGGTCGACTGTGACAGTGAGATCTGACTGCACTTCTCGAAGACCGCCTCGGCGGAGAGTTTAGGCAGCCCCTGATCCAGAGGGCACTCATCTACCAAGCTGTTCATGGGCGTGGGGGGCAGCGGAGGGTCCTCCTCATCTTGACTCAGTCCAGAAATCAGGGAGTGACTTGCTCTGTCCAATTCCTTGTCCACCTGCTCCCTGGACACATCCACTGTCTCAGGCTGTCCTGAAGGGATCTTCATGGAGTCAAAATATGCTGACAGGGCTTCCTGGAGCAGGGGCAGAAGTTTCTTTCGAGAGACCTGGGTGTTGCCTTGAAGATAGGCATGGAGGTTAGGGTGGATGCTTGAGGTAGGGGTGAGCTTCAGGGGCGGAGACTGGGAGTGTTCCAGGACTTCACAGATCTAAAGAGGAGACAATAACAGGGAAATGTTATATAACCTGCTGTAGCAAAGCACTGAGGCTTCTAAGTGAGAGGCTTGCTCTACAGAAGAGAAAGCTTTCAAGAAGTAAGTTATCCTCGAGGCCAGGTGCAGTGGCTCACGCCTGTAATCCCAGCACTTTGGGAGGCTGAGGTGGGCAGATCACTGAGGTCAGGAGTTCGAGACCAGCCTAGTCAACACGGTGAAACAATGTCTCTACCAAAAATACAAAAATCAACCATAGCCGGATTGTGATGCATGCCTGTAATCCCAGCTACTCGGGAGGCTGAGACAGGAGAATCACTTGAACCCAGGAGGTGGAGGATGCAGTGAGCCAAGATCTTGCCACTGCACTCCAGCCTGGGTGATAAAGCAAGACAAAAAAAGAAAAGTAAGTTATCCAGAGTTTGGTTTTATTGTTTGCAACCAACGGAACACTAATATTCACAGTATATATATATATTTTTTGATATGGAGTCTCGCTCTGTCATCCAGGCTGGAGTGCAGCGGCACGATCTTGGCTCACTTGATGTCTCCGGGGATCAAGTGATTCTCTTACCTCAGCCTCCCATGTAGCTGGGACTACAGACAAGTGTCACCGCATCTGGCTAATTTTTGTATTTTTAGTAGAGATGGAGTTTCACCACGTTGGCCAGGCAGGTCTCGAATTCCTGACCTCAGGTGATCCACAGGCCTTGGTCTCCCAAAGTCCTAGGATTATAGGTGTAGATGATGGCATAGTTAAACCAGAACCCAGGAACCTTAGCTTCTAATCTAGTGTTGTTTCCAAGAGTATAACTGTGCTCAAGAACTTGAACTAGGATGGGACTAGAATTTATCTAGAGGTCAGAGGGATGGAGGAAGAAAGAATGAATTGAACAAAATAAGATTGGTATCACTATTACCCTCACTTACATGTATGGAAACTGAGGCTTGGATGATTAGGTAACTGGCCTAAGGTCATAATTTGCATGACACAAAACTGACACTGAGCCCAGAGCTGTCACCAAAGCCAGTGTTCTAAAGCAATATTATACCACCCCTAACAAAGGAGAAAGAGCAGATGGTAGAGGAGGCTGTGAGAAAAGGACTCCTGGCCAGGCACAGCGGCTCAAACCTGCAATTCCAGAACTTTGGGAAGCTGAGGCTGGTGGGTCACTTGAGTCCAGGAGTTTGAGACCAGCCCAGGCAATACAGCAAGACCCTCTCTACAAAAAATACAAAAAAAAATTAGCTGGCCATGGTGGTGTATGCTTATACTTAGGAGGCTGAGGTGGGAGAACTGCTTGAACCTGGGAGGCAGAGGTTGTAGTGACCTGAGATTGTGCCATTCATTGTGCCACTCCAGTCTGGGCAACAGAGCGAGAGACCCTGTCTTGAAAAAAAGAGAGAGAGAGAGAGAGAGAGAGAGAGAGAGAAAGGACTCCTGTTTCCAAGCATAGGGGCAGCCTGGACAATGGTGGAGTCATTAGAAATCCTCACAGCTGGCCGGGCACAGTGGCTCACACCTGTAACCCCAGCACTTTGGGAGGCTGAGTTGGGTAGATCATCTGAAGTCAGGAATTCGAGACCAGCCTGGCCAACACGGTGCAACCTCATCTCTACTAAAAATATAAAAATTAGCTGGGTGTGGTGGCAGGTGCCTGTAATCCCAGCTACTCGGGAGGCTGAGGCAGGAGAATTGCTTGGACCGAGGAAGTGGAGGTTGCAGTGAGCTGAGATCGTGCCATTGCACTCCAGCCTGGGTGACAAGAGCGAGACTTCATCTTAAAAAAAAAATAAAGAAGCCAAAACAGAAATCCCCACAGCTTCAAAACGGCAGGGAGAAGATTCAGGAAGGTGGAAGAGGTACTTCTAATGGCCAAAGTACCCTTTTCTTCAGGACAGGATTAGTAAGAGCCACTATTTACAAAGTGCTTACTCTGCTCCAGAAGTGTGTTTTACATATGATATGTTAATGATCATAACAGACTTATCAGTGGGTACTATTATGCCATGTCCAGATGCAGAAGTCAACTGACGTGCCTTAGCTCAAAGAGTGAGTTAAGTGGCAAACCTAGAACAGAAAAGCACATCTACCTGACTTTAAAAACTGCAGTTCTTGGCCACATGTAGTGGCTCACACCTATAATCCCAGCACTTTGGGAGGCCGAGGTAGGCAGATCACTTGAGGTCAGAAGTTCGAGACTAGCCTGGCCAACATGATGAAACCCCATCTCTACTAAAAATATAAAAATTAGCCGGGCATAGTGGTGGGCATCTGTAGTCCCAGCTACAGGCTGAGGTGGGAGAATTACTTGAACCCAGGAGGTGGCGGTTGCAGTGAGCCCAGGTCACATCACTGTACTACAGCCTGGGCGACAGAGTGAGACTCTGAAAAAACAACAAGCAAACAAAAAAACTGCAATTCTTTTCATAATGACAAACTACCTTACACTGAATGAAATCATATTTGCTTCCTGAGGGAGAAGACAAAGGCAAAGGGAGGTGGGAAAGGGCAGACATACCTTCTATGAGGACAAAGGATTATCTGCTGTATTCTGTCTTCAGCAGTCCTCACAGAGCCTAGGCAACCCTAAGAGTCCCTAGACTGCCTTAACCCCACTTTTTTTTTTGAGATGAAGTCTCACTCTGTTGCCCAGGCTGTGGTACAGTGGCATGATCTGGGCTCACTGCAACCTCTGCCTCCCAGGTTCAGGCAATTCTCCTGCCTCAGCCTCCTGAGTAGCTGGGACTATAGGCACACACCATTATGTCCAACTAATATTTGCATTTTTAGTAGAGACAGGGTTTCACTATGTTGGCCAGAATGGTCTTGATCTCTTGACCTCATGATGTGTCTGCCTTGGCCTCCCAGCGTGCTGGGATTAGAGCTGTGAGCCACTGTCCCTGGCCTTAAGCCCACTTTTAAATTCTTCCCTAGGCTATTCAACAACCAGCAGAGGAACAGAAAGGGGAGGAAGTAGGAAAGATGGTGAAATGGAAGACTGGGAAAGAAAACAAATCTGGATGTAGATCACTCTTTGCAGAGTTTGCACTATACAGAATAATTAATCCCTGTATACCAAGCAGCAGAAAAGGTCTCTCGTATTTCCAATTTTTAAGGCAACAGAGTAATTCCAGGGGTGAAGAATTAATGATTAAACCAAAAACAGAGCTGTTTTTTCTCCCCCCGCCACCCCCATAGAGATGCCGTCTTGCTCTCTTTACCAGGCTGGACTGAAATTTCCCAGCTCAAGCAATCCTGCATCAGCCTCCTGAGTTGCTGGGACTACAGGCACATGCCACCGTCCCTAGCTCAAGAAGGGAATTTTAACTCTAGATTTATAGTATTTCTTTCCAACCAGATTTTTTTTTTTTTTTTTTGAGATGGAGTTTTGCTCTTTCGCCCAGGCTGGAGTGCAGTGGCGTGATCTCAGCTCACTGCAACCTCTGCTTTCCGGTTTCAAGTGATTCTCCTGCCTCAGCTTCCTGAGTAGCTGGGATTACAAGTGCCTGCCACCACACCCAGCTAATTTTTGTATATATTTTTTTTATTGTACTTTAGGTTCTGGGGTACATGTGCAGATCATGCAGGATTGTTGCATAGGTACACACATGGCAATGTGGTTTGCTGCCTCCATCCCCCCGAATTTTGCTATTTTTTTAGTAGAGACGGGGTTTTACCATGTTGGCCAGGCTGGTCTCGAACTCCTGACCTTGTGATCCACCCATCTAGGCCTCCCAAAGTGCTGGGATTACAGGGGTGCGCCACTGTGCCCGGCCCCAGATTTTTTTTTCGATGGAGTCTTGCTCTGTCACCAGGCTGGAATGCAGTGTCATGGTCTCGGCTCATTGCAATCTCTGCCTTCTGGGTTTGAGCGATTTTCTTGCCTCAGCCTCCTGAGTAGCTGGGACTATAGGCACACACCACCACACCCAGCTAATTTTTGTATTTTTAGTAGAGACAGGGTTTCACCATGTTGGCCAGAATGGTCTCTACCTCTTGACCTCGTGATCGGTCCGCCTTGGCCTCCCAAAGTGTTAAGATTATAGGTGTGAGCCACAGCACCCAGCCCTCTAACCAGATTTATTTCAAGTTCTTTCAAAGTAGTAACTGAATCTCTAGTTCTCTTTGGAATTCCCCCTTTCTCAACAATGCTATGATTAAGGATATTTATTCAAAAAAAGGAGAAGAATTTTTTAAAAAGAATAGTCACATAGAGAGAAAATGGGGAAAAAGCAGAAAGGGGAGGAAGCAGGTCCAGAAACAGGTCAAGGTACCTCGTGTAAGTATATTAATATAAGAACCAAAGAAAGGTCCTCAAGCACAGAGCTGTGGTGCACAGAGGTGCATACAGGCAGACTCTGTAAGGCTCTTAGGTTGGAGAAAGGAGAGAGACTCACCGTTGTTCGGAGTGCCACATGGGGACAGAAAATAGCCAACTGCCGCACTGGCTCATTGTGAGTGTCAAAAAAGATAGTCATGGCGACCAGGACATCATAGCTGTGAGCCTGGCAGAAAGCATGGAGTTCTGCAAGGAGGTTAGACCTCTGCAGAAAGGCCTGAAAGGGAAGAAACGGAGAGGGATGAAGGACTTTCTCATCATCATCATCATCAATAAAACATTCTTAGAAAGGATTTCTTTGCATATTATTCTGGGACTTGTGCTCCATAAAAAAGGTATCTAGTATTTTTTCTGTGTTACCTATGTGCTGGGAGGCAGTGTGGTAGAATGAGGAGAATACAGGCTTTAGATTAAAAGAGAACTGGTTTGAAAATCAGCCCTTAACTGTAAGCGTATGATCAAGGAATTATGCTAACTTTCTGGCCTGAGTTTCCTTGTTTGTGAAATAAGGATAATTTAAACTAAACACTTACACTAAACACGATTGTTTTAAGAATTAAAAGCTGATATTGTATGTAAAGTGCCTGGCGTGTTCAAGGCTCTCCTGTTCTTGCAATCAAACAAACAAGGTCTTTGCCTTGTAAGTACTTTTATTCTAAAACAGAATAACGGAGCATACAAATAAGAGGAGATGTGAAAACTGCTTTTCTCTATCCTTGGACTTTTCTCTATCTTTGGCATTAAAAAAAAAAAAAAATTCTTGGCCGGGTGCGGTGGCTCACGCCTATAATCCCAGCACTTTGGGAGGCCGAGGTGGGTGGATCACGAGGTCAAGAGATCGAGACCATCCTGGTCAACGAGGTGAAACCTCGTCTCTACTAAAAATACAAAAATTAGCTGGGCATGATGGTGCGTGCCTATAGTCCCAGCTACTCGGGAGGCTGAGGCAGGAGAATTGTTTGAGCCCAGGAGGCGGAGGTTGCGGTAAGC
>NW_016107503.1:5180986-5182958 GCF_001604975.1 Cebus imitator
GCTGGGTTTGGTGGTACACGCCTATAGTCCCTGCTATTCGGGAGGCTGAGGCAGGAGAACAGCTTGAACCCAGGAGGTGGTGGTTACAGTGAGCCAAGATTGCGCCTCTGTACTCTAGCCTGGCAATAGAACAAGACTCGGTCTCAAAAAAAATATATATATACAAAAATGGCTGGGTGCGGTAGTTCATGCCTATAATCCTAGCATTTTGGCAGGCCAAGGTGGGTGGATCACTTAAGGTCAGGAGTTTGAGACCAGCCTGGCTAACATGGTGAAACCCCATCTCTACTAAAAATATAAAAATTAGCTGCGCATGGGGCCTGTGCCTGTAATCCCAGCTGCTTGGGAGGCTGTGTTAGGAGAATTGCTTGAACCTGGGAGACGGAGGCTGCAGTGAGCTGAGATTTTGCCATTGCACTCCAGCCTGGGCGACGAGAGCAAAACTCAATCTCAAAAAATTAAAAAAAAAAAAATTATCTGGCCGTGCTGGCATGCAATAATAATCCCAGCTACTAAGGAGGCTGAGGCAGGAGAATTGCTTGAATCCAGAAGGTGGAGGTTGCAGTAAGCTGAGATTATGCCACTCCACTCCAGCAGGGGCAACAGAGTAAAACTCCAGCTCAAAACAAACAAATAAACAAAACTGCTAGAGGTTTTTTGAGCCTAAGAGATAGTATTTCAGTTAGGGTGTCCAGGAAAAATCTCCCAAAATGAGAGACATCTGAGCTGAGACCTGAATGTTAAGGAGCCAACTCTACAAAGAGAAAAGCTCATGGGAATGAGCTTCATGGTTCGAGGAAGAGAAAAGAAACCAGTGTGGCTACAGTACTGTGGCACAGGAGTGCGGCTGGAATGAGAGGAGGCCGGAGAAAAAGACAGGGGCCAGATCAAGCATGGCCCTGTAAACCACAGTAGGTCCTTTAGATTTTATTAAAAGTACAATGCAGCTGGGCACGGTGGCTCACGCCTGCAATCCCAGCACTTTGGAGGCCAAGGTAGGAGAACTGCTTGAGGCCAGGAGTTTGAGACCAGCCTGGGAAACATAGTGAGACCCTGTCTACACACACACACACACACACACACACACACACACACACACTAGCTGCGTGTGGTGGTGGGCACCTCTGGACTCAGCTGCTCGGGAGGCTGAGCTGGGAGGATTGCTTGAGCCTGGAAGGTTGAGGCTACAGTGAGACATGATGGTATCACTGCACTCCAGCCTGGGCAACAGAACATGACTCTCTCTCAAAAAAAAAAAATAATAATTATAAAACACCACTCTGGCTACTGTAGGGAGAATGGTTTGTAGGGACGCAAAAGCGGAGGCAGGGAAACCAGTACCAAGGCTAGTACAGTGGTGCAGTGAGAGATGCTGGATTCTGGTAGTCACAGGGGAGGTGGAGACAAGGAGACAGACACAAGATACATTTTGGAGGTAAGCCAGGTGTGAGGAGCAAGGTTACATGCATAATATGCATAGCTAAAGGCTTTCTCTTCCCACCCACAGCCACAACTTGCTCTTACCTCCAAATCCATATATATTGCACTAATCGCCACCTTGATGCCTTGTCTATAGATAGTCTTCTGGTCCTTTCTCAGCATCTGCTCAGTGGTCAGTCCTAGGAAGCAGACATGAGACTAGAGGTTAAACAGGGGAGGTCACGGTCCCAAGACCAAGAATGTCAGGACAGCCAGATGGGTCAAGGACGGAAAAGGAAAAACATAACCTCTCTTTGGGGCAGGAGATAATTGAAAATGTAATCACAGCTGGGCACAGTGGCTCAGGCCTGTAATCCCAGCACATTGGGAGGCTGAGGTGGGCAGATCACCTGAAGTTGGGAGTTTGGGACCAGCCTGGCCAACATGGTGAAAATACTAAAAATACAAAAAAAATTAGCTGGGTGTGGTGGTGGGTGCCTATAATTTCAGCTACTCAGGAGGCTGAGGCAGGAGAATCACTTGAACCTGGACT
>NW_016107503.1:5182983-5187382 GCF_001604975.1 Cebus imitator
AAAAAAAAAAAAAAAAAAAAAAAAAAAAAAAAAAAAAAAAAAAAAAAAAAAAAAAAAAAAAAAAAAAAAAAAAAAAAAAAGAAAATGTAATTATATAATCAAAAATCATCTTAAGTAATTGGTGACAATAGTTACCTTTACAGCAAGGAACTTTGGAGGGAAGGGCAAAACCCAGAACAGAGGATTTTACTTTGGATTTTTCCCCCTTCCTATACTGTTTGCATGTGATTCCTTTCTCTCTTTCTTCTTTTTTATGTCAACAGGTGGTAGCTGGGTAGAAGAATATGGAAGTTTTTTTGTTCTCTTTCTTTCTCTTTTGTATACTCACAAAATATTTCTTTTGCCTCCCTAACCAATTCTATAGATTTCACTCTGATAATTTAGCACACTCTTAGCATATTTTATGTATATGTCCTACATTCTTTGAATAGACTAGAACCTCCGAGTCTCTTTTTTTTTTCTGAGATGGAGTTTCACTTTTGTTGCCCAAGCTGGAGCGCAATGGCGTCATCTTGGCTCACTGCAACCTCTGCTTCCTGTGTTCAAGTGATTTTCCTGCCTCAGCCTCCCAAGTACCTGGGATTACAGGTGCGCACCATCGCACCCAGCTAATTTTTTGTATTTTTAGTAGAAACAGGGTTTCACCATGTCAGCCAGGCTAGTCCCGAACTCCTGACCTCATGTGATCCACCCACCTCGGCCTCCCAAAGTGCTGGGATTACAGGCATGAGCCACTGCACCTGGCCCTTCTGAGGTTTTTTTTTTTGAGATGGGGTTTTGCTCTTGTTGCCCAGGCTGCAGTGCAATGGCTCGATCTTGGCTCATTGCAACCTCTGCCTTTTGGGTTTAAGTGATTCTCCTGCCTCGGCCTCCCAAGTAGCTGGGATTATAGGCATGTGCCACCATGCCTGGCTAATTTTGTATTTTTAGTAGAGACGGGGTTTCTCCATGTTGGTCAGGCTGGTCTTGAACTCCTGACCTCAGGTGATTGCCTGCCTTGGCCTCCCAAAGGGCTGGGATTACAGTTGTGAGCCACCTCACCCAGCCTAAGCTTCTTAATACATTCCTTCTCATTCTAACTAAGAGCCAGGTTAGAACAATCCAGTAAATGCTATTTCATGCTTAGGCTAATATGCTACCTTGTTTCTCTCTGGTATAAGATTTAAATAATTGGCTGGGTGTGGTGGCTCACGCCTGTAATCACAACATTTTGGGAGGCTGAGGTGGGCAGATCACCTGAGGTCGGGGGTTTGATACCAGCCTGGCCAAAATGATGAAACCCTGTCTGTACCAAAATCACAAAAATTAGCTGGGCATGGTGGTGGGCACCTGTAATCCCAGCTATTTGGGAGGCTGAGTCAGGAGAATCGCTTGAACTTGGGAGGTGGAAGTTATGGAGCCGAGATTGTGCCACTGCACTCCAGCCTGGGCAACACAGCAAGACTCTCTCTCAAAAAAAAATAAATAAATAAAAATAAAAAGAATATAATGAACAAGGCTTGCCTTCCAATTTTTCATCTGGGAGGTAGAAAAGACAGTTAACACTTCATACCTGATACATCAAACTTTGCCTTTTGCAGGGAATCAAATATATCATTTCTCTTGGGTAGATCTGGGAAAAGCGCCTCTAGTTTCTCCACATATTTGCTGTCCTTTGGGGTTGCCTTTCCAATTTTAAGGTCCATGTTGACACAGTCCAGGACGATGGTTCCTGTGGAGAAGGGAGATGGTGGAACTTGAATCCTGTGACCCTCCACACACGCCCACCAGAACATACATAACCTTCACACCAAATGAACACAATACAGTTATTTGCACAGCAAACTCTCTGAAAGCAAAATGAGAAACTGGGACTGACTGTGTCCTGAGACCTCCCAAATCCAAACTAAAATGTAGGTAGGGAAATGGGGAAAAGGTAGAAAGCCTGAGCATCTCAATCCCTGGAGATTTTACAGCCTAGTCAGAGAGAGACACACCTCTTCAGTAGGCCAAATCCCATCAAAGAATCTTCTAAGTTGGAAGAGACAGTCTAGTCCAACTCTCTCTCTCTTTTTTTTTTTATAAGTGGAAAAATGAGAACAAGAAAGGTTAAGAGATTTGCTCAAGGTCGCCTCACTATTTCCTGGAGGAATTGGTATTAGAATCTGTTTCCTGTTGCTTTGGCGAGTCCTCCTTCCATCATAAAATGATGCCAACAGGAAGCTTCTTGGTCTGTTGCCCTGTACTTTCCCCGACAAGTATCCCACAGGCCTTTAAACAGATGCTTAATTGTCTCCCGAAAGAATCCCATCCTTTGGTAGGAACTGAATGGCTCTGATAGCATATGGTTAGGCTGGAAGAGTCTAGACTTTTCCACCCTCCCATCTCAGGGATAGGAATAGAACTACTCAGGTTCCAATCGAAAAGCTACCCTCACCATGCAGAAGGGCTGCAGTTTGCCTGTCCAAGATCTCTGGTGCCCCCTGCAGGATTCTCTCGGTCACCAGCGTAGCGCAGGACCCCACCAGCTCAACTGAAACATGGCAGGGAGGGCAGTGTTTCTGCTCGATGGGCCGATGATCCAGCACCTCTGCTACGGCATCCTCTAGGGCTGCATCACTTCTGTGGAGGGGAGGGTACGGGAAAAGAGAAAAAAAGATAGGTAGGGACACTCCAGCTGCTTCTAACCAATCTCCACCCCACCCATCAAGGAAAGCACAGATGTCTTAGGCAAGCTTTTTTTTTTTTTTTTGAGACAGAGTTTCACTCTTGTCACCCAGGCTGGAGTGCAATGGTGCTATCTTGGCTTACTGCAACCTCTGCCCCTTGGGTTCAAGTGATTCTCCTGCCTCAGCCTTCCAAGTAGCTGGGATTACAGGCCCCCACCACTACGCCTGGCTAATTTTTTTGTCTTTTGAGTAGAGATGGGGTTTCGCCATGTTGGCCAGGCTGGTCTTGAACTCCTGACCTCAGGTGATCTGCCAGGTAAGCATTTAAAACTGACCTTTGGTCATTTTACCTCTGCCTCACTTCTCTCAGTTCTTGTCTTTAATGTTATAATTGGAGTCATCTTTAAATAGTGTATAAGCGAATTCTGTGAAGCATCTGCTACAAATATCTTACGCCCACATTTGCTGTCCTTTAGTGTTGCCTTTCCAGTCCTACAGCCTTGCTACCCAACAAATCTCTCCTATTTTTACAACCCACTCAACACTCAGATTCCATGTGGGTCACCAGGTCCTGTGAATTCTATCTTAATCCCTATCCGTGCCCTAGTTTCTAACTCTCTGTTACTGCCCTGTTCTAGGCCCTCAATATCTCTTGTCTGGACTATTCCAATAGTCTCTTAATCAATCACCTGCATCCAACCAAAAGCCTTCCTGGGCTGTCCTTCACAAAGTGGCCTGAGTGATCATTTGAAAAAAGAAAATCTGATTATTTTAGGACCCAGAATAAATATAATTTAAAATAGCTCCCCATTGCTTAAAATAAAATCCAATCTACTTAGAAGGGCCTGCAAGGCCTCCATAATCTGCCTCCTGCCTGCCTCTGTCTCATCTTTTTCCATGTCCTACTTCTTCCTCAGATTTTATGATGCAGCTGTGCAAAACAAATTCTAGTTCCCCTAGCTCACCATGCTATTTCATGCCTGCCTGCATTTGCTTCTATTCATTACACCCTCTGCCTGGAATGCCTTTCCTAACCACTTGCCCTCTTCCCTTCCCATTCACCAAACAAACACCTAGTCCTCTTTTAAGACTGAGATCAATGCTCGCTTCAGCAGCACATGCACTAAAATTGGAATGATACAGAGATTAGCGAGGCCCCTGAGCAAGGATGACACACACATTTGTGAAGTGTTCCATAAAAAAAATACATATATATATATATATCTTTAAAATGAAAAATAAAATAAAATTTTATTATTATTATTTTTTTAAAGACAGGGTTTCACCATGTTGGTCAGGCTGGTCTTGAACTCCCGACCACAGGTGATCCGCCCGCCTTGGCCTCCAAAGTGCTTGGATTACAGGTGTGAGCCACTACGCCCAGCCATAAAATAAATTTTTAAAAAGACTGAGATTAAGGGTCACCTCTGCCAGGAAAACTTTCCTGATGTTCTCGCCTTTCTTCTGGTGTACTGAACCACTCTATCCTTCTTGTACCTACTGTTCCCTAGAGATGACAGTTATCACTGACCTCTAACACCCATTATAATGATCTGTTTGCTTAGTTCCCTCTCCTTGACTGAAAGCATGAAAACTGGGACTCTGTCTCAACTTCATCCGTTAAAGAAACGTTTACTACTAGCTGGGCGTGGTGGCTCAGCACTTTGAGAAGCTGAAGTGGGAGGATCATTTGAGGCCAGGAGTTCAAGACCAGACTAGGCAACAAAGCAAGAAGACCCCCATCTCTAAAA
>NW_016107503.1:5187842-5196177 GCF_001604975.1 Cebus imitator
GAAATGGAGTTTCACTCTTCTTACCCAGGCTGGAGTGCAAT
Source organism: Cebus imitator (assembly GCF_001604975.1). Lineage (NCBI taxonomy): Eukaryota > Metazoa > Chordata > Mammalia > Primates > Cebidae > Cebus > Cebus imitator. The sequence goes on from NW_016107503.1 coordinate 5,187,884, forward strand.
AGTGCAATCTCAGCTCACCACAACCTCCACCTCCAGGGCTCAAGCGATTCTCCTGCCTCAGCCTCCCAAGTATCTGGGATTACAGGCATGCACCACCACGCCCAGCTAATTTTGTATTTTAAGTAGAGATGGGATTTCTTCATGTTGGTCAGGCTGGTCTCAAACTCCCGACCTCAGGTGATCTGCCCACCTCGGCCTCCCAAAGGGCTGGGATTACAGGTGTGAGCCACCATGCCTGGCAAGCCTAGGAATGTGAGACCTGGGCAATATAGCAAGACCCTGTTTTCTAAAAAAATTAATAAATAAGTACAAAAATTAATTTGAGCCTGGGCAATAGAGCAAGACCCTGTTTTCCAAAAAAATTAATAAGTACAAAAATAAATAATAACAAACAAAAACAGAATTGCAAACATTTTCTAAGGTTTCTATTATAAAGCTGTCTCAGAATCTTTTTCTTTTTTTTTTTTTGAGACAGGATCTCCCTCTGTCTCCCAGGCTGGAGTGAGCCACCAGGCGTGAGCCACCACACCAGGCCACTTTTTAAAAATTAAAAATCCAAAGTGCTGTAATCCCAGCACTTTGGGAGGGCGAGGTAGGCGGATCACGAGGTCAGGAGTTCAAGATCAGCCTGGCCAACATAATGAAACCCCGTCTCTACTAAAAATACCAAAATTATCTGGGCATGGTGGTGCATACCTGTAGTTCCAGCTACTTGGGAGGCTGAAGCAGGAGAATCACTTGAACCCAGGAGGTGGAGGTTGCAGTAAACTGAGATCACGCCACTCCAGATCACAGTGATGTGATCTTGGCTTACTGCAGCCTCGACTTCCTGAGCTCAAGTGATCCTCCTACCTCAATCTCCTGAGGGACCACAGGCATGTACTACCATGCCTGACCAATTTTTAAAAATTTTTTGTAAAGACATGGTTTCACCATGTTGCTCAGGCTGGGCTTGAACTCCTGAGCTTAATGGATCCAGCTGCCTTGGCCTCCTAAAGTGCTAGGATTACAGGCATGAGCCACTACATCCAGCCCACAAAATCTTAAAATAATGATACCGAAGGCAGATTTAAATGATTTTTGAGCTATCCTTTAGTTTGAACTTGACCATGTTCTATTTCTTTTTATTATTATAGGGTACTGTATGTCTTTATGCTGTAGATATACATATAACTGCAGAACCGACAATATTTTGATTTTCTGTATCTGATATGACCTATCAATTATGATTAGCCTATTAGATCCCTGAAAGCAAAAACTCTTTCTTCCTCTCTTTATATCTCACTCATCAAAGCCCAACATGGTACATGATAGGTGTCAATTTAATTTCCTTGGGCTTACTTGGGTAAGATATGATGGTCAACAAGGATGAGGGTGAGCTGGCCAGCCTGGTGCAATGCATGGAGGTCAATCTCGTCCCGAAAAATCAAGATGCTCTCTGGAATATGAACCTTCTGAAGAAAGAAGACGATGTCACCTCGCAGAGGTAGCTCAGAACGTTTTATATTTAAAACCGGCACAAAGACTTCCTCGGCCTCATTTGTCTAGATAGGAAAGCAAAAAGATACCACAAAGTTTTATAATGACAGGAAAAAGTAACAAGACTATTGGGATCAAAGGAGACATACTTAAGTAAGTTACCACCTTTCTCAAAGCCACAAGTACTCAGTCTATGACTCTTGAAGGGTGAATCTCGCCCTTCCTCCTTCTTAGCAATAAATGAAGGTCAACAAGGAACTCATAGTAAAGGCCTAGTTCTAGATGCAGTGCTACAGAGAAGGAATTATTAGTCCTCAAGGACTAACCTAGGTGGAGGAATACATGCTAGATCGCTGATACATGTAAGGAACTCAGTAACACACTGTTTGAATATCACTTTATGGTTTACAAACCCTCGAAATATATTTACTCACTTTTTCCTCAGAGGAACACTTGAAAATATTTTAGATTTTATAGATGGTCGCATGAGACTCAGCAAAGTTAAGGGATTTAATTTACCCAATGCTAAATGCTGGTAAGTGGCAGAGCTGGGTTTTGAATCCAGATCTTTTCATTCGAAGGGACTCGGATCCTAGGTGTTACCCTTTTTTTAACCTACCTTTGCTAGGTAAAAAGCCAGGGCGAGAGCAGATACCATGGAGTCCAAATCACAGGCTTCATTTCCAAGCACAACATGTAGAGGTCGGGACTCCTGGAGAGGAAGGAAAATGGGAAACTAACAAAAGTATCTCTATCCATTTCCACTTATCATTTAAAAAAAAATAATATACATACTTTTGAGACAGGGTTTTTTCTCTGTCACCCTGGCTGGAGTGCAGTAGCAGGATGAAGGCTCACTGCAGCCTCAATCTCCTGCTGGGCTCAATTGATCCTCCCATGTAGCTGGAACTACAGGCAAACACCACCATGCTCAGCTAACATTTTGTATTTTTTGTAGAGACGGGATTTTTGCCCTGTTGCACAGGCTGGTCTTGAACTCCTGGGCTCAAGAGATCTATCCGCCTCGGCCTCTGAAAGTGCTGGGATTATAGGTGTGAGCCACTGCGCCTGGCCTCTCCATTTACCTTATACTCATGTAGGGCTTCATATACTTCCTCTCATTGATTTTCACAGAGGAGGTAGGTCAAATAATCTAATGGGTCCCCATTCCATGAATGGCTTTAAGTGTTTCAGCTAAGCTTATAGCATTCTACATATATCCAGTTTGTAGAAAAGTATTCTTTCCTCCTGTATCCTTGAATGTTAACTTACAGAGCAGTAAACAAACTTCTGATTTCTTATACTTCTTTGGACACTCAAATAGTCAAAAAAGGGGATTTAGGGTAGCTGATATATTCAAGGTATGCTTTTGGGTATATCAACCCTGGTTGATTTTTTTTCTTCCCATTTTCATAATAGGGAAAAGAATGCTTACACTTCTAAATCATGAGAACAGGTGAAAAGGCTTTAAGAATAAAGGTTAAAAATAAGATCTAAAGGCCGGGCGCGGTGGCTCAAGCCTGTAATCCCAGCACTGTGGGAGGCCGAGGCGGGTGGATCACGAGGTCAAGAGATCGAGACCATCCTGGTCAACATGGTGAAACCCTGTCTNTGTAATCTCAGTTTCCGACCTGGGCCGGTTCACCCCTCCTTAGGCAACCTGGTGGTCCCCCACTCCCGGGAAGTCACCATATTGATGCCGAACTTAGTTCGGACACCCGATCGGCATAGCGCACTACAGCCCAGAACTCCTGGACTCAAGCGATCCTCCCACCTCAGCCTCCCGAGTAGCTGGGACTACAGGCACGCGCCACTGCACCCGTTCACTCTCTTCTTTAGAAAAAACATGCATAACCCTTAATTCCAAGCCCATCCTCCACCAGCTGAAAGCACAAGCCCAACAGCCTCAGTTTTCTGAGCATCAGAGAAAGAGTTCAGGGAAAATACAGCTATACTTAGCAGCATGAGGAAACCTAAGCTGCCAATGGAAGAAATACAATCTGAGAGCCACAAGTAAATAAATACAAACCTTTTTTCTTTTTTTCTTTTTTTTAAAGACACACTAGTTGAAATGACTCTCTTATCCTGATATGTTCTTTGTGGCCTCTCGAGGACAGGGCAGGGAGAGGGTTAGGACTGGCAAAGTAAACCACTTCCCCTCTAAAGCTAAATATGGTATGATAACTACTCTTCAGAGTAGTTAATGGGGGAGAAAAGCAAACAAGACAGAAAGCCAGAGAGAGACGAAACCTCTCAGCAGAGAAAATGGGAAAAATACTGATGCCAGGACAGCACATTTCTAAGGAGACCCAGCTCCTGATTCCTGCCTCATGCCTGAGAAATGCACACAATACATTATCCAAAGGCTCCTGGATGAACACCTAACTGCAATGCAGCCCCACCCTGAAGCAAAGATTCCTCCTTCCTAGAAGTGAAAGATGAGTCACCATAAATAGGACGTTTAGTTAAATTAAAAAAAAAATTTTTAATGGAACATCCTATTGTCCCTGTGACAGAGGCTGTCGAAAATTTCTCTGGTATCAAATGCTAAAAATGTGGTAGTAACAGGAGACTTGGCTGGATTACCAGCTGTCTTTATCCTGTGTAAAGAGGAGCATTCATGATTTCCTGAAAGTTATAATTAAACTATAGTTTAAGAGGAACATTCAAACTTGAGTGTATCTGTCTAAATCATCTCTCTTTACACAAGAAACCTAACAGGGTGGCCTCTGGAGACTGGATGGAGAGGAGAAAAGAAAGAGGATCTTTATCTTTTTCATTTCATATCCTTTTGGTATTTAAATTTGTTCATTAAGCACACATTTACTACTTCTATAATTTAAAGCAATCTAGGCAGGGCATGGTTGGCTCCACCTGTAATCCCAGCACTTTGGGAGGCCAAGGCAGGTGGATCACTTGAGGTCAGGAGTTCGAGACTAGCCTGGCCAACATGGTGAAACCCTGTCTCTACTAAAAATACAAAAGTTAGCCAGGCATGGTGGCGCACACTTGTAATCCCAGCTACTCAGGAGGCTGAGGCAGGCGAATCACCTGAATTTGGAGAGTGGAGATTGCAATGAGCTGAGATTGCACCACTGCACTCAGCCTGGGCGACAGACCAAGACTCCATCTCAAAAAAAAAAAAAAAAAAAAAAAAAAAAAAAAAAAAAAAAAAAAAAAAAAAAAAAAAAAAAAATAAGATCTAGTCCATTATCCAGATGTCCAGGAAAACTCCCCCTACTCTGAGGCCCAACGATAACCATATATAACCACTACCTTTCACAATCCAAGCAGATACTTTTCCCAGCAGGTTCAGATTAAAGTAAGAACAGTTGCTGCTGCTAGGACTTCTCTTTTTATTTTTTTAAATTTTGAGACAGAGTTTCACTCTTTTTGCCCAGGCTGGAGTGCAATGGTGTGATCTCAGTTCACTACAACCTCTGCCTCCTGGGTTCAAGCGATTCTCCTGACTCAGCCTCCCAAGTAGCTGGGATTACAGGTGCCTGCCACAATGTCCAGCTAATTTTTTGTATTTTTAGTACAGGCGGGGTTTCACCAGGTTGGCCAGGCTGGTCTAAAACTCCTGACCATAGGTGATCCACCTGCGTCTCAAAGTGCTGGGATTACAGGCGTGAGCCACCATAGAACTTCTCTCTTTAAAGCATGAAAAGTCCAGCTGCTATGAAGTCTGGGTGGGGGATATCTGCTATTTTTAACCTATTCCCTTACAAATCCTTAGCTTTCAGAGTTTTAAATAAAATATACTAGGCCAGGTACAGTGGCTCACGCCTATAATCCCAACACTTTGGGAGGCTGAGGCGAGTGGATCACCTGAGGCCAGGAGTTAGAGACAAGCCTGGCCAACATAGTGAAACCCCATTTCTACTAAAAATATAAAAATTAGCCGGTGTGATGTCGGGCACCTATAATCCCAGCTACTTGGGAGGCTGAGGCAGGAAAATCACTTGAACACAGGAGGCAGAGGTTGCAGTGAATCAAGATCACACCATTGCACTCCAGCCTAGGCAACAAGAGTGAAATTCTGTCTCCAAAAAGTAAATAAATAAAATAAAATATACTAAAACTAGAGTACCCAAAATTGGGGAGACAGCGTCTTGGTTTTTGTTTTGTTTTTAAGCATTTATTGAGTGTGCCAGGCATTATTCTAATATTTAATGATGTGTTAATCAATCATTTAATCCTTAACCTGATGTGGCAGGTACTTAAATTATTTCACTGCAGGTATAAACATTCTGTTAGGTGGAATGAGACCATAAAGCCTACGGCTCAGCATAGGGCACAATACTTCTCTCTTACGAGCTTCGTCTTTTTTTTTTAGATAGGGTCTTACTCTGTTGCCCAGGCTGGAGTGCAGTGGTACTGTCTTGTCTTACTGCAACCTCCACCTCCTGTGTTCAAGCGATTTTCCTGCATCAGCCTCCTGAGTAGCTGGGATTACAGGCACATGCCATGATGCCCAGCTAATTTTTGTATTTTTGGTAGAGACTGGGTTTTGCCATGTTGGCCAGGCTGGTCTCGAACTCCTGACCTCCAGTGATCCGCCCACCTTGGCCTCCCAAAGTTTTGGCGTGAGCCACCATGCTTGGCCCACCAGTTTACTTTTGAACTTCTATCTCAGCCTGATTCTGAGAGAGGATGAGATGAGAGAGACAAAATGAGACACACTAAATATAGCAGGGTTTCTCAATTACAGCATGACTGGTATTTTAGACTAGATAATTCTTTTTCATTTTTTTTATTTTTACTTTTTGAGACAGGGTCTTACTCTGTAATCCAGGCTGGAATGCAGTGGCACAATCATGGCTCACTGCAGACTCCACCTCCCAGACTCAGGTGATCCTCCCACCTCAGCCTCCTGACTAGCTGGGACTACAGGCATCTACCACCATCCCTGACTTTTTTTTTTTTTTTTGAGATGGAGTCTCACTCTGTCACCCAGGCTGGAGTGTAGTGGCGCAATCTGGGCTCACAGCAACTTCTGCCTCCCGAGTTCAAGGGATTCTCCCGCCTCAGCCTCCTGAGTAGCTGGGATTATAGGTGTGCACAACCACACTAGGCTAATTTTTGTATTTCTTACTGAGACAGGTTTTCACCATGTTGGCTAGGCTTGTCTTGAACTCCTGACCTCAGGTGATCCGCCCCCCTTGGCTTCCTCAAGTTCTGGGATTACAGACATGAGCCACCATGCCTGGCCAAATTTTTGTATTTTTTTGTTGAGATGGGGTTTCACCGTGTTATGCAGGCTGGTCTTGAACTCGTGGGCTCAAGTGATCCAGCTGCCTCAGCCTCCCAAAACGCTAGGATTACAGGCATAAGCCACGATGCCCAGCTGGATAATTCTCTTTTTGTGGAGCCTATCCTGTGCATTATAGGATATTTGGCAGCATCCCTAGCCTCTACCCACATGGATGCCAGTAGCACCCTAGGTCATGACAAACAAAAATGTCTCCAGACTTGCTGAATGTTTCCTGGAGGGCAAAACCACCCCCAGTTGAGAACTACTGGGTTACAGGAAGGTGAAAATCCATATACTCTGACTTCTTCATTCAGGGAATATTTGCTAGACACAAGCGTTTAGCAAAGTGGGAAGGTTCAGAGGAGTAACACATAGCAAAGAACAGTCATCAACTAATGTAACTTTAGGAAAAAAGAGGAATCTAGGGAAGCCCAGAATCTTCTTCCCTATACAGGATATCACTCCTCTTCCCCAACTGGAAAGGCACAGCTCAAAAGGGGTGATTTTAGAAGACTTTGGTGATATCAATTGCCCTATCCAGTTACGAGATAGGTTTTTGTTTTTAAACCATCCTCTTCCCCATCTCTTACTCCCATCCCTGGATAGAAATACAGAAGACAGGATATCTGTCCGGGTTCTGGCCAAAGGGCCCCTAGGGGAAGCTTGCCCTGAGGTCCTCCCCATGCCTATTTCTCTAAGTCTACTTCAAGAGTGTGGCAGCAAAGGCCCATGCATACTGAACAATACTGGATAAGGGGGATTTGTTACTTTTTTCCAAAGCAGTAAGAGAATTCTGCCCAATATCCGAATCCTATAACAACTCCCCTGATACCAGAGACCTCTGTTTTCTGGAGACCAAGAATGGCCCAGATGACTGTGGGGATAAGCAGCAGCAGAAATGACTTGCTCACTGAAGCCGTTAGGTGGAGCGAGTGTTCTCTGGAGAGGAGACTATATAAACATGAGGCATATGGCCCTGACTCTGGAGGAAAAAGGGAGGAGGAGCAGAGAAAAGGCAGAGCAAGCAGGAGAGACCTACTGCTGGGTCCAAAGAGACGCTGGAGAACCTTTCCACACTACATCAGTGTTGCTTCACTGCAAGCAGCGGCTGAATGCGGCTTAGTTAGATCCTCACCACGAAGATAATGTCCAGGCACAAAGTAGGGACCAAATACAACTTCGCGGCTCTGAAGTCAGGAGAAATCATCTCCGGAGGAAGGTGAACAACGAACCCACTGCGCTCAGCCAAACCCAGATAGCAATCAAAAGGAATGAATACAAAAGGGATACTGGCCGGGCGGTGGCTCACGCCTGTAAGCCCAGCACTTTGGGAGCCCGCAGCGGGTGGACACCTGAGGTCGGGAGTTCGTGACCACCCTGACCAACACGGAGAAACCCTGTCTCTACTAAAAAAATATAAAATTAGTCGGGTGTGGTGGTGTATGCCCGTAATACCAGCTACTCAGGAGGCTAAGGCAGAAGAATCTCTTTAACCTGGGTGGTGGAGGTTGCGGTGAGCCAAGATCATGCCATTGCACTCCAGCCTGGGCAACAAGAG
>NW_016107503.1:5200984-5222165 GCF_001604975.1 Cebus imitator
TAAAGCAATCTAAATTGTTGGCATCTACCACTATGTCTTGCCATCAGTTCATCTGTTTACTTTCCTAGAGTCTACTTTTCTCATTTCTCCGGGCCCTGGAGAGGCTATGTGGTGATGAAAGCTCTAAGAACACAATCTCACCTTTTACAAGTTCACAAGTTTGAAAAGAAGATCTAGATCTTGCTCCTTGGGAGAGGAAAGTTAAGATGCCAGCAATATTGGAAAAATCAAGTATTTTTCCAGCTTCATATTGCTGTAGAGAATATACTATTAGGGCCGGGCACAGTGTGGCTCACACCTGTAATTCCAGCACTCTGGGAAGCCAAGTCAGAGGGATTGCTTGAGTCCAGGAGTTCGAGACCAGACTGGGCAACATGGCAAGACCATGTCTCTACAAAAATACAAAAAATTAGCCCTGCATGGTGGCACATGCCTATAGTCCAAGCTTTAATGGGAGGCTGACGTGGGAGGATCACTTGAGCCTGGGGGGTGATCACACTACTGCACTCCAGGCAGGGCAACAGAGTGAGACCCTGGCTCAAAATAAATAAACAAACAAATACAGAATAAAAATAGAGAATACACTATTAATCTAGGGGTGGGAGAGGCTCTGAAGGATACATGCTGCAGAGTAGATGCATGCAAAGAAATACCATTTGGTGAGGTTTCAGGTCCAAGGGCTCTTTACCAAATGGTGGAAAAGAGACCAGTCATTTGGGTTACTTGGGGTGAGAATCTAAGTGTTTAGCACTTAGAACAGTGCCATAAAACTCTACATTAGTCCTCCAATAAGTGCCCTGTGGTGGAATCAGAGGTAACTAAAAGGGATTGCTTCCAAATGGCCTCATGCATTGAAATAACTTTCCCCAAATTGGTTTTCCCAAGGAAAATGTCTATGTAATTGGTGTTAAAATGGACCTTCTCCCCAATTCAATATGAAGACAATTCATTTTATTCCAGCAGCTGTGTCTGCAGCAGGAATTAACTGACTTTCAGGATTTGTTTAGGACCAGAATCTGGGCCAGGCACGATGGCTCACGCCTGTAATCCCAGCACTTTGGGAGGTCACGGCAGGCAGATTATGAGGTCAGGAGTTTAAGACCAGTCTGGACAACATGGTGAAATTCCGCCTCTACTAAAAATACAAAAATTAGCCGGGCTGGGTGGCACATGCCTGTAATCCCAGCTACTCAAGGGGCTGAGGCAGGAGAATCACTTGAACTCAGGAAGCAGAGGTTGCAGTGAGCCAAGATTGTGCCATTGCACTCCAGCCTGAGTGACAGAGTGAGACTCTTGTCTCAAACAAATAAACAAACAGAATCTGTCCCCCAGGAGAATTTGTAGAGTTTAAGATATCTAAAAAGGAAAGCTCAGCCAACCATCTGTCTAGGTTTCTTCAGAATAACTCAAAGTAGAGGGGCCAGGTGACCTCCTGGAGCTTCTCTCTGGTTAGCTTTTTGCTGCTAACTGGGATAACAGCCTAATGCCTCATGACGGCTCAGCATGGCTGGGTGAGTCCAACTGGCTCAGAGACCACCACGAATAAGCCACAAAGCAGTCAGTAGTCATATTTATGGTTTTGATTCCAAACACTCTTTGTGCTTATCCCTTCCAGGTGGAGAATTTGTATGTCATTTGTGTGCCCGTTAAGGCCAAGGGAGAAACCTGGAGGCAAGGGAATGCTGGTTGTGGGTCAGGAAATATGCTTGATGGATTCTGTATGTTTGGCTTAAAAACACGGACTTAAAGTTTTCACCTCCTGGGCAGAGACGAGGGCGGGGGTCTCCGGACATTCCAAGGGCCAGGGGACTTTTGTCATTCTGTTTGTTACTTCAGTGGTTTACAGAAGTCAAGATAAGCATTTGTTTACACACAGATCTTAGTTATCCTGGGCTGCTTATTTTAGTTATTACCGGTAAGCAAAGGCTAGCAATTCTGGCACAATATCACAAAGTAAAATACCACGACCACTCCTAACCTAGAAATGAGTTCAGCCCGCCAGACAGAAACTGCCGTTCAGAGGAAATAAAGCCGTCAGCGCCAGTTCCCTCCACACCCCCGAGGTTCACCTGGAGGCCAGTGGGCCAAGCGAGGCCTTGGGAGCGGAGAACTGAAAGGGGGGCGGGGAGAAAAGAATAAACACACCTCGCGGGGCTCGGCTGGCGGGGACACAGTCCTGGTCCTTTTGACGGAACTGACCAAGACGACAGCAAGCAGAGTCTCAAATGCAGGACTCAGACCCAAGACTTCTCCCCGCTCTCGGGCGGACCCCCAAGGCGGGGAGCCAAAAACCGGGAGACGGAGCAAGCAGCATTCTCACGCTCGTAAGCTGGCTTCTCGCTCCTCATGCCCCAAACCTGATCAGGCCCCAACCCCCCTCCCCACAACATAAGTGTTCCCTCCACACGGACCGTCGAGGGTCCCCCAGATCCCAAGTCTTCGTCCTTCCTGGACCCCGTGCTCCATTCCTTACAGTCACAGACAGGGATCGGTTACCTGCAGAGCAGCTCGACAACCCTGCAGGTAGTCCTCCATGATGAAGCCCAAAGTACGCCGTCGCCCCAGATCGAGGAGAGGTTCCCCGGCGAATGCACCCCGCCCGGGACTCAGGGGCCAGAGACCAGAGTCAGGAGGCGGGACTCGAACCCGCCACACGGCGAATCGGCCTCCGACCCCCGGGAGGAAGTGCGTAAGCGGGCGCTCCCGAGCCCGGCGTCGCCCCGCCCCCAGCGGCGGAGGCGGGGCTCTACGCCCAGAGGCTCCTGGGACGTCTTTCCGGAGAGGCCAAGGGGGCGTGGCGCGGGTCGTCGTGGGAAACGTAGTCTCGCAGCTCCGCAATGGCCCTAGCAACAGAAGGAAGGAGAGTTCTGAGGGATCAGTCGTTTGACAAACAAATGTGTACGTGTCACAGTAAGCCACTGTTGTGGCATCTGAACTTTCCCTCTCAGATCGGGCTACGTATAACATCTTTCTGGTTGACATTTTAAATGACACTTGGCAGAACAGATATTCATCTTCTTTCTGGAAATTCTCTCCTTAACCGAACGGACTCAATCGCCACGAGTTTTGTGGTTGTTCATGTTAGGAGAACATTAGAATAATCTTTGACCCCTCTTGTTTACTTAATACCTGCAGTCTCCTGCCAACTCTTGCTGCTTCTTCCTTTACAACTCTGTAGCCTGGTTTATTTTTCTACCGTCTCGTCAAATATCTTCTCCTTCCTTTCTTGGTCGGTTGTAACCTTTGCTTTTTGCTCCCTACCTCCCTAATTGTTCCAACTGCTCTTTCAGCCTTCAGAGTTTCAGGCTTGAAGTTTCATCCTGTGGCACTCCTGTACATAGAGTCTAGGGAACCCTTCAGAATGCAGAGTTAGGTTCCAACCCCGCTTAACGGCTACTTTCCAGCCGCGGGGTAGCGCAGGTACTGCAAATAAATGGAAGCTCACCGTCAAATATTCCCGCGTTTATTTATCTATCCCTATCTTTCCTACCATCAACCTCACACCAGCTTTTCTTGCTTCCCCAGCTGTAAATTGAGGGGAGGTGACTGATGAGAAGCTGAGGCCTGCGGTGGAACCAAGATCCAGAGCACGGGGGTGTTGGATCTCCTGCCTGTTCTGCGAGTTCTTTCCCTGCTGTGCGCTCTTCCCATAGCCTGGGGCTTCTTCCACACCCTCTGCGCTCTACCAGGTGCACAACCCAACCAGTTTCATTTCCAGACTTAAAAAAGATACGGCAAGGACTTGAAAAGGAGCCCTCTGGAGGGCTCCAGAGGGAAAAGAACCGGGTTCTCTCTTTTTTTTTTTTTTTAACATTAGTCATTAACATTGAGTATTATATGCAAATATCGTGCTCTTTGGTCCTGCTTCTGTGGATCTGGAGCAAAGGACTGCCAGACCCAGAGAGAAACCTCAGATCCAACAAGCTGCTTCTGTCCAGCCCTGCTCCTCCCCACTCAGCAAGGGCACTTGCTTTTCCCTGTTCTCACCAGAGAGGCACAAGCGCTCCGTCCCTTCCAGAGGCAGGCGGAGGGAAGAGAAAAGGTCTGTTGTTTTTCTCTCCTGTTTCTCTCTCCCTCTCCGCTGATCACCAAGCTGCTGACCGGGTCAGAAAGCCCTGATGGAAATCCACCAGTGCTGGGCAGGGCCCTCCTCCTCCAGGGAGCTTGTCCTTGACTAATTTTTCTTCGTCCCGATGAGAAAAAAAAGAAAGAGAGAGAATAAAAGAAAAACCACAAACTTCCTTTGAAAACCAGCTGGTAGTCAGGGCCTGGAGCGCGTGTCCTAGACCCGGCGACTCAGGAATCCTGAAGACGCTCTGAGCGACCTGGAGCACCTGGGCTGCGCCCCTGCCTGCCTTCGCCCTCCTTCGGTGCCCCCAGTACTGGGCGTGAGTCCGGAAGCAGCCACAACCCAGCCAGGACCGCCGCTCATAAAGCTGTGTAAACCTGTATAAGCTCAGGCGTTGACAGCTGGAAGGCAATTGGCACTGGCAGCCCCCCTCACTGCACCCACCTCCCCCATCGCATTGCCACAGCTGAACTCTCCTTCTCAGTCCTGGAACAGCGCCCACTTCTTTAAGGTAAAAACTTTATTTTAATCGTCTTCTTCACCTCTTCTCCCACCCTTCTCCGTTTCCTCTCCGGCTCTGGGGAGTTGACACCTGCTGTCCTTCCACCTTCGGTCGACAGGTCTGGATGGCTTAGAGGAGCTAAGGCAGGAGAGAGATGTAAAGGGGATGCTTCGTGGTCCTCCTCCTTTTAATGAAATCACGCAACCCTCCCCCTCTCCTTGTGAGCAAGTAGACAGGGCACTGTGGAGATGGTTGACATATTCTGAGATGAAAATCTAAACTATTGCCGGGCGTGGTGGCTCATGCCTGTAATCCCAGCATTTTGGGAGGCTGAGACGGGTGGATCATCTGACGTCAGGAGTTCCAGACCAGCCTGGCCAACATGATGAAACCCCATCTCTACTAAAAATACAAAAAATTAACTGGGCATGGTGGTGGGCACCTGTAATCCCAGCTACTTGGGAAGCTGAGGCAGGAGAATCACTTGAACCCTAAAGGCGGAGGTTGCAGTGAGCCGAGATTGTGTCACTGCACTCCAGACTGGGCAATAAGAGCAAAACTCCATCTCAGAAAAAAAAAAAGAAAGAAAGAAAGAAAGAAAATCTAAACAATTGATTGCATGAAGACGTATGTCAGACTGAGAAGGAGATTGGAGGGGGACAGAAAGGGATTTGTTCCTAGGGAGAGGAGGAGTGTCTTTTTGAAGCTACATGCCTGTTTTACATGCTTCTTCCAACTTTCGGCTGACTAGGGAGGAACCAGGGCTATTTTAACTTCCTCGTCCACTACCATAATTCCAGCTGGAGAGAAACTGTAGGACTTGAGGAGCTGAGGAAGAGGAGGAAAAGAATGAAACTTTGATTTGCCTGAGTATCCTCTCCCTCATTCTTTCCTACACTGAAATACTGCATGCTCTCCCCAGCAGCAGTGGACCTTGTAGAGTGGAAATCCTCCATTACAGGCTGGGCGTGGTGGCTCCCACCTGTAATCCCAGCACTGTGGGAGGCTGAGGCAGGCAGATCAAGAGATGGAGACCATTCTGGCCAACATGGTGAAACCCCATCTCTACTAAAAATACAAAAATTAGGTGGGCATGGTGGCACACGCCTGTAGTCCCAGCTACTTGGGAGGCTGAGGCAGGAAAATCGCTTGAATCTGGGAGGGGGAGGTTGGAGTGAGCAGAGATCACGCCACTGCACTATAGCCCAGTGACAGAGCAAGACTCCATCTCAAAGAAAAAGAAAAAAGAAAAAGAAACCCTCCATTACATTTCCTGCTCCTGCCTCTTAAGACTTAGCCCATTTAGCTCTGCCCAGTTCCTCTGAGACCCCACACCCTCGGGTGTCCACTCCTGGGTTCCTTTGGCTTACCGCTCTAGCCAGCTAGCTGCCCAACCCCCCACTTCATCACTGATCTTTTCTGGCACTGGACAGCCTGCTTTTCTTCAAGCTTTTTCACTTTCCCAGGCTCTGGCATCTGCTTTGAGGTTCATCCTAAGTGTCATTTTAGGGGAGGAAGAAAAGAGAGAGAGAAGGAGAGAGGAAAAAAAAGTGTAAGGCCTGCAGGCAATTTTTGCTACTCTGATTCTAAGTTAACAACATGTAAATGATATGCAGCTAGCATAAATATATGTGAATCAAGAGGATAATCAATTTGAGTGACTAGGCTTATTTTATTTGAGTAACTTTAATGTTCTTCAACCTCACCTCAAATTCCTGTAGGTTTACAAGAAGGAAGCAGTCTCAGGTTAGGAGGAGGGTGGAGAAAAGACAAGATTTCTAACTGGTTTAATTTATTTTATTTTGTTTTATTTTGTTTTTGAGATGGAGTCTTGCTCTGTCACCCAGGCTGTAGTGCAGTGTCACAATCTCAGCTCACTGCAACCTCCACCTCCCGGGTTCAAGCAATTCTCCCACCTCAGCCTCCCCAGCAGCTGGAACTACAGGCGTGTGCCACTGGTGAATTTTTGTATTTTTAGTACAGACGGGGTTTCAACATGTTGGCCAGGCTGATCTAGAACTCCTGACCTCAAGTGATCTGCCCTCCTCAGCCTCCCAAAGTGCTGGGATTACAGACAAGAGCCACTATGCCCAGCCCCTAATTAGTTTAATTTCTCCCCCTGATAAAGAGTGGAAGGGGAGCAAGAAGATTGAAGGGAGATGTTTTCCAAAGGGCAGGATTGTGGTTTTTGTTATTTATACCCACAGCATTAGTTAGATGTCTGTCTGTGCTTGCCTCAGTGTGTCTCAAGTGCTGATACAGAGCAGGTTAAACAGGTCTGGTGTTCACATCTAAAACCACCTGTGTGGGACTGGACAGAAAGCTTCAGGTAGGTGAATGGAGAGGGAATATTGTTATGTAAATCAATAATCAGCATTTTCATGTTTTATAGAAATAGTGGGCAAGAGAGTATCTCTGGGTTTAGGCAATTTCTGGAAAAAAACATGAGCTGAGGAAAAGTTGCAGTCTCAGCTCTAGCTGTCAAGAGATGCTTACTGCATCTGGGCACCGTGGCTCATGCCTATAATCCCAGCACTTTGGGAGACTGAGGAGGGCTGACGGCTTGAGCCCAGCAGTTGAGACCAGCCTGGGCAACAAAGCGAGACCCTGTCTCAACGTAACTAAAAGAAATCTGAATATCTTTATTTTTAAAATATTTTTTCTTGCATATACCCATTACTAAATATATATAATATATATATATATATATATTTTTTTTTTTTCTTTTTTAAAAAAAGGGAAGCTGACCAGGCGAGGTGGCTCACACCCGTAATCCCAGCACTTTGGGAGGCTGAGGCGGGTGGATCATGAGGTCAAGAGATCGAGACCATCCTGGCCAGCATGGTGAAACCCCGTCTCTACTAAAAATATAAAAAAATTAGCCGGGCGTGGTGGTGCATGCCTGTAATCCCAGCTACTCGGGAGGCTGAGGCAGGAGAATCGCTTGAACCTGGGTAGCGGAGGTTGCAGTAAGCCGAGATCGAGCCACTGCATTCCAGCCTAGTGAAAGAGCGAGACTCTGTCTTTTTTTTTGGAAATGCAGTCTCACTCTGTTGCCTAGGCTGGAGTACAGTGGCTGAATCTCAGCTCACTGCAACCTCCATCTACCGGGTTCAAGCGATTCTCCTGCCTCAGCCTCCCGAGTAGCTGGGATTACAGGCATGCACCATCATGCTCGGCTAATTTTTTTGTATTTTTAGTAGAGACGGGGTTTCACCATATTGGCTAGGCTGGTCTCAAACTCCTGACCTCGTGATCCGCCCACCTCGGCCTGCCAAAGTGCTGAAATAACAGGCGTGAGCCACTGCGCCCGGTTGAGACTCCCTCTTAAAAAAGAGGCTTTCTGGGAGAACTTGTGGGGAGTGCTTTTTGCTTTTTGTGACCCTAATCTGAAGTTACTTATCAGAACCAGTCTCTGATTCCAGTCCCCACAGGCTACATTTCCCCTCCCAGCCTACAGGAAACCCCACCCAAGGCCTTTATATTGTGGTTTGGGATTGTGTAAGGTTCAGGAGAGCCCTTGGAGGAGAAAGACTTCCCCTTCCTCACCAGCATTTCACCTTTGGGGGCATGGCACTAACTCCCTGTGCCTCCTCCCTTCTTCACCCCAAGCGCTATGTGACTGTTGATCTTTCACCCTTGGGTGAGACAGAGAAGGTATCCCTAAAAATACAAGCAGCCTGTGTATGCTTAGGATGTTGTGTGAGGGGGCAGGGTGCGGGGTAGGGCAGAGGAATATCCCTGTCCTGGCTATGAGGGGGTTACTGATGTGATGCCTATTAGAGTAAGCTAAAGATCGTCATATTAATAACCGTTAGTTAATGTAGATTAACATTTCTTTCTTCATCTCTTTTCCCTCTTTCTCCTGCGTCCTCTCCCTTTCTCACTGTCTTCATTCCCTGTCATGATCTGTTTCAGGGAAGCTCACTCCACCCATGTCTTCAACCCCACCAGTCTTCCCTCCCGAGCCTGGAAGCCCTGTACCCTCCTGGTCTCATCTGGTCACAGCAAGTTAGAGGTGGAAAGAACTCAGCACGGGGCCCTTCTGTTTACCCATATACTGCCCATAGCCAGCAGTGATGCCCAAACACTAGCCAGCCTTCCACGCTACATTCCTTTTCCAAGACTTTTCTGGGTTAGTTTGCTTTCCAGCCCAATGATTTTCTTATTGGACGGGCCCCTCTTTCGCATCCCAAGCCTGGCTTAGGCAAGTCCCTGAAGTCAGTAAACACCTTCATTGCCCCTCAGCTGACTCCCTTTTGACCATGGAACACCATCAGCCTGAGCATCCAGCCCCTGGTAAGGCCGGGACTGCAGAAGCAGTCATCCCTGAAAACCACGAGGTCCTGGGAGGCCTGGATGATCACCCTCAGGACACGGATACGAGAGATGCTGATGGGGAGGCTGGAGAACAGGAGCCAGCAGACCAAGCTTCACTGCCTGGCCAGTGTGGGGACAACTTTGAGTCCCCTACACCTGAAGCTAGCTCAAGTTCCCCAGGGCCAACCCTTGGGACAGTGCCTGAAGTAGAGCCAACGAGGGCATGCTCCATGCCCCAGGAGCTTCCTCAGTCCCCCAGGACCCGGCAGCCTGAGCCAGATTTCTACTGTGTCAAGTGGATCCCTTGGAAAGGAGAACGGACACCCATCATCACCCAGAGCACCAACGGCCCTTGCCCTCTCCTTGCCATCATGAACATCCTCTTTCTTCAGTGGAAGGTAAGAGAACATGCAGTTAGGGGTGCGGAAGGTATCGGGGAGTATTCTTCCCTGACCTACTTCCTTGATCATCCTCATGTTCTCAAACCGGTCAAAACTTTTCAGATTATCGTCCCTATTTCTCCAGCTTGAACAAATAAGATCTTCCTAAAAACGAAGGAAGAAAAAGAGGAAGATGTCCTACCCCTGTATCTCCTACTCCCTAGCAAATGCACATGCCTTGCAAGATTTCACATTCATTCCCTTGTGCCAGTTGCAAGCCTTTTTTCCTGCCCCACCCTACTACTGGAGTTCCCCCTTGCCTTTCCATGGGTTCTTCCTTTAGTGCTTTTTCTGGGAGTGGGGGGAGCACACACGTGATCACCCCTTCTGCCTCCAGGTGAAGCTCCCCCCACAGAAGGAAGTGATCACATCGGATGAGCTCATGGCCCATCTTGGTGAGTGACTAGGCCTTGGAGAGGAATTACCCAAGGGGTTCCAGACCTATCCACTCAGCCAGAAATCCAGACTGTTCAGGGATCGCCATTTGAGGGTTCTGATATGGCAGGGAGGGTAAGGGTCTATGGGGCTTCTCTGCAAGGCTGGAGAATGAAAAGCAAAGGTGTCAGGAGCACTGGGTTGTAACACCAATTCTGCCCTTAGCTTTTGTATGTGACCCTGGGCGGGCCCTTTACCTTTAGGAACCTGTCTCCTCCTCTGAGAAATGAAGAGTCCAGATTAGACTTGAAGTCTTTTCCAGCTTTGAAAATCTGTGTTCTGTGAAATTACCCCCATTCTCTAGGAGAAGAGGAAGCTTAGCTTTTGGGAAATTGGTGGGGTAAGCTGATGAGGGGCCCTGTCTTGTAGGAAACTGCCTCCTGTCCATCAAGCCCCAGGAGAAGTCAGAGGGACTTCAGCTTAATTTTCAGCAGGTGAGACAAAAGGTCTGCAGGCATAGGGGTTGCAGGTTTGTAAGGGGACATCTTGAGATATTAAGAGGAGCCTTTTGTTGCTTCGTTAGAGATTTCCTTGAACCACGATTTTATTCTGCAGGAGTCAGAGGAGTTTATTTTTGTCTTAGAAAATGTCTATTGGCCTGGCGCTGACGCCTGTAATCCCAGCACTTTGAGAGGCCAAAGAGGGAGGATCACTTGAGGCCAAGAGTTCAGGGCCAGCGTGGGCAACATAATAATACCCCCGTCTCTACCAAAAAAAAAAAAATTTTTTTTCAAGAATTAGCCAGGTATGGCAGTGCATGCCTGTAGTCCCAGTTACTCAGAAGGCTGAGGCTGGAGGGTCACTTGAAACCAAGAGTTTGAGGCTGCAGTGACCCGGGATCACACCACTGCACTCCAGCCTGAATGAAAGAAGGAGACCTTGACTCTAAAAGAAAAACAATGTTCATTTATGTAAGACGGAGAAGAGTTGAGGCAAGGGAGAAATGGAATGGCTTGTAAGAGAATCAGGGAAGAAAAGCAACAAGATTAATTTTTAATTTCTAGAGGTGGGAGTGGATGGTGGGAGAGAAGGCTAGAATATCCATCATGTTTTTTCTACCCTCAGAATGTGGATGATGCAATGACAGTGCTGCCTAAACTGGCCACAGGTCTGGATGTCAATGTGAGGTTCACAGGCGTCTCCGATTTTGAGTATACACCCGAGTGCAGTGTCTTTGACCTCCTAGGCATACCTCTGTACCATGGCTGGCTTGTTGATCCTCAGGTGAGGGTGGGAGGGCCCACCGGGACCTTATCCAGCTCAAGCTGACATGAGAGAGGCAAATTTTTGTGGGGCAGAGGTTAAGGAGTTAGGGGTAAGTTTGGCTTGGGAGGGAAATAGGGTTTGGAGACTGGACCCCGTACAGAATTCCTTGAATTTTAACCTATTTTGAGGGTAACATACAAATACAAACAAACTGCATGCAAATAGATCAGTTCTTTAGACATCAAAAGTTCAGGAACCAGATGGGCTTGGTGGCACATGCCTGTATTCCCAGCTACTGGGGAGGAGTTTGAGGCTACCCTGGGCAATATAGGCAATGTAGAGCAACCCTGTGATGAATGGTTCCAGACTTTTTTTTTTTTTTTTGAGAGACAAAAAAAAATGTTTAGGAACCATTCATCACAGGGTTGCATTCCTTGTGAGCTTTGTTCGTTTCCTTCCTTAAAAAAAAAACAACAACAATGTTTTTGGTATTTCACCATCCCACTCACTACCCAAGCAGAGTCCTGAGGCTGTGCGTGTGGTTGGGAAGCTCAGTTACAACCAGCTGGTGGAGAAGATCATCACCTGCAAACACTCCAGTGACACCAACCTTGTGACAGAAGGTGACATTCCTCCCCTTTCATGGATATTATGTGGCGGGAATGATGGCTCCTGAGGCTTAGTTTTTATTGTGTGTCCTCTCCCACCACATCCTACTAGATGTAAGTTTCACAAGAAGGAGCTTGGGGAATTTCTGTTTCGTTCACTGAGGTATCCCCAGTGCCTGGCATGAGGCAGCGGCTCTATGAGTACAGTATTTGCTAAGTGAATGAATACAGCCAGATTTCAAGAAGGGGACGTCAGAAGGTGGGACTGACCCCCAGGGCTTTTGACAGGGGCTCGCTGGATGGTCCTTCCTGTTGGACACCTTGAATTTAAGCCAAGTTTCCCCTGACTTGTGCCGCTGTGACAGGCCTGATTGCGGAGCAGTTCCTGGAGACCACGGCGGCCCAGCTGACCTACCACGGGCTGTGTGAGCTGACTGCAGCTGCTAAGGAGGGAGAACTTAGTGTCTTTTTCCGAAACAACCACTTTAGCACCATGACTAAGCACAAGGTAATGAGGGTCTGGGGGCGAAGGGCTGTGGTGCCGTCATTTCCTCGTGCCTTTTTCTCATGGGTCCAGCTGGGATCAGCTAGATTAAGCCGCGGTAGCAAACGACCCCTGAAATCCCTGTGGTTTGCTTTACCACAGCAAAGGTTCATTTCCCACTCCTGCTGCATGTCCACTGTGGATTGGCTGCGGTTCTGTCCCCCCACCACCTTCACTGTGCGGCCCAGCTGACAAAGGATCCTTTATCTGGAATAGATGCAGGGAGAGAGAGAGGGGGGCACTGTGCACTCGTGCTTAGAGCTGCTGCTGCTTCTTTTTTTAAGCCTACGGCACCCGGTATTCCCAGGTCTCCCATCCAAGTACTAACCAGGCCTGACCCTGCTTTGCTTCCAAGATAGACGAGATCGGGCGCATTCAGGGTGGTATGGCCGTAGACCTTAGAGCTTCTGTTCGGAAATGTCACGTATCATTTCTGCTCACATCTACTGGCCAGAGCAAGACATAGGGATAAACCTGCTGTCAATGGGACAGGAAAATACAATCCTCTCCTAGGAAAGGGCAGTTGAATTTTTGAACAATGCTGGTCTTCAAAAGTTAGAAACTGCCGGACTGGGCATGGTGGCTCACGCCAGTAATCCCAGCACTTTGGGAGGCCGAGGTGGATGAATCACGAGGTCAGGAGTTCGAGACCAGCCTGATCAACATGGTAAAACCCCCCTCTACTAAAAATACAAAAATTAGCTGGGCGTGGTTGTGCGCGCCTGTAGTCCCAGCTACTCAGGAGGCTGAGGCAGGAGAATCACTTGGACGCAGGAGGCGGAGGTTGCCGTGATCCCCTCGGCTCACACCACTGCAGTGCACTCCAGCCTGGGCAACAGAGCAAGACTCCATGCCCCTCCCCCACAAAAAAAAGTTAGAAAATGCCAAAGCTCTCTAGGATTTGAGCAGAAGCAGGAGGGGTCTCTGGTTCCCAAAGGCTTTATCCTCAGAGCCCAGAGAACAATGGGAGATGAGGGGAGCAGGGTCTTGTGTGGCGTCTCAGCCCCGAGGACTCCACGCTTGACGTAAATGACCACCATGCTCACACCCAGCTGAACATATGCTCAGACGTCCCGTTCTTCCACATGCTCATACTGGCATCTCCCACCTTGCACACCAGCCTATTCAAATGGTCTCCAGCTGTGCATCTCAGAAGATTTCTGGCAGTGAACTGCCTCTGTATCATCTAGCCTGCAATGAGCTCTGTTCTTTTCTTCGTAGAGTCACTTGTACCTACTGGTCACTGACCAGGGCTTTCTACAGGAGGAGCAAGTCGTATGGGAGAGCCTGCACAATGTGGATGGAGACAGCTGCTTCTGTGACTCTGACTTTCACCTGAGTCATTCCCTGGGCAAGGGGCCTGGAGCAGAAGGTGGGAGTGGCTCCCCAGAAAAGCAGCTGCAGGTAGACCAGGTGTGTAGGGCCCTTAGGAAAAGTGCGGAGAGCACATGTGCCTCGGAGAGCTTTTTGCTACGCGCATTTTAACACTAGAGGCCACGCGAACCCATGCCTCCTCACTCTCTGGGTTACCTCAGGCCGGCTCCTCACTTGGTGTGTATTCTCTGGCACCACAGATAATGCACTTGGCTGTGTGTGCTGCTCTGGAAGGAGAAAGAGCTAGAGAATTTGAGGGATGCAGAAAAACTGATTTGGAAACCTCGCCTGAATAGCCATAGCCTTGGGCTTCAGCCCACCTACAACTCTTGTTCTTCCCAGGACTACCTGATTGCTCTGTCCCTGCAGCAGCAGCAGCCACAAGGCGCGCTGGGGCTGACCGACCTGGAGCTGGCCCAGCAGCTTCAGCAGGAGGAATATCAGCAGCAGCAGACAGCACAGCCAGTGTGGACACGGGCGCGGACCCTGTCACTGCAGGTGGGCTGCTGCTCTGGCTCCCAAGCTCCCGGTTTCCACCTCGTGCTTTGCTGGGTCCAGAGCACCTGTTATTTCCACACTGGTCTCTTCAAGGTTTCTTTTCTCAGGGCCCTTCTCCTGCCTGTCTGTCTCCCCTGGCGCCCCTTCCTGTCTTCCTCTCCCTACTCCCTGTCCCTATCCTGACACCTGCTCAGTCTAGAATCTCTTCTTGTGCTCTTCTGAGGCAGTTCAATGACCAATTGTTAAATCCGGTACAGGGGAGAGGAGCCACATCTGGACGCCCAGCTGGGGAGCGTCGGCAGAGGCCGAAGCACGAGTCAGACTGCATTCTGCTTTAGGTCCGCCCCAGTGCCAGGCTGGCCTGCCCCTTCTTCCAGAGGCTATGGCTAGTTGGCTTGTTCCCCCGCCTCTACCCTTGAGATGTGCAGGATAACTTATTTATGGACTGTTGGGGATCAGAGCAGGCGACAAATGCAAAGGTCAGACTTGGTAATGTCCTTGACCTCGTGCTGCTGCCTTCTCTGCATCCCACCCGGGGTAACACTGGGACTGATGGGCTTCTGGTTCTCAATGTCCAGTCCCTGAATAGTCACACATATATACAGACTGAGGCTCTGGGGAGGTCTCTATCTGGAATGCATCTCTCCTGCGTCCCATCCCTGCTGCCTGGATGCTCCTGGCCACCCAGCCAGGCCTGTCTCCAGTTGTTTCAAGACTTAATTTGGGTTTCTATCTCTGTTATTTGTAATGCCTTCCTGGGGTTTGGAAATAAAATTTCTGGCCGGGTGCGGTGGCTCACGCCTGTAATCCCAGCACTTTCGGAGGTCAAGGTGGGCAGATCACCTGAGGTCAAGAGTTCGAGGGCAGCCCGCCCAACATGGCGAAACCCCATCTCTACTAAAACTACAAAAAATTAATTGGCCATGGTAGCAGGCACCTGTAATCCCAGGTATTTGGGAGGCTGAAGCAGAAGACTCACTTGAATCCTACAGGCAGAGGTTGCAGTGAGCCAAGATCGCGCCACTGCACTCCAGCCTGGGCAACGAGAGTGAAACTCCGTCTCAAAACAAAACAGCAACAAACCAACAAACAAAAAAACCTTATTTCCTGAGATCTGTTGTTTGCCTTACCCTGAAGCAACGGGGTTAAGTATTTGACCCAACTGAAGAATGCAAAAAGTGGGAGTTGAATCGGGGGGGAAGGTGGTTACCTGTCATTTCTTTCTTTCTTTCTTTCTTTTTTTCCAAGAGGGAGTCTCGCTCTGTTGCCCAGGCTGGAGTGCAGTGGCGCAATCTCAGCTCACTGCAACCTCCATCTCCCGGGTTCAAGTGATCCTCCTCTCTCAGCCTCCTAAGTAGCTGGGACCACAGGCATGCACCACTGCACCCAGCTATTTTTTGTATTTTTAGTAGAGATGGGGTTTTGCCATGTTGGTCAGGCTGGTCTTAAACTCCTGATCTCAGGTGACCTGCCTGCCTTGGCCTCCCTAATCGCTGGGATTACAGGTGTGAGCCACTGTGCCTGGCTACCTGTCATTTCTAATTTAGCCAGCAGGGGGAACCAAAGCCTGTTTTTGTGTTTGTTTCTGTTTTTGCTAAGTATTTATGGGAAATAGTGCTCTCGTGGGAGGTGCATTTCCAACTCTCTGCTTGGACACGTGAATTTGAGGGTTGTGCTTTCTGCTAACCCAAGAGTTCCCGGGCTGGCGAGGGTAGCTTGACCCTCCGCTTGCTTCCCAGTTCATACAGATGGTTGGCTGCTCCCTCTGACCATTTCTCATCTTGTTCTGGTGCCTGTTTCTCAATTGTTTTGCCTGAAGTTTCCTGGAGAATGAGGGTGAGGGGAGACATGGAGAGAGGGTGGGCGTTGATTCCTGCAGCACTAGGGCAAAACAGGATTCCTGCTGAATAGCCAAGCTCACATCAAAGGCACCTCAACTCCAAGGCCTCTTCCTGCTCCATGTCCTGCTCCACCCAAACTTCAATCAGAGAACCCAAACAACAGTGAAGTTTGCCAAAAGAACTCAAGTATCAGCGAGATGTTCTGGCCAGGGTGCAGGAGGGATGATTGAGACAGAAACGATCAGAACTCATTTCCCCACGCTCGAGAAGGAGCTGGATGACCCAGGTACAGATATAATTTTGAGATGAGGAAAATTAAGGGATTTTAAAGAAACCGTTCCAGCCTCAACAAGAAGCTGGAGCATGTGGTGCTCAGTGAGGGGTTATCCTACTTGGAGGCCCAGCAGGTCTCCTGCAGGTTCAGCCAAACACGGAACTCTCAGATCCTCGCACGTCATGTGGGGTGGGGCAGAGAAGTCTCACATGTCTTCAGCCCTGCACAAGGCCAGGAGGGCTGACTGGCAATCCCCTTTCACTGCATCCTGCAGACAAGGGAATTCAGTGTTAGAAAGATTCACCACCACTATGGCCCAAGTACTCTCTCCCCTCCTTTGGGCTGGTCCATCACAGTTCATCTGGAAGGGAAGGGTCCTCCCTGGAGCTCAGAGTCCTGCACTACGTTAACCAAAGACTCCTGGGTTTCTCCCGGCCAAAATATGCTCAGCTGTGTGCAGGGAGAGAGGGTGGAGGTGGGGAGTGAAGGCGGTGGGGCTCCAGGCTAAGAAGTAGCCAAGTTTCACCTGGAGAGAAGAGTAAAGGGACTTCCCAAATTTCTTCTTGAACTCAGCTCTGATACTTAGAAGGTCGGTCTCACATCGAGAGGTAAGGATGCGAATCAGGACTTGGTAATTGGGCTCAGTTTCCTAGTGGGGGAAGAAACAGATGGTGGGTAATTGGTGAGAGTCTCACTGAGAGAAGGGATTGAATGGCATGGAGGGTTCCTGTAGGAAAGGGAGGCAAGGTGGGAGTCAAGGAATAGGAGTATACATTATACATTATCTTGGACAAAAGTTATCTTTGTCCGTCCTCGTGAAAGATGACACAGCAGGAAAGATCAGTCTCTGTGGAGGCAGCTTGAGTATTTACTTCTCTCCCTCCTTCCACATGTTTTTCCTGGCCCTGCCATTAGCTTAGAACCGTGCACCTCCACAGTTTGGTGGTGAGCAGCTCCAAAGACAGGTACACCAGGAAGGCTGGAAGAGACTTGGTGCATATAAAGACTGCCAGTAGGAAAACCAGGAACACTGTTTTCAACTTTTAAGTTAGTGAATGTCCAAGGAGGATAAACCTGAGCTGATGGGGCTCTGATAAGCATCAAGGCTGTGTGACTTCTGGTTCTGATTCTACCCAATAGGGCCATCTCTCGGGCCCGTCTCAGCATTTCAGGTTCTCCATGCTGAATCACCCTTAGTGTTCAACGTTGCTATTTTCCTCCTGTACATGCAGCAGGCCTCCTGCTTTTTGGCTAAATAATGAAGGTTCAGTTTAAAAATAAGAGGCTGGGCGCGGTGGCTCACACCTGTAATCCCAGCACTTTGGGAGGCCGAGGCAGGCGGATCACGAGATCAGGAGATCGAAACCATTCTTGGTAACATGGTGAAACCCCGTCTCTACTAAACATACAAAAAATGAGCTGGGCATGGTGGTGCACACCTTGTACTCCCAGCTACTCGGGAGGCTGAAGCAGGAGAATAGGTTGAACCCGGGAAGCGGAATTTGTGAGCCAAGATTGCGCCATTGCACTCCAGCCTGGGCAATAAGAGCGAAACTCTGTCCCCCACCCCCCCCCAAAAAAAAAGAAAGAAAGAAAAGGAAAAGAAATAACGGGCCAAGTGTGGTGGCTCACCCCTGTAATCCAAGCACTTTGGGCAGCTGAGGTCAGGACCAGCCTGGCCAACATGGTGAAACCCCATCTCTACTAAAAATATAAACATTAGCTGGGTGTGGTGGGGGGGCATCTATAATCCCAGCTACTCAGGAGGCCGAGGCAGGAGAATTGCTTGAACCCAGGAGGCAGAGGTTGCAGTGAGCTGAGATCACACCATTGCACTCCAGCCTGGGTGACAGAACAAGACTCGGTCTCAAAAAATAAATAAATAAACAAAATAAAATAACAGAGGTACAAGTTATCAAAATCCTGAATTATAATGGATTATACTAAATAATGTGTTGTTATGAGAGATTTCTAAATAAAAACTTTTAAGTGTAAAATTGCTGTTTTTTTTCTGTGCACCAGTGTTGTCACCAATTCCTAATACCCTCATTTTCAGAGTTTCCTGAGTCACTTTCCTCACAAGACTCTTCCCAGAAATGCCTGTAACACACACTTAGGTATCCCCACAGACCATAAACTCCTTTGACAAACAAAAGAAAATGAAGTAAAACAGGATGCTCCAATTCATTCAGACTCATTACCTGATTGCCAGTGGGCCTAATGTCTACTAACTTTCATGCATCATTAGTTTTGTATTGTTGAAAGATTGCCAGTTGCTCCCCAGTGTCCATTCTTCTAACTCTTGTTACTCTAAATTATAGAATTGGGGCAAGAGTCACTCATTAAGAATACTCTTATTGTTGTACAGGTATGCTTTTTCTGCCTCTGTCGCCCAGGCTGGAGTGCAGTGGCATGATCTCAGCTCACTGCAACCTCCACCTCCTGGGTTCAGGTGAGTCTCCTGCCTCAGCCTCCTGAGTAGCTGGGATGACAGGCACCCACCACCACACCCAGCTAATCTTTGTATTTTTAGTAGAGATGGGGTTTCACTATGTTGCCTAAGCTGGTCTCAAACTCCTGGACTCAAGCAAGCCATCCACCTGGGCCTCCCAAAGTGCTGAAATTACAGGCATGAGCCACCAAGCCCGGCCACAAGTACTCTTTACATCAAAGCTGTATTAAATATAATAATTGTTTTTTTGAGATGGGGTCTTGCTCTGTCACCCAGGCTGGAGTACAGTGACGCGCTCTCGGCTCACTGTAAACTTTACCTCCTGAGTTCAAGCGATTCTCCCACCTCAGCCTGCTGAGTAGCTGGGACTACAGTGTGTACCACACATCCAGCTAATATTTTTGTTTTTAGTACAGACGGGTTTCACCATGTTGGCCAGGCTGGTCTCAAACTCCTGACCTCAAGTGATCCGCCTGCTTCAGCCTCCCAAAGTGCTAGGATTACAGGCCTGAGCCACTGTGCCTGGCCTTAAATATATATATTTATATTTATATATAAATATATATATTTATAAATATATATATATAAATATATATATTTATAAATATATATATATAAATATATATATATTTATATATATATATTTATATATATATTTAAATAAATATATAAAAATATTTATATAAAAAATATATATTTATATATATAAATATATATATATATTTGCGGGTGTGTGTGTGTGCATATGTATATTTTATTTTATTTATTTATTTTGGGATGGAGTCTTGCTCTGTTGCCCAGGCTGGAGTGCAGTGGCACGATCTCAGGTCACTGCAATCCCCGCCTTGTAGGTTCAAGCGATTCTCCTGCCTCAGCCTCTGGAGTAGCTGGGACTACAAGTGTGCCTGGCTAATTATTGTATATTTAGTAGTGATTCACCTGCCTCGGCCTCCCAAAGTGCTGGGATTACAGAGGTGAGCCACGGTGCCTGGCCTAATTATAATTACAATACTTAATCATATACTTGGCATTGCATATGGCCCCAGGATCTTCCCTAGGAACATTCATTTTTACTACAGATTGGTCCAAATTTGTCCTGAATCAGCCATTGCTGATTTTCTGAAGGCTGTTTTTCTGAATAAATATTCTTCACGATCTGTTTTCATATATCTACATATCTCCCATAAAAGAATAATACAATAAAAAATAGAATAATACAGGCCAGGTATGGTGGCTCAACGCCTGTAAACCCAGCACTTTGGGAGGCCAAGGCGGGTGGATCACCTGAGGTCAGGAGTTCAAGACTAGCCTGGCCAACATGGTGAAACCCTGTCTCTACTAAAAATACAAAAATTGGCAGGACACGGTGGCAGGGGCCTGTAATCTCAGCTACTCAGGAGGCTGAGGCAGGAGAACCCGGGAGGCAGAGGTTGTAGTGAGCTGAGATTGTGCCATTGTAGTCCAGCCTGGGCAACAACAGCAAGACTCCATCTCAAAAAGAAAAAAAAAGAAAGAAGTAGAATACGATTCAGGGCCAGGCACAGTGGCTCATGCCTGTAATCCCAGCACTTTGGGAGGCTGAAATGGGTGGATCGCAACGTCAGGAGGTTGAGACCAGCCTGGTCAATATGGTGAAACCCCATCTTTACTAAAAAATACAAAAATTAGTCGGGTGTGGTGGCGCATACCTGTAGTCCCAGCTACTTGGGAGGCTGAGGCAAGAGAATTGCTGGAACCTGGGAGGTGGAGGTTGCAGTGAATTGAGATTGGGCCACTGCACTCCAGTTTGGGCAACAGAGTGAAACTCCATCTCAAAAAAATAAAAGAAAAAAATAAAAGATTCAGAATAATTGATGTATGTTATTTTCTGACTACTATTTCTTCCTCTTCCTGTTCCTCTTCTTCTTCCTCTTCCTCTTCTTCTTTTGAGACAGGGTCTTGCTCTATCATCCAGGCTGAAGTGCAGTGGAATAATCATAGCTCGATGTAACTTTGAATTCCTGGGTTCAAGCAATGCTCCTACTACAACCTCCCAAGTAGTTGGTAGTAGAGGCACGTTCCATCATGCCTGGCCAATTTTCTTTTTATTTTTGTAGAGACATGGTCTTGCTCTGTCCCCTAGGCTGGTCTTGAACTCCTGACCTCAAGCGATCCTCCCACCTTGGCCTCCCAAAGTGTTGGGATTCCAGGTAGAAGCCACCATGCTTGGCCCCTGACTACTACTTCTAAGATAAATCTCTCATCTATACTCAGCAGTGTGGGTCTTGGCTGGTTGTGGTGGCTCATGCCTGTAATCCCAGCCCTTTGGGAGGCTGAAGCAGGTGGATCATGAGGTCAGGAGTTCGAGATCAGCCAATATGATGAAACCCTGTCTCTACTAAAAAAATACAAAAATTAGCCGGGCATGGTGGCACATGCCTGTAATCCCAGCTACTTGGGAGGCTGATGCAGGAGAATCACTTGAATCTGGGAGGCGGAGGTTGCAGTGAGCTGAGATCACGACACTGCACTCCAGCCTGGGCAACAGAGTGAGACTCCACCTCAAAAAAAAAGCCTGGCACAGTGGCTCACGGTTGTAATCCCAGCACTTTGGGAGGCTGAGGTGGGCGGATCACCTG
>NW_016107503.1:5224167-5228326 GCF_001604975.1 Cebus imitator
AATGTGGAACAAAATCTGACCAGTGTGGAGAAAGGGGTCCTTGGGTGCTAAGAGCACTTATGGTTTAGGCGACAAGGAGTGGACTCAGGACTGTAAATGTCTTATATCATTAAGTGTTGTGTAGGGAGACCGTATGACTTACTAGCTATGTGACCTCAAGCAAGGTACTTAACTTCTCTGGCTTCAGTTTTTCCATCTGTAAGATAAGGATGGATGCGGTTGTGAGGATGAATAAATGTGTATGCCATGCTCAGGACAGGCTGTACACAATCAGCAGCTACGAAATGCCAGCCCTTGTCATTATTCTTGCTAGTGTGATCACCATCGCTCTGGCGACAACTGAGCCTGGACCAGGCACTGTCTTACAGAGCAGATTCATATCTCGATTTGGCCACCTAGACATTAACAAGGCCACAATGTTAGTCTCAGGGCCCCTGAGAGTCAGCTAAGTTAGTTCTCACCACAGCTCATTCCTCCACCCCTGTGTAAGCCACGGTGCGTAAGCCACGGTGCGTAAGCCCTGGGAGGGAGAGGTTCAGACGGTGTATATGGGATGGTTACATTAGCAGCAACCTGAGGCTCCTCTCTCCTCCCCAGTTTCTGATCTGGGGAGGGAAAGGAGCGCCCCTCTCACCTGGAGGGCTTGGTGAAGTTTGTCAGCAAAGTACAGCGGTGTGTTCTTGATCACCGAAGCTGGAAGCAAAGATGGGAAGGATGGAGGCTCACATCTAGGGCCACAATCTCCCATCCCAAGAGAGACTCACTCCACAAATCCTGCGCAGGCCCCTACCTAGGCCTAGCAGAGCCGCCTGGGCATCTCCATGGAAACGGTTCTGGACAGCCTCCTCCAACTCTTGCCCAGTGCTCCGCTGGTACTGATCAAACACTTGTGGTGTGTGTGGGAGGCAGTTAGAAAGATGGATGGGGGATTCATTATAACAGGAAAGGATGGCCCCTCCCCACCTTCCTCAGCCCAAACTCATCATTAGAGCAAGCTGGGGGACAAGATGGCTTGTGTGTACCTCGGATGAGGTGTTCAGGATTTCGCTGGGTAAAGAGCAGAACCCATGTCTTCTCTGTGCTGGGTCCTTCTGCCTGCTGCAGTGCCTGGGAAGGAGGAGTGAGTCAGGATCACTGGTGGGGACCTAGGGAGCCACGGGTGTGATGTTCCCAGAATCTATCACCATCATGATGAAAATGGGATTCAGGGTGGAAAATATTTTTCTTTTTTTTTTCTGAGACAGAGTCTCGTTCTGTCACCCAGGTTGGAGTGCAATGAATGGCATGATCCCAGCTCACCGCAACCTCCTCCTCCCAGGTTCAAGTGATTCTCCAGCCTCAGCCTCCGGAGTAGCTGGGATTATAGGCACCCACCATCATGCCTGGCTAATTTTTGTATTTTTAGTAGAGACAGGGTTTTGCCATGTTGGCTAGGCTGGTTTCAAACTCCTGACCTCAAGTGATCCACCTGCCTCGGCCTCCTAAATTACAGACATGAGCCACCACACCCAGCTGGAAAAGGTTATTTTGACCTGTAAACTAGGGTGGGTGGGTGTGTGTGTGTGTGTGTGTGTGTGTGTGTGTGTCAGACAGCGAGAAAGAGATGGGGTCTCCCTCTGTCACCCAGGCTGGAGTGCCGTGGCATGATCGGGACTCACCTCAGCCTCAATTTCCCAGGCTCAAGTGATCCTCCCACCTCAGCCTCAGCCTCCTAGCTAGCTGGAACTACAAGTGCAGCTAATTTGAAAAACATTTTGTGGAAACAGAGTCTCACTATGTTGCCTAGGCTGGTCTCGGACTCTTGGGCTCAAGTGACCCTCCTGTTTCAGCCTCCCAAAGTTCTGGGATTACAGGCATGAGGGACCATGCCTGGCCTATTAGTTGTTTTTATTTATGTGATGTCATTTATTTTATTTTATTTTTTAAGAAAGAAATAGGGCTAAGGGAGGGGCTCTGCCCTTCCAGCCTCACAGCTCTAGTCACTGATTTGGAAATATCCTGGTACCCAAGGGTTAAATAATCCCCAAAAGGGTCTGAGGGAGCTTTCTGCCCCCAAATGCTCACGAGAGGAGAATCTGTTGGTCCATGAGCTCAGGAGTCAGAGACTAGGCGGGAGAAAAGGCTTCAGCTATGATGCTACCTGACACCTCATCCCCCTATCACATCACTGGGGACTCCCTCTCCCAGGGAGGCACGGGTTTGCAGGACAAATGGGCATGTAGGTGACTGACTCTAAGATATGGTGGAGGAAGGCATCTTACATGCATGGCGGCTGTGCACACTCCTAAACCCCCTGCTCACCTGGACGTCTTGTTCTGCCAGATTATAGTCAATGATTCCAGAGTAGCAGTCACGACCCCCCTAGGAGGAGAAACTGTTCTTAGAGGGCTCTTTGAAGGGCATCTTTTCATCTCCAGAGCAACAAGCAAAGTCTGGTCTCCCCCAAAGCCCCCTCTTGTCCATTACAGGACAGCAATGCTCCCTGCTCCAGCGCGTCTCCTTGGCTAGTGAATGTGACTCCCTTCCTTACAGGCCAGTCCTCCTCACCTTGGCCAGGGCCAGGAGCAGGTCCCGCAAGATGCCACTGCTCTCAGATGTGATGTCATCCACGGCCTCCACCTGGAAATCTGGGGTGGGGTGAGGAGCTCTCTGAGTCCTCCTGAGTTTTCCTAGCATAGATATTCCCAGGACCTGCCGAATGCCTGACTCACTATGCCCCCGCAGCCCTGCTAGGCCCTGCCTGGAGTAGCTTCACGGCTGCTAATTCCCAGGATGTAAGGCACAAGTACCATCACAGCCACCTGAAAACGTCTCTGAGCTGTAAGGTGTGCGGTGGCTTCATCACCAACCTGCTAGGCAGGAGGCAACCATGATTAGAAGTAGGGACAGGCAGTGAAGAAGGGCTAGAGAAACCTGTATTATAACACAAGATGGCTGGGACCTGGCATCCTCGTTGGAGGTAAGGAAAAATGATATGAGGCCGGGTGCAGTGGCTCACACCTTTAATACCAGCACTTTGGGAGGCTGCGGGTGGATCGACTGGGGTCAGGAGTTCAAGACCACCCTGGACAACATGGTAAAACCTCGTGTCTTCTAAAAATACAAAAGTTAGCTGGGCGTGGTGGCAGGCAGCTACTTGGGAGGCTGAGGCAGGAGAATGACTTGAACCCAGGAGGCAGAGGTTGCAGCGAGCCAAGATTGTACCATTGTATTATAGCCTGGGTGACAAGAGTGAAACTAGGCTAAAAAAAAAAAAAAGGTGGGGAAAAGAGCAGGAAAGGGAGAAAAGGAAGGAGAAGAGAGAAACAGATGCAAGAAGGAAGGAGGGAAGGAGAGGGATTAAGAACACAGGCCACAGCTGGGGTGGCGGCTCATGCCTGTAATCCCAGCACTTTGCAACACTGAGGCAGGAAGATGGCTTGAGCCCAGAAGTTTGAGACCAGCCTGGACAACACAGCAAAACCCATCTCTACAAAAAACACAAAAATTAGCTGGGCATGGTGGTGGCGCACTTGTAGTCCCAGCTGCTTAGGAGGCTGAGGTGGGAGGACTGAGCCCAGGAGGGTCAGAGCTGCAGGGACCCACAACCACATCACTCACGGTCTGGGCTACAGGGCAAGATCTTGTCTCAAAAGAAGAATGTAGGCCAAGATTAGACATCAGAGGAAAATTGGGAGAGCAAGACAAAGTGGTGAGGGTGGCGGAAGGGGTGGTGAGAGGAGGATGGTAAGAAGCCACAAATTAGTGGGTGAGACACTTGCAGCCAAGCAAGGACAGCCATCAGGGGCACGAGAGGTGACACCCATGACTCAGAGGGCAGGTTCCCATCTTTCCTCCAGGCTGCGGCAAGGCTGGGCTCAGCTTGGAATGTGGTGTGATGACAGGGACAGCAAGGGGCTGGGAAGGTGACATGAATACCTTTGGGACTATCACTTTGGAATCTGCCTTGGAGCTCCAGATTAAGATGGTTAATCATTGCTTCTCTCTTTATATATATATGTGTGTGTGTGTGTGTGAGAGAGAGAGAGAGAGAGAGAAACATACTCTCACTCCTGTCACCCATGCTATTGCAACAGCAATAGCATGATCTCAGCTCACCGTGGCCTCAACTTCCCAAGCTCAGTTCAGGTGATCCTCCCACCTCAACCTCCTGAGTAGC
>NW_016107503.1:5229163-5235736 GCF_001604975.1 Cebus imitator
GGCCAATTTTTGTATTTTTTAGTAGAGACAGTGTTTCACCATGTCGGCCAGTCTGGTCTTGAACTCCTGACCTCATGATCCACTGGCCTTGGCCTCCCAAAGTGCTGGGATTACAGGCATGAGCCTCCACGCCCAGCTTTGCTTCTCTTTTTTTAATGATCTTGAGTCCTCCAGGGGGTTTGTCACCCTGGTCCACTGGCTCTCTCCCCTGGGGAGACTGCAGCACTGGTTGGGGAAGGAGGAAAGACCACAAGGGAATAGAACTTAGGCAACTAGGCTGCCAGATAGCTCACCTATGGGGAGTACAGGAGAGGAGAGGACTCCTACAGACCCCGCTCCACACCTGGGGCCCCTCCCTCCGTCTTCTTACCGTGTTTGTAGACTGCCAGGCACTCCTGCAGCTGGGGTGGGGTTCGGGTGGCAAGAATTTCAATGGCCACATCCACAGCAGAATTTGAGGCCTACAGGAAATTGGGAGTCTACTCTGAGACTGGCCATGTCATTAGGATGGCAGACAGACGGGCAGATGCTGGCCGCTTCTCCTTCTAAGGGACAATATGGGATGAGGAGAAGGGGACTCTGGAGTGGGCAAAGCAGGGCTGACAGCTTTCTCCCTTCCCCAGACACCTGGGCAAGTCTTCCCTCCTGCTACCTTCAGCACTGTCCTCAATTCCTGGGCATCGAACTGGGCTGCGGGCTGCAGCAGAGCCACCACGATCCTCTCCAGCTTGCCGGAAAGCGCTGCCCGTAGGGACTTCAGCAGGTCCTGCAATCAATGGTCCCCACAGCAGGGGCACGGGTGTGTGGGGAAGGAGCCCAGAAGCATGGGGGGGTTTGGGAAGATTCGGCTGGTTTTCATCCCCAGTGGCTGTTGCTGTCTCTCAAGTCCGCCAGGGGATCTCTCACCCCAGTCCACTGCTGTGGGAGGTCAGCGTGGTCTCACCTGTTGGGTGCGCTCCTGGAAAGCTCGAGAGATGAGCTGCCTTTGCTCTCTGCTCCGGTTAGTCAGCACCTCTACAATGGCACAGTGGTTCACACCTGAACCGAGATGAGGGCTGTGCTGTGAGCAGGGTCTTTTTGTTTGAGACGGAGTCTCGCTCTGTTGCCAGGCTGGAGTGTAGTGGTGCAATCTCGGCTCACTGCAGCCTCTGCCTCCCCGGTTCAAGCGATTCTCTGCCTCACCTCCCAAGTAGCCGGGACTACAGGTGCACGCCACAACACCCGGCTAATGTTTGTATTTTTAGTAGAGATGGGGTTTCACCATGTTGGCCAGGATGGTCTCTGTCTCTTGACCTCGTGATCCACCCGCCTCAGCCTCCCAAAGTGCTGGGATTACAGGTGTGAGCCACCATCCCCAGCCGAGCAGGACCTTTACATAGTTGGGATGCCCCTACTCCTTGGAGGAGGGAAGGAGCTCCAGGAGAGGGTTAGGAAGGAAAAGAGCATGGGCTATTTCACCCCCTTCCATTTTATCTCAAAAGAAGTTGCAAATAAAATGCAAAAACAGCATGCAAATCTGACCCAGACCAAGGCAAAGGTGGCCTGGTGTGGTGGTAAGAAAAAATGATTTGGGGGCATTGGTTGACCTAGATGAGAATCCCAGTTCTGTCATTACGAGCTGAGTGACCTTGGGCAAGCCTCCTCATCTCCCTGAAGCCCAGTTTCCTCATGTGGAAAATGCAAATAATAAGCCTTGCCTTACAGGGGTGTTGTGAGAATGGGTATGACACACCTACTGCAGTGCCTGGCACACAAGAACGAAGGCGATCCACAAACATTTCCCCAGCATCGCTAGTTCCTCCTTCCTGGGTCCTCCGTGGTCTACAGAGTGGCTCTAACAGGCGGCCTCAAGTGCGGAGGGGAAGGGGCTCACCTTGGCCGGTAATGGCCCTCAGCAGCCTCTGCACATCCTTGTCCACGCTGAAGCTCAGGAAGGTCCTGAGGGTGCCCAGGGTCCCCCACGCTGCAGTCTGCGGGAGCACGGGGCGGTCGGCAGGGACCAGGATGCCCACCCCCCACTCAGGGCCTGTGCCCTACTTCCTGCCTCCCATCCTCTCACAGCTGAAGCTGAGATGTTAAAAGTGACCTCTAACATCTCAACAGCACAAACCTTGCTGGCCAGGCCCAGGTGGCTGAGGATCTCCTGGGTGAGGGATGGTGCCATCTTACTGCCACTCACAGACATGGTGCTACTGGCTGTCCTGGGGAAGGAACAGGAGCCCACAGAGCTGAATTTCCCAGCCCTTTGGGGACTCCTTATGACCCGCTCCCGAGACCTTGGAGTCTGGGTTCCAGTCACTTCTTTCCCTTGCTGCAGAAAAAAGATCAACCTGCTTAGGCTTGGGGCCAGAACTGGAGCTGAAATGGTGGGGTAAGAGGGGAGCCCCCACCTTCCCCAGCTCTCCCCGCTCCTTTAGGAAGTGGGGATTGATGTGGGATCCTCCTGGACCAGGCGCCAGCCCTCCCCGACGCCAGGGTCAGCACCAAGGCTCCTCAGGTCTTGGTCTGGGGTAGATGCCCCACTTCTGAGGTCTTTGACCCTCCTTCTCGGGCCTGGCTGGGGTCTCCCGGGGCAGGGTAGGGAGCTGAGGTGAGTTGGCAGGATGAAGCCTGCAGAGTGGGAGACAGCTCCAAATAGCATCTTCCCCACCGGCAGCCCCAGCTGACGGGCCGCGCTCAACTGCTGCCAACACAGCTGCCTACCTGCTCGGCTGCGTCTCACCCTCGGAGCCGGGGGCCGGAACCTCGAGGTCAGCAGGTGCAGTCTCTGTGCTGATGTGAACAAGAGTTCTTGCAAGTACGTGGATGCCTGGACGGGACAGGAGGCGCTCTCGGGTTGGCAAAGGAAAATTCATTCTTCCCTCCCCCAGGCAGTCAACGTGGTCTCCCGGATGGGGCGCAGGCCTAGTGCTTACCCAGAGGTGCGAGGGGCGAGGTGGGTGTCCTCGTCACGGCCTGGTGGCTCGCCTGTGTGAGGACCAGCTCCGGTGTGGCCTGGTAGAGGAAAGGGGGGCGTGTGCAGCCTAGGCTGAACAGCCAGTCAGAGGACCTGTCTCGGGGACCAGCCCAGCAGTTGTCTGACTCTGGCCCCTCCCAGACGTGGGAGAGGACCGGGAGAGTCCCACATGCAGACGCCTTCCTGCCCAGCATCTCTTTTCCCAGGAACTGGGTCTCAACCCATGTGAGTAAACTCCGCTCAGCCTCACAGCGGCTCAGCCTCAAACACAGGAGGCTTTGTGCGCTGCCTTCCCTGCAGGTCCAGGTGGACCACAGAGACCTAGTCACGAAGTCCGGCTTCTGACCTGGCCCTGCCCCTGGCTCCAGCTCCCTGGGGGGCAGGTCAGACAGGCTGCAGGCTGATTTCAAGGCTGATAGGGAAAAACCTGTTGGGGCACATACCAGCAGCGCACCCCAGCCTGCACCCCAGAGGGGGTCCCAGCCCAGAAACTCCCTTGACTGCTGCTTTATTAGAGCCAGTCAGCCTGGGCGGAGAGGGCCCGGGGACTGTTTATATCTGTGGAGAAGGAAGGGCCCAAGTATTTGGGGGTGGAAGCAGAGGAACAGAGTCCAGAGAGAAAAATGCAAAGGGTGTTACCCTCAGAGGGAAGCTCTATGCTCCCAAAAGGCAACAGGGAGATGGGGGAGGCTCCCTCGCCTGGTTTCTTAGATTCCTTCTGTTGCCTTCCAGCAGCCTGGCCCCTTTGGCTGTCTTAGCTGCAGGTGCTGCAACCACAGCAGCTGGGCTTGAGGCTGGCTGTGCACAGAGCAGCAGGTGAACAGCCCTGCGGAGCCCCGGCGCCCCCACGCAGCAGCTGCTCCGGCCTCACAGCTGGCTCTCTTGGGTCTGAACCCAGCCTCTTTCCTGCCTCCCTGGAGAGCTGGGGTAGGGGGGGTCACAGAAGCTAGAGCCCTGTCTCCAGTCCTCTGCCTCCCTCCCAGCCTAGGAAGGACGTCACTGGGATGCCTATATCCCTGGAGGAGGGACTGCAGCGGCTGCAGGACACCGAGTAGACCAGGCCGGAGGACACGAAGGGACATGTCTATGGTGGTGATCATGGCGCCTCACTTTCTCTCCTGTTAAAGTGGAAAACATGCACCTGTGTCAGAACTGGAGACTGCAGGTTCCATCCCCGGCTCTGCCACCTATGTTCTGGAAGCTTTGCTAGTCCTTTCAGCTCTCTAAATGGGTGTACTGAGAGAGACGGAGGTGGTGGGACATGCTGGGGCCTCTGAGGACAGGTTTCCTGGGATGATTAAATGAAGTAATGTGACCTCTAGAGAAACACCACCTCCTCCCCCAAAGCTACTGAACTAATAATACAAAGTAAAAATATAAAAATGAGGTAATATGTGCAGTTGCATGTGGCCGAGAAAAGTGCCTTGTAAATTAGGTTTTGTTTTGTTTTGTTTTGTTTTTGAGACGGAGTTTCACTCATGTTACCCAGGCTGGAGTGCAGTGGCGCGATCTCGGCTCACCGCAACCTCCGCCTCCTGGGTTCAGGCAATTCTCCTGCCTCAGCCTCCTGAGTAGCTGGGATTACAGGCACGCGCCACCATGCCCAGCTAATGTTTTGTATTTTTCGTAGAGACGGGTTTTCACCATGTTGACCAGGATGGTCTCGATCGCTTGACCTCGTGATCCACCCACCTCGGCCTCCCAAAGTGCTGGGATTACAGGCTTGAGCCACCGCGCCTGGCAGGTTTTTAGATTAAATAGAGAAAAATACAAGACATGCAGCTAAATTAGAATTTCACATAAATGAGGAATCATTTGTTGGTACAAGTATGACCCAAATATTTCATGAAATATACTTTTTTTTTTTTTTTTTTTTTGACAGAGTCTCACTCACTTTGTTGCCCAGGCTGGAGTGCAGTGGTGCTATCTCGGCTGACTGCAACCTACGCCTGCAGTGTTCAAGTGATTCTTCTGCCTCAGCCTCCTGAGTAGTTGGGATTATAGGTGCCTGCTACCACGCCTGGCTCATTTTTGCATTTTTAGTAGAGATGGGGTTTCACCATGTTGGTCAGGCTGGTCTCAAACTTCAGACCTCAGGTGATCTGCCCACCTCGGCCTCCCAAAGTGCTGGGATTACAGGTGTGAGCCACCTCCTGTAATTATTATTTTTTGTTTACCTGAAATTATAGTTTACAGTGTGCCCTGTATTTCACCTGACAACCCAAAAATGGTGAGTGAAAGCAAAGCTTCTGGAGCCAGAATTCTCAGAGGCGGGATTCTGGTCTTCTGTGTGACCTTGGGCAACTACCTTAACCTTTCTGTGCTCAGTTTCCTCATCAACAGACACATAATGGTGTTCACGTTGTAGGTTGTTGTGAGAAATAAGTACAGTGCATATTAAAGCACTTAGAAGAGTTATGGGCACAGCGCCGTTAAGTAGAAATGTCACAATGTTAACGAATATAACAATAAGCACTGTGATATGGTAACTGTAACTGTTACTGTTACTTACCTCTCAGAAGTCCGATCTTGACTCGCTTCTGAAACTTTGCCTGCCCATCCCAAAATGGCCACAAGAGGGCGCGCGCAGCCACCGAGAGTCTGGAGCCCCCTAGTGGTCCCTTGAGGTCTCCGGCTCCAGCCCCGCCTATCAAAGGGCGGTCTCAGCCCACTGGGGAAGCGCAGCCTCCTGAGGACGCCAGGTTCCTGGGTGGACGTGGTATGCGAGTAGCATCAGGGGGAGAGCCTCAGGTACATACTTACTCAGGGGAGCCGCCGAGGCTGACCTCGGACACATGCAGGAGACTGGGTGACCGCAGTTAAGCTGGGTAACCATGGCAGGCTGCTCAGCAGCTGGGGACCCCTGGCCCTCGGCTTTCTGTACCTTTCAGAGTTTCTTCTGGCTACCTTCCCTGCAGACTTAGGGGGAACTGAAGGAACCGTGAGGCCTCCTGTTTCCCCCGCGCCAAACGTCTCCAAGGGACTCCTGGCCAGCCGCCGGGCTGAACTCTGAATTTGGAGAAGGCCAGCAGAAGCTGGGTCACGTGGCAGAAGCCAAGTCCCTGCCTGTGCGGAGTGTGTGTGTGATGCCTTCACGGTGGCTGCACTGAAGCCTGGTGCAAGCGCACTCCTCTCCCTGGGTGTTGTTTTGTTCGACTTCAGGGCCAGACTGCAGCTGTTTTCGGACGTACCTTCCACCCCCATGCGGTACATTTTAGAATTGAAGAGTTGGAGGAAATCTTAGAGAAGATCTAATCTACCACCCTTTCATGACTGACTCAAGGAGGCCCAGTGACTTCCCAAGGCCACAGAGTTGGAACAGGCATCCAGGTTTCTCAGCTGCCGCTCAGTGTTTTCTTCATCCCGCGATGTGGGCGAAGCGGATTTGGGCTCCCTCTTAGTGGAATACAGGGGAAAGGCAGCCACATACAGTGCCTCCACTGTTCGCCCAGGTCCACCTCTTCAGCCCCCAAGTCCTACATTGCTTTCATTTTTTAAATTTATTTGTTTAGTTATCTATTGAGACCGAGTCTCACTCTGTCACCCAGGCTGCAGTGCGGTGGTGTGATCTCAGCTCACTGCAACCTCTGCCTCCCAGGTTCAAGTGATTCTACTGC
>NW_016107503.1:5236021-5238765 GCF_001604975.1 Cebus imitator
GAGTGCAATGGCACAATCTCGGCTCACCGCAACCTCCACCTCCTGGGTTCAGGCAATTCTCCTGCCTCAGCCTCCTGAGTCGCTGGGATTACAGGCACACGCCACCATGCCCAGTTAATTTTTTGTAGTTTTAGTAGAGACGGGGTTTCACCATGTTGACCAGGATGGTCTCGATCTCTTGACCTCGTGATCCACCCGCCTCGGCCTCCCAAAGTGCTGGGACCACAAGCGTGAACCACCGTGCCCGGCCACACCTGGCCTTTTATTTATTTTTGAGACAGAGTCTCATTCTGTCACCCAGGCTGGAGAGCAGTGTCATGATCTTGGCTCACTGCAACCTTCCCCTCCTGGGTTCAGGTGATTCTCCTGCCTCAGCTTCCCAAGTAGCTGGGACAGGCATGCGTCACCATGCCCAGCTAATTTTTGTATTTTTAGTAGAGACGGGGGGTTTCACCACGTTGGCCAGGCTAGTCTTGAACTCCTGACCTCAGGTGATCCATCCACCTCGGCCTCCCAAAGTGCTGGGATTACAGGCATGAGTCATCGTGCCTGGTCCCTACATTGCTTTTCTGCAAATACTTTCCATTGCCTGATTTCAGAATACATAGAAACTCCTCTTGGCTATTTCACCTCTTGTTAGGAAATGTTTCCTCCCTGCAACTCCTGGCCCCTGAATCCCTCTTAGGCACTAGCCAGGCTCTGCTTCTTAGCCAAATAGGCTTCAGTGTTAACAGTCCCACCTGACCTAAAAACCCACCTTCCACATTTGGGCTCCATGCATGTTTGCTCATCTGCAAAGCCTGCTCAGATATCTACACTCTGGGCTGAAGGCCTGGAGATGGCCTGTCCTCTCCTTGGGACACCTCAGCAGCCCATACAGAGGAAGTGAGTCACTGCAAGGCAGGCAGTACTTGGGGCACTGTGGGTGTGGCCATGCCAGCCTGGGTGTTGGGGGATGGGTTGGAAGCGTGGCGATCACAGTCTCCGGTCCAGCCAAGGCAAGTGGTGTGTGTGCTCCCCAAGCATGTTGACAGAGCTGGTGGCAACATCCCAGTGCTGGCTGAGGCCCAGTTTCCCCATCTCCATCCACCTTCTCCTTTGTCCCCTGGGGGAGGAGTATACCCTCTTATCTTTATTTCTCAGGCCCCGGTTATCCGACTTCAGCCCCAGAACTTCCCCTCCCCACTGCTATCTTAAAAAAAAAATTAGCCAGTCTTCAGTCCTCCTGAGGAAGCATTTAAAGAGTCTGGTGGGAACTACAGGAAAGCCTGGCACTTAGGAAAACCACCCAGGAAAGGGATTCAGAACTAAAAGAAGGAAGATGAGTGGGATGCAGGCGTGGAGAGTGTTAGAGACCCAAAGGAGAGCTGGGGCCCAGAGAGGAGCCCCTGGAACTGTGCTGAAAAAAGGTGTGTAGGTGTGTAGCAGATAAGGACTCTGGGGAGGGCACTGAAGAAAGGCAGAGGGCACTTTGGCATTAGAAGGCTGAGGGAGGAGAGTTACAAAGGGGTAGAAAGAGACAACTGGACTTCGAGTTGGCTCAAGCCTGTAATCTCAGCACTTTGGGAGGCCAAGGCGGGCAGATTGCCTGAGCTCAGGAGCTTGAGACCAGCCTGGGCAACACAGTGAAACCCCGTCTCTACTAAAAAATTAGCCCGGTGTGGTGGTGTGTGCCTGTAGTCCCAGCTACTCAGGAGGCTAAGGCAGGAGAATTGCTTGAACCCAGGAGGCAGAGGTTGCCGTGAGCCGAGATTGTGCCACTGCACTCAGCCTGGGCGAGACTCGAGACTCTGTCTCAAAACAAAAACAAAACAAAATCAAGAAAGGCCAAGGCGGGCAGATCGCTTGAGCTCAGGAGTTCACGAAGAGCCTGAGCAACATGGTGAAATCTTGTGTCTCTACCAAAAATACAAAAATGAGCCAGGCGTGGTGGCACCGCCTGTGGTCACTGCTACTTGGGAGGCTGAGGTGGGAGGATTGCTTGAGCCCAGAAGGCTGAGGCTGCAGTCAGAGTGAGACCCAGTCTCCAAAAGAAAGAAAAGAAAGATAAGACAGAAGATATGCTAATAAGGGAAGGAGAAGAAAACACGGCTGGAGGGGTTGCTGGAAATTGGCAAATCAGTCAAGGGAAAAGCCTGGAGAAGCCCTGGGAGCTGGTTAGCGACTGCCCCTCTCTTTGCTCCCATGGTGTGCCTGGGTTGCAGGTCCCCAAAAAAAGAGCAGCTGAACAAACAGGTGAGTTGGTCAGTCTCTGCTTCCTTACCCTCCAGAAAGATCCTGAGGTGAAGGATGAGCCCCTCAGCCGGATTAGTGGGAGTCACACTCCTTCCTACAGGACTTTACCAGATAAACTGAGCTACTGTCAGAGGCTCTGATTGCGGCAGCATAAAAAAGGCAACACTTTCTCAAGGTAGGAAATTTGATGAAAGTACCTCTCCACGGAGTCGGAGTAAGCTGCAGCTCTCCCTGTATGTGAGCCCTCAAATACATCTTAGTCAACATTCCTTCACGTTAAAAGTTAAGGCCAGCTTTCTAGGAAAAACATGTTGCATCTTCCTGAAACATTTTACCACACTATTCAAGGGGAAAACACTTAAAAATATTTAAAACATAGGGTCTCGTTATGTTGACCGCCCTGGTCTTAAACTCCTGACCTCAAGTGATCTGCCCACCTCCGCCTCCCAAAGTGCTGGGATTACAGGAGTGAGCCACCGCGCCCGGCTGGAAAACACTTTTTTTTTTTT
>NW_016107503.1:5239291-5256637 GCF_001604975.1 Cebus imitator
GACCTCAGGTGATCCACCCGCCTCGGCCTCCCACAGTGTTAGGATTACAGGCGTGAGTCACCGCGCCCGGCTGGAAAACACTTTTTAACACGAAATCGAATACGGATAAAAGTGGTTTGAGAAAATCCAAGTACTTTTTACACAACAAAAGTTGGGTGGCTCTTTCAGACAGGGCCGTCGGGTGTGCCAAAGTTTGCGTTTGCCCTTCCCGGCCACGGGGGTAGGTTCTGTAGCAGCTGGGTGGAAAGGCCGCGGCTTTCACGGCGGGGTCGGCGAGGGTCACCCGAGGGGTCGCAGGCTTTGACTGGGTCTAGAGGGTCGGCTGCTTCGGTCAGCCCCGGGAGAGGTTTTCAGCTTCGGCGAGAGGTACTTGGGCTGGACCCCCGGGCTGCGCCCTCTCCGCCGGCGCCCCGTGGGGCTGGAGGTGGAATGTGCCACCGCGGGGGCCGCACCGCAGTTGCGGTGGCAGGGGTGGGGGGCAAGGGCGCCGCCGCTCGGGTGTCGGGACCCCGCGGCATCGGGAGCGTCTGTGTCGGTCCTGGTGGGCGACCTCCCACCCCGAAGTGGCCGGAGGAGCCCAGACCCGCCT
Organism: Cebus imitator; assembly: GCF_001604975.1. Taxonomy (NCBI): domain Eukaryota; kingdom Metazoa; phylum Chordata; class Mammalia; order Primates; family Cebidae; genus Cebus; species Cebus imitator. The sequence goes on from NW_016107503.1 coordinate 5,239,881, forward strand.
CCCCGCGTCTGGGGCTTCTCCCGCGCGCGGTGACAGCCGTGGGCGCGGCTGCGGGCCGGGGAGCGGAGGGCTGGGGTCCCGGCGCCCGCGCGGGGGGAAGGGGCAGCCGCAGCGCAGAGGCCGCCCCGCCCTCCCCTCCCGTCCACGCCCAGGCTCCCGGCCCCGGAGCTGCTTGCGGCCTTTCTCTCTCGGGGCTGGGCTCGGGCTCAGCTCGACTGGGCTCGGCGGGCGGAGGAGGGAGGGCGGCGCGGGCGGGCGGAAGGGGGAGGAGAGGCGCGGGGAGCCAGGCCGAGGGGCCTCGGAGCAGCCACCCGGGCAGACGGTGCACACGGAGCACACGGAGCAGCGGCCCCGGCCCCGCCAGCGCTGCCGCCGAGTGAGTCAGGGCCCCCGCCCGGCGCCGGAGCCCCGCGCGGGGTCGGAAGGGTCCGCGGAAAAGTTGGGAGCCCCGGGGTCCGCGTGGTCTCGGGGCCGCGGAGGGGCCGGGCTGGGAGGGCCGCGGGGTCGGGGGGGGCGGCGCTGGCAGGGGGCGCTGCGGGCGCTCATGGCGGCGGCCGGGGAGGGCGGGCGCAGCGCCTCCAGGGAGCGGCCGGGCCGGCGGGCCTGGCGCCGCGGTGTCCTCTGGAGCGCCGCCCCGAGCCTCAGACGCCCTCCCGGGCAACAGGTAGGGCGGGAGGTGGGGACGCGGGGGCTGTGGGCGACCGGGCCGAGCCGCGGCGCCCCTTTGTTGGGGAGTGGAGGGCTGTTGGCGCCAGAGCCTCCACCCTGGCAGCGGCCCGCGGGGTTGCCCCGGCCCGGACGCGTCCCGTGGCTCGGGGGCCCTGCTCCGTTTTCTTCCTACCGGCCCACCTCGCCGGCGAGGTCAGAGCTTCCATGTGCTTAACGGGAAACAGGAAGGAGCGGCCCGCAGCGCCTGCCCCTGCCGGGTAGGGCCAAGGCTCCTATACCGTTATGAGGTGTGAGTGGCTGGCGACGGAGCTCCGGTGGAACTGGCTTTCTGGGCCGTAGCTTGTTAAGCACCAGAGGCCCGCGGCAAGCGGGTTGACTGCAGGTGTGGAGCACTCATCTCTGGCCTGCACTGGGAGTTTCTCCCTCCCTAAGCCAGGCTCCTGCCATCAAAACCTGATTTCGTTCACCTGAGTTGCCAGGCCCAGGTTCAGGGGCTTCTGAGGATCGTGACGAATGCACTCAACCCCTTTTCCCGGATAGTTGAGTCCGGGAAGGCCTCTAGCAGGCAGTCACCCCCGTATCTGTGCTGGGGCAGGGGTGGGTGGGGGTTGCTGCCCCATACCGGAGTTGGGGTGACTGCACCTGGGTGTGACTGGCTGCGCTTGTAAAGGGGCTCCTAAGGGTAAGGACTTGTCTGCAGCCCTGTCCCCGAGGACCTGGCCCTGACCATTCCGTGATCTGCACAGTCTCTGGTCCAGAGAGAGATCCTTTTCTGCCCTGGTCCCCCAGTCTCCTCACTGGGACCTCTGGCCAGATTTTCTCCTGGGAGGAAGGGCCTCCTCTTTCTCCTGTCCCTGGCCACAGGCTGGCTGATGCTTCACTGTGTCCTTCAGCACCGCCCCAGCTGTCTCTCAAACCTGCCTGTCTCTCCCTGCCCCTGGGACCATGGTCTCATGCAGTGTTCTGGTCGGTGGAGGCCTTTGATGGGACTTTACAGACAAGCTGTAGGCCAGATGAGGCTGCGGACCACTGTTCTTACTGCCTCTCACCCACCTCTTTTTTACAATCTGGCTTATTTTGAGGCCCATCCTGCAGCCTCTTCTTGGCTGCATCCATGCTTGTAGACCTCTAGTTCTAGTTCATGACCTGCTGCTGGTGCCTGAAAAGAAAGTTTTCAACAAGGAAGACTATTCAGGTCTTCTTCAGTGCAAGCAGGGAGCTGGTGGGACCTTTGTCACTCTCTCCTCCCTTGTCAATAACCCTTTTCTGTTGTCCTCCGTTATTCCTCCAGACTGAGAGCCACTCAGACTGACCACGTGAAATCTGAGAATTTCTTCCTCTCAGCCCCAAACTTCTGCCCTCTCAGCCCTTTGGATCTGCAAACTTCCTTGGGAATCCTCTCCTTTCATCTACCTAGAGGGGTCTTGCAGGGGTGTCAGTCAGAGTCAGGGCAAAGGTTGGGGCTGGGCAGAGTCCTGCCCAAGTTCCTGGTAATACAATGCCATAGAAATCTCTGCTCTTCTGGCCCCTCTCCAGCCTGTGCCTCAGAAAGTGGCTTCTATGCCTCCAAGGTAGGTATGTATGTGGATACCATGTCTCTTCATGTGTATGGAGGATTGAATTCTTGGTGGAAAAGTGTTTGTAGATGTGATTTTCTCCACAAGAAATCAAGGCTGTAACTGGCCTGAAGGCCCAGGGGACCTGGAAAAACAGGGTTGTCTCCCTGTCCTGGGCACACATCACCTTTTCCTGCCCCAGCCTCTTGTTTCTGGGATCTTTCTTGGATCTGTGTGCTGATGCCAGGAGGCTGTCCCAGCTCTGCCTTGGGGAGCCGAGGGTTCTGCCTGGATGTGTAAGTGAGGCCGGCCGGACCCCAGCTGTTTTCCCCTCCCATCCTGTTGAGTCAGAGGTCCTGACCCTGCAGAATCTGGGGCCTCCCTGCTGGGGAGATGGGGGTAGTGCCTTTCTACTAATGGAGGAACAGGACCACCAGGGAGGGCTGTGCTCATGGGAAGCCTGCAGCCTCGGTCTAAGAGCCCCCATTAGTCTGCATTTCCCCGTCTTCCACTCTCTCTGCTTGGAGCGGAAGAGGACAGGCTGTGTCTCCTCCTGGGGAGTGAGAAGTTGCACTGCCCAGGTGTCTGACCATTCTCTGGCGCCTACTTTGCCTGTCCCCCACCCTGCTCCCCAGCTCCTCACCTGCTTTGCAGGCATGAGGCATTCCTGGGCCCCAGGAGTCCAGCAAGGGCTCTACCCTCCCTCTGGGACTCCAGCCTGCCGCCTGACTAGAGAAACATCCCTGCCAGTTTTCACTGACCTGGCTGGGGATGGGACCCAAAGTCTAGGACTGCCTGGGCAACACGGTACCTTTGGCTTTACATTTCCCTGGAGGAGAAGTTGGGCTCCAAGAGACAGTAGTCAGGTGACTCACTTTCAATCTGGCTGAGCAAAAAAGTGGGAAGAGGGGGCCATGTGCAAACACATGGAGGTGTTCCATATTGTCCCTTCTCTATTCAATTTTCTTCAACTTTTCTCTAGGAAAAAAGTGTGTGTGTGTGTGTCTGTGTGTGGGGAAAGTTCCACTGTGGATAATTACATTTAATTTTGTTCAGTTCAGAAGGCTTCCATCTCTTTAATTAAATATTTATTCTGGCTGAGGTGGAGGGGGCAGGGGCAGTGCCTGGAATGTGTGTGTGTGATTGGGGGGAGGAGGAGGGGAGAAGGTGGAGCTGAAGCTCCTTTACTGGCAGTGCTGACCTCTGATTTCATTTGAGAGATCAGTGACCAGGAGTGGGGACAAGGGGGTAAAGTCCTTGAGCTGGAATACTGACCCGTGACAGGCTGAGGGATTTCGCAAGGGCTTCTGTGGCGGGTGGGGATGGAGTGGGGGCTGTCAGAGCAGCAGCAGGACCAGCCCAGCCCAGCTGTGGTCTGAGGGCTCCTCTTCAGTCAGTGGCACCAGCTGGTCTCTAGGTCACTGTGGATAACAATCTCCCCACTCTGTTTTCTTACCATTTGGAAAGGGACCACCTTCCTTCTGTCTCAGCTTTCACTTTCTGGGCCAGCCTGAATCCCACTGTGTCACCTCCTTCCCAGGAGGAGAATGAGGACTAGGGAGCCTGGAAAAGACTGTCCTGGTCATCCTGCTGCTGCTGCTTGCTGAGTCCCAGGACTGCCAGGTGTTGTGCTGGACCCAGCATCCCTGGCTCTTCCGGGCCATCTTGCCATTCCTCTCAGCTCCAAGCAGCTGCTCTTGCCTCTTGAGCTACAGGCAGACCATTCCCTCCCTCCCTCAGGGTATCTGAGTGGTCACTCCCACCATGTTCCTTCCTCTTTTGGTTGGGGGAGGAGGTGTACATAGCAGCTCTTTCCTAGACTCGGGGGGTATGGGTATTCCCCTGCAGTGTTGTATTTTCTGGATGAGCATTTGGTTATATGAAATAGCTCTGGCCAGGCACGGTGGCTCACGCCTGTAATCCCAGCACTTTGGCAGGCCAAGGCCGGCAGATTGCTTGAGCCCAGGAGTTCAAGACTAGCCTGGGCAACATGGCAAAACCCTGTCTCTACCAAAGAAAAAAAATTCAAAAATTAGCCAGATGTGGTGCTTGCGCCTGTAGTCCCAGCTACCTGGGAGGTTGAGGTGGGAGGGGAGGATGGCTTGAGCCGCGGAGGTGGAGGTTGCAGTGAGCCATGATTGTACCACTGCACCCCAGCTCGGGTGACAGAGGAAGACCCTGTCTCAAAAGAAAATAAAATAATAGCTTTTAATTCCACCAGATGTATTGGTCTGATGTCTTGGTTCCCTGCCCCACACTCCTTGACTCTTTGCAGCTCCACCTTCACTTTTCTTTCTAAAAAGTCTTGGCCGGGTGGAGTGGCTCACGCCTCTAATTCCAGCACTTTGGGAGGCCGAGATGGGCGGATCATGAGGTCAAGAGATCGAGACCATCCTGGCCAACATGGTGAAACCCGGTTTCTACTAAAAATACAAAAAAATTAGCTGGGTGTGGTGGTGCGTGCCTGTAGTCCCAGCTACTCAGAGGCTGAGGCAGGAGAATTGCTTGAACCCGGGAGGCGGAGGTTGCAGTGAGCCGAGGTCGTGCCACTGCACTCCAGCCTGGCACCTGGTGACGAAGTGAGACTCTGTCTCGAAAAAAAAAAAAAAAAAAAAAAGTCTTACATATAGAGTCCTTCTGCCTTATGTGTAAGGTGTAAGGTCTAGATGGCTTGGCGTGGAGTGTCAACCTTGTGTGTAGTAGTTTGATGTCCAGTGATTGTTTTGGAGCTCAGAATCATTTGGGGGCATAATTTTGCTTTCTTTTGGCTTGCCTTTTTTTTTTTAAATACAGTCTTACTGTCACCCAGGATAGAGTACAGTCGCAAGATCAATCCACCACACTGCAATCTCTGCCTCCCAGGCTCAAGTGATCCCCCCACCTCAGCCTCCCGAGGTATTTTTTGTAGAGATGGGGTTTCACCATGTTGCCCAGGCTGGTCTCAAACTCCTGAGCTCAAACGATCTGCTTGCCTCGGCCCCCCAAAGTGCTGACATTACAGGCGTGAGCCACTGCCCAGCCTACCCTGGTCTCTTGATTTTTCTTTAGGGACCTGATACTCAGATGGGTCAAAGGGAAGAAGGTTTTGCCTCAGCCCTACAATATTTTGGGGCAACCCTCGGAAGCTTTCAGCTGAGCTGGCCTCAAGGCGCGAGGAAATCGCCAGAGGAGGGGGGTAAGGGAGGGACTTTACTCAGATTGCTGGCTACAGCTTCTGGGGCCAGGTCCTGCCTGTCTTCCAGGTTGAGAGAGCAAAATGACAAGAAGATGCCTAAGATTCTTTTTTTTTTTTTTCCCCCTGAAATGAGAGGTTGTAAAGGCCCCAAGGTTCTTAATTCCAGGGAATCACATCCACAGGTTACTGTAGACAGTAAAGGTTAAAACTGGAAAGCCACCATATTACAGATGAGGAAACTGATTTGTCCAAGGCTGCATAGCCAGGATGGGGCTGTATCTAGAGTTCCAGTCTCTGCCCCCTGGATATGCCCTGAAAACTTTGATTTGTCTATCTCTTCCCCCATAGCTGCTCCCTCTTGATGCCCTCTACCTTTCCTGCCTCACTCAGGATGCTCCAGACCTTGTATGATTACTTCTGGTGGGAACGTCTGTGGCTGCCCGTGAACTTGACCTGGGCTGATCTAGAAGACCGAGATGGACGTGTCTACGCCAAAGCCTCAGACCTCTATATCACGCTGCCCCTGGCCTTGCTCTTCCTCATCATTCGATACTTCTTTGAGCTGTAAGCATTCCAGCCTACCCTCATGTCTTCCCCAGTTGCCTGTTGCAGTTTCTTGGACTTCAAGTTTGTTTCTTGCTGTTTAGTTAGCCCTAGACCCTGGTGTTCTGGCTCCTCAGGTTCCTGCCCACTGTGCACCCCCTCCCCTGAAGGCACCATTGTCTTCCTGAAGGCTCAGCACCCTCAGGCCCTTGCCATCAATGGTTATTTGTTCTCACCCTCCACCCGCCTGGCCACTAGTGAACACAGGCAGCTTTGTCAGCCATGGGCAGCCCTGGAGGCTAGGGAAAAGGGGGTTGCCAGGAAGCTGGGGAAACTGAGGCCAGTGATAAAGTTGCCCTAGCTTGCAGCCCTTTCCCTTCCCAGCAAGCTAGATACCTTACTCATACGCCTTCCCCAGGTACGTGGCTACACCACTGGCTGCCCTCTTGAACATAAAGGAGAAAACTCGGCTGCGCGCACCTCCCAACGCCACCTTGGAACATTTCTACCTGACCAATGGCAAGCAGCCCAAGCAGGTACGAGCCGCAGGCTGCTCTGGCTCTTGGAATCACTGGGTTTGGTGGGGAGGGGAAAGGGTTTGAGTGTTCGCTCTGGTGGGTGAAGAGATGGGGAAGCGGTGGTGCTGACTGACGTTGTTACTGGGAGAGGCTGGGGGTGCTGCTGAGTTCTGAAGGTAACAACGGGCTTCTTCACTGCCCAGGCGGAGGTAGAGCTTTTGTCCCGGCAGAGCGGGCTCTCTGGCCGTCAGGTAGAGCGTTGGTTCCGTCGCCGCCGCAACCAGGACCGGCCCAGTCTCCTCAAGAAGTTCCGAGAAGCCAGGTGGGGGAGGCTGGGGCAGGAGAAGCTGGGTGGCAAGGAAGATCTGATGTGTCTTGCTGGGAGGGGCAGGCGGTGGCTGTACGCAGGGAGATGTGAGGAGGTGAATTCAGTTATTAATGGTATCTTATGAGGCTATCTGCAGGTATGTGGGGGCTGCTGGGGGACTGTGCTGTCCTCTGACCTAGCCATTTCTGCTTCCTGTCAGCTGGAGATTCACATTTTACCTGATTGCCTTCATTGCTGGCATGGCCGTCATTGTGGATGTGAGTGGGGATTACTGGGGTGGGGAGTAGGTTCTCTGGCAAGGTTGGGTGAGGCCATGGAATTTGGATTCCTTTTTTTTTTTTTTTTTTTGAGATGGAGTCTCACTCTGTACCCCAGGCTGGAGAGCAGTGGCACAATCTCGGCTCACTGCAACCTCTGCCTCCCAGGTTCAAGCAATTCTTCTGCCTCAGCCTCCCGAGTAGCTGGGATTACAGGCACACACCACCATGCTAATTTTTGCAATTTTAGTAGAAATGGGGTTTCACCATATTGGCCAGGCTGGTCTTGAACTCCTGACCTCATGATCCACCCGCCTCAGCCTCCCAAAGTGCTGGGATTACAGGTGTGAGCCACTGCGACAGGCCGGTTTCCATCTCTTTTAACTTCTCACCATCTCTCTGCAGAAACCCTGGTTCTATGACATGAAGAAAGTTTGGGAGGGATATCCCATACAGGTATGAGTCCTGGTTCCTCATATGGGGGTAAATTAAGACACACCCCAGTGAAGAGATGGTTTTTGGAATTCATGGCAGAGGGATCAGAGTGATGGAACCAAGAACCTCAGGGGCGAGAGGGTTTGTGGAGTGGGGACACCCTTGGGGCTGTTTGCTCTTACCTCTCTCTCCTCTCCCAGAGCACTATCCCTTCCCAGTATTGGTACTACATGATTGAACTTTCCTTCTACTGGTCCCTGCTCTTCAGCATTGCCTCTGATGTCAAGCGAAAGGTGGGTGAAGGGGTTGTGCAATTAAGCCTAAGAGCCAAAATGAGGCCTTGGGATGAACACCTGCTCCTTTGACTTCTGGGTACTCTGGATGGAGCTGTTGGGATATGGGAAACTAAAGGCAAGGGGGAGGAAGACATAGTGAGAGCTAGGGAATAAGAAAAAATCCCTGGGGCCTGCATCATCTCTGCAGGATTTCAAGGAACAGATCATCCACCATGTGGCCACCATCATCCTCATCAGCTTTTCCTGGTTTGCCAATTACATCCGAGCTGGGACTCTCATCATGGCGCTGCATGACTCTTCTGATTACCTGCTAGAGGTTAGGCTTCCTCAACTCCAGAGACCCTGGTGCAGGTTCTTCTGTCCCTTTGGTTTTCTTTAGGCGGGAGATGGCGGGTGGGGATTTGGAGGGTGACGATCCTGGGACCACGGAGGAGGGCACAGAGCCAGTGCTCCTGACTGGGGTGTACACAGGAATGTACTCGAGGGAGTCGGGAGCCCATGATGATGGGTGGGGGCTCTCTATGCAGTCAGCCAAGATGTTTAACTATGCGGGATGGAAGAACACCTGCAACAACATCTTCATCGTCTTTGCCATTGTTTTCATCATCACTCGACTGGTCATTCTGCCCTTCTGGTGAGTAGACAGCCAGGCTACACTCCTGTTCTGAAGCAATCAGGAGCCTTGCCTTTCTCCCCTTCCTTTATCTCCCTGGTGTCTTACCTGCTCTCGCCCATGTTTACAATTCTCTCACCTTTGAATCCTCAGGATCCTGCATTGCACCCTGGTATACCCACTGGAGCTCTATCCTGCCTTCTTTGGCTATTACTTCTTCAACTGCATGATGGGAGTTCTACAGCTGCTGCATATTTTCTGGGCCTATCTCATTTTGCGCATGGCCCACAAGTTCATAACTGGAAAGGTGAAGGCTCTGTTCCCATTGTGTAGACCTTACTATAAAAAAACACTAGTGTGGGGCCCTGGGTATAACAGGAACAAGCCACCCTCAGAGAGAAGCAGTCCTTAGGGGTTTGAGGATGTCACGTAATAATCCTTCTTGTCCCTTTTCCACAGCTGGTAGAAGATGAACGCAGTGACCGGGAAGAAACAGAGAGCTCAGAGGGGGAGGAGGCTGCAGTTGGGGGAGGAGCAAAAAGCCGGCCCCTAGCCAATGGCCACCCCATCCTCAGTAACAACCATCGTAAGAATGACTGAACCATTATCCCAGCTGCTTCCCAGATTAATGCATAAAGCCAAGGAACTATCCCCACTCCCCACTATAGGGTCACTTTAAGCTCTGGGGAAAAAGGAGAAAGCGAGGAGAGTTCTCCACACCCTCCCTCCTTATCACCCAGTTGCCTTTAAACCAAATTCTAACCAGCCTATCCCCAGGTAGGGGGAGGTTGGTTATATCCTTTCTTGGAGGGGGATGGCTGAATTTTCCTCTCTATCCTCCAAGTCATCCTTTCGACTGCTTTTGAGGTCCTCCCTTAGCTCTCTGGGGGTAGGGGTTACAACTCACATTCCTTATTCTGAGAATTTGGCCCTAGCTGTTTGCCTTTGACTCCCTGACCTCCAGAGCCAGGGTTGTGCCTTATTGTCCCATCTGTGGGCCTCATTCTGCCAAAGCTGGACCAAGGCTTACCTTTCTAAGCTTCCTAACTCGGGCCAGAAACCAAAGCTGAGCTGACTTTTAACTTTTTCCCTCTGTGACACAAATGAATTGAGGGTAGGAGGGTGCACATGACCCTTATCCTACCTCTGCCAAAAAGTGGGGGCTCTACTGGGGACTGCTTGGATGATCTTTCTTTGTGCTACTTCTTTCAGCTGTCCCTGTAGCCACAGGTCCAAGGTTTCACTGCCTCCTCTTTTCTCTGGCCTCTTCCCCTTCCCTCTTCTCTTCAGCTAGGCTAGCTGGTTTGGAGTAGAATGGCAACTAATTCTAATTTTTATTTATTAAATATTTGGTTTTGGTTTTTAAAGCCAGAATTACAGCTAGCACCTAGCATTTCAGCAGAGGGACCATTTTAGACCAAAATGTACTGTTAATGGTTTTTTTTTTTTTAATTAAAAGATTAAATAAAAAAGATTAAATAAAACATGGCAACAAGTGTCAGACTATTAGGAATTGAGAAGGGGGATCAACTAAATAAACGAAAATAGTCTTTCTTATGCCTTCCTTGCAGTTATGTAACATTTTCTTTTTTAAATTTCACATACATGTAATGCCAGCACTTTGGGGGGGCCGAGGAGGGTAGATCAATTGAGGTCAGGAGTTTGAGGCTAGCCTGGCAAACACGGTGAAACCCCGTCTCTACTAAAAATACAAAAATTAGCTGGGTGACATGGGGCGCTTGTAGCCCCAGCTACTTGGGAGGCTGAGGTAGGAGAATCACTTGAACTCAGGAGGCGGAGGCTACAGTGAGCCAAGATAGCGCCACTGCACTCCAGCCTGGGCCACAGAGCAAGAACTCCATCTAAAAAAATTCACATGGAAAAAGCAAAGGTAGACAGGTAGAAGATTAATGACAGCAGCCCTCAGGGGAGAATAGGGGTAGTATCTCACTGAAAGATCCAGAATTGGGAGTATCGGGCTGACAGAGAGAAACAAAATCACAATCTGAAATTTTATCATATTGTTAAAAGACTTTCAAGAAATAATATAAACAAGATAGTGGATACACAGCCTCCATTCCAAGAATAAAGTCTGTTAGAAGCATGAACACTTGCACAAATGGATGAGAGGGATGTCAGGCCTAGGTTAGAGGTGATCTCTCCCCCACCCTTAAGAGCCTTTGGAGGTGGAGGAGGGATCCTGCCTGCTAGCACCACACTGGAAGGTATCATCTGGTCCAGAACCCCCATTTCTATCTACTAGGAGCTAGGGGGAATAGCTAGACCAGAGACTTCGGGTCAGTGTTCAACAAACAGGAAGACCCAGTTCCTGAGGAAAAGACAGTTCAAGAAGGTTTGGGAAGAAGGCTGTCCTCTAAAGAAGACGTCCTCTGCATTCAATGGCCCCACAGCAACAGAGCAGCTCCTTGCCTTCCACACTGCCCACCTCGTAGTTGTAGTCCCAAGTAAGTTCTGTCCCAGCCCGGATTCTTCTGAAGAGAAAGAAAAGGATGGTGTGTGGCAAAGACAGCAGATAACCCAGGCACTTGGGGTTACTGAATATGTAGATGGACTTGGATCATGAACAGAGGAGGGGCCCTTAGAACTTCAGTGGTCCTTGCCCCTCCCCCGTCATCCCCTTTCCTGACTCCTTACTTGCTGGCAAAGAAGGCCACCCACGGGAAGCGAAGATCATGGGTATCCACGAAGACATTCTGGACAAACAGGTTGGGGCTGCAACTGTGCTGTAGGTTTAAGGACAGGATAAAAAAACAGGGAAACTGAATCTGGCTTTGCAGGGTAAGTGAGAGTTGGAAGAAAAATGATGCCATCTGGCCAGGCACAGTGGCTCATGCCTGTAATCCCAGCACTTTGGGAGGCCGAGGCGGGCGGATCGCAAGGTCAGGAGTTCAAGACCACACTGGCCAACATGGTGAAACCCCGTCTCTACTAAAAAAAAATAAAAATTAGCTGGGCGTGGTGGCTTGTGCCTGTAATCTCAGCTACTTGGGAGGCTGAGGTAGGAGAACTGCTTGAACCGGGACTTGGGAGGCAGAAGTTGAAGTGAGCCGAGATCGCATCACTGTACTCCAACCTGGGTTACAGAGCAAGACTCCATCTCAAAAAAAAAAGAAAAAAGATGCCATTTGACCCTCCCCATTATAACATGCTTTGAAAGAAAGCTACCTCTTTAAGATCCTTTGAGATCAAGAGTTTATAACAAGAAAAGGTGGGCTTATAGAGTATGTTAAAAGGAATTTGAGGAACATGGGCTAATCCGGCATCTAGAGGTGGAGAGTGGGGTCTCACGTTGAGGTAGCGTCCCAGATTGCCTTCAAGCTTGGCATCAATGATGTAGCAAGACTCCTCGCCATCGTAGAATTGGCGTGTGTTCTTACGAACAGGTGCACTCTCCCCCTTGTCCACAGAGGCCATGTTGGTTGATTTAATTGCAATCCCATGGGTTGATTTAAGAGCAAAGCCTCGGGTTGATTTTACTGCTACTTGACGCTTCATTGGACCTGGATAGAAGGGAGAATGGGGTCACGACCCATCCCAACTCATGAATGGACATTCTACCCCTATTTCTCTCCCAACATTGCCCCTGAGAAACACCAGCAAGCTGGAACCTGGACAAAGATCCTAAGTGGCAGTTTTTTTTCAAGCAGAATTAGACCTAGACAAAGGAGCTAAGGGAAAAGAGTAGCAAACTGGAAAGGAGAGGATGTGTCAAACAACATTAATAGTTTAGCATCGAGTCAGAAAGCCCTCCCAGAGATGCTGTAATTCTTAGGATCTCAATTTTTTCCCCCTACTTTAGCTTCCTTAAAAAACGCTCTATCCCAACTTTCTTACTATTTCTTCCCACCACTCCCAAAATTTTTCCAGGCTACCAGTCATGTTCTTCTTGTCCTCAAAGTCATCCCCTTCAGAGCCAGAGGAGATGGTCTGGATATCATCACTGTCAACCGCCGTGGCCGAAGTCTGACCAGCAGTGGGCTTTCGGCTGGTCCCACTTTCCCCCTCACTTTCTGTGCTGCTGGACAGTGTCAGGACATCCTGGGGAAGCAGGAGGGTAAGAAGCAGGAAGAGAAGTAAATGGGAAGGACTCCTTCAAGTCTTTGCTGTTACCCATGTTTTAGCAGGAAGGGGCAGTGGCAAGAGAAAGATTAGATGCTGGATGAAAGAAAATAAGGCAGGAAATCAAGGCTAAAGAAGCAGGAGAAGACCTAACAGTAATTATAGTGAAGGACTTGATGAGGTGAGAATGCCCCATGTTCCTTTATTAGACTAAATAAGCTTGAGAAGGTCACTCACATCAGGGTTGGACTGAGCAGAAGCCATGAGTCGTCGGCTTTGATGCATACTAGTCTTACTAGGTGGGCGGCGAAGTCCTTCAGGCTTCACGGGAGAAGGATTATAACCATAATTTCGAGAGCTTTCAGTAACTCTGATGGGAGGGGAAGGAATGAGAGGCCAACAGGTTACTGGCTGTTTCTTAAGCTTCTAAACTAGGTTTGAGAGAAGGCAGATTTGGAGACAGGTCAAAAAGCCAGGCCTGGGCTGGGCATGGTGGCTCATGCCTGTAACCCCAGCACTTTGGGAGGCCAAGGATCCCCTTTGGGAGCATTGCTTGAGCCCAGAAGTTCGAGACCAGTCTGGGAAACATGGTGAAACCCAGTCTCTACAAAAAAAAGAACAGAAAAACTTGCCAGGCCTGGTGATTATATGCCTGTAGTCTTAGCTACTCGGGACGTAGAGGTGGGAGATCTCTTGAGCCTGGGAGAGGGAGGTTGCGGTGAGCTGAGACTGCACCACCGCACTCCAGCCTGGGTCACAAAGCAAGACTCTGTCTCCCAAAAAAAAAAAAAAAAAAAAAGGCACTTACACTGACATCTTGTTTCGGTCGTCAGGGTCCTGGAAAAGAACAAGTGAGGGGTTAAATGCTTTCACAGCCTAAGAGAGCAAAACCAGTAACTAGACTTCAAATGACTTCCAATGATAACATCAGCCAGTGACAGGTAAAGTGGGGCGGGTAAAACTCTGCAACTTGACAGCAATCCTCACTACACTCCCTGGCTGGAGCCTTTAAGCCTTTCCAGTGATGGGGCTTAATGCTCACAGAAAACACCACGAGCAAGACTATACCAACCAGGGACAGTTTCCCATCTGAAAAGTGGAAAGCATCAACATCATCAAAATGGTACTTAAAATCAGTTCTTGTTTCTCTGCTTTAGTAGAAGCAAACAGTGATTAACTTGAGACAGTATTTAACATTAAAAAAAAAATCACTTATAAATCCTTCATTTTGGAATTAATCAGATACTCGTCCATGCCCTACCACCAGGCAAGTGGATTTAAAATAACTTTTTCTTGTTTTTTTGAGACAGAGTCTTGGTCTGTTGCCCAGGGTGGAGTGTAATAGTGTGACCTGACCTCACTGCAATCTCCGCCCCCCAGGTTCAAGCGATTCTTCTGCCTCGGCCTCCCAAGTAGCTGGGATTACAAGCATGTGCCACCATGCCTGGCTAATTTTGTATTTTTAGTAGAGACAGGGTTTCACCATGTTGACCAGGCTGGTCTCAAACTCCTGGCCTCAAGTGATCCACCAGCCTCAGCCTCCCAAAGTGCTGGGATTACAGGCGTGAGCCACTGTGCCCAGCCAATAATTTGGTTCCTTAAACAAACATTAGGAACGTGCTTAACAGCGAGGGGGGAGAGATAACGAGGTGGCCACAGAAATACCCATCAAGTAGAACAATCTACATGCAAAGACTCATGGTGAGATTGCACCAGAGCTAAAAGCCACTGCTCTCAAGAGTTTTCTGCCACTGCTTACCTCTTTCTTGGGCTGCTTGATGTCTCCCTCATCCTTGATGCCCAATCCTGACGTGGAGGCCTTCTCAGCCTCCATTCGGCTTCCCCCAGCCCGGCTCTCCCCACCTTCATTAGTCTTGAAGGATGAATGGCTATCGGAATCAGCAAAACCACCTTCACTGACACTATTGCAGCTCAACCACGAGGCCACCTTGTTCTTGGGTGTCTCTTCGGAGGAAGGTGGATTACAGCCACCTACAGGGATTGAGGGGGGAACAGGAATATGTGGGGGTCCAAGATCTGGGGGGCGGGAGTCCTTGGAAGCTGTCTCAGAGAGTCCGTTCTCTTTCTGGCCCCGGGTCTGCCTCCGGGTGGCATAGCTCCGCCATACTGAACTGGTGCTGAAGTCCTCATCCTTACAGAAGTTATCATCTGAGCTATCGTCATTAGACTCTTCAGGGTCCTCTGTACCACTGTTGCCATCTTCCTGGTCCTTCAAGTCTACACCACTGCTGTCAGAGGAACAGGGGGCATCACTCTCATATCCTTCTTTGAAGTTCTCCACACTCTCGATATGATCCAGATTTGCAAAGTACTCATCACCCATTTCCAGACCCTCTTTGTCTGCAAAGTCATCTGTCAGGATTTTGCCTGAGAATGAAGAGAATTAAAGGCCTTCTAGGGTTATGGAAACCTATTAGTGTTTTGTTTTGTTTTGTTTTTTTAAGATGGAGTCTTGCTCTGTCACCCAGGCTGGAGTACAGTGGCATGATCTTGGCGCACTGCAACCTCCCCCTCCTGGGTTCAAGCAATTGCCTGCCTTCAGCCCCGAGTAGCTGGTATCACAGGTGTGCGCTACCGTGCCTGGCTAATTTTTCTTTGTATTTTTAGTAGATATAGGGTTTCACCATGTTGGCCAGGTTGGTCTCGAACTCCTGACCTCAGGTGTTCCACCCGCCTCAGCCTCCCATAGTCTTGGGATTACAGGCGTGAGCCACCGTGCCCGGCCATGGGGACCTATTAGAATAAGGGTCATTCCATCAATACCCACTCTACCAGCATACAGAGTCAAAAAGCCTCCATTCCGGTCTCTCATTTCTTTTTAAGAGGGAGTTTCGCTTTTGTTGCCCAGGCTGGACTGCAGTGGCGTGATCTCAGCTCAACTGCAACCTCTGCCTCCAGCCTCCTAAGTAGCTGGGATTATAGGCACCCACCAACATTGGCTAATTTTTATATTTTTAGTAGAGACGGGGTTTCACCATGTTGGCCAGGCTGGTCTTGAACTCCTGACCTCGGTGATCCATCCACCTTGGCCTTCCAAAGTGTTGGGATTACAGGGGTGAGCTGCCATGCCCAGCCCAATGTTTCTCTTGATAATAGCTCCCTTTGTATCTTAACTATGAAAGTATGAAGACGCTTACTGCTGTTTTAAATCTTGCCCTTACTATCTTTCCATTTCTTCCTCAAGAGCGTACTGAGCTGTGCTAAAGATCTCTGGATGGAGTGATGTGGGAGAAAATCATACACTGGACTGTACAATCATGTCTGTCCTCTGAAACATCACCACGTCCAAAATTTCATCCCTTTTCATTCTCTTCGTTGTGAAACACTTGTATCCCTCTCTGGTCTAGCTAGACGGGTACATCACTCATCATTCTCTTTGCAGAAGTCCCTGGCTGCCTCTTACTCCAGTTCACATGTCAAGCACCTTTCTTCTTATGTTGAATTTGTCTCTGGTTCAATTCCCTACCACGTCCCAATCTCAGGAAGCAGCCCTTATATTTTATCACCAACCTGCATAAATACAGACAAAAGAGCCTTTGGCAATGTCATCCAAGCAGCGGATACCCCAGCCCTTGTTCTGTGTCTTGAACAGCTGTAGCCGAACTTGCAGTCCATGTTGCACCAACCGGTTTGTGCACATGTTTGGGTCACATTTGCAGCGTTTGTTACACTCATATACCCTGGGAGGATGTTAGAATAAAATCAGTCATGATATGATCACTAGAGCACAGGAGATCCATAAAACTGCTATAATTCTTAAGCTATCATCATTTATAAAGTGTTGTGGATAAAGATTAAAAATTAGGTTATGATCTAAGTGAGTGGATCTATTGAACTATCTATGCTCTTTGATTCATTTGGAAATATAGCCCAAGGAAAAAATTTAGAGGGTGGAGAAAGATTTATAAAGATGTTTATAGCAATACAGCTTATAAAAGTGAATGCCAAAATGCCTAACACCTGGAGAAAAGCTAAGCAAACTATAATGAGAACACAGATTACAAATCCATTAAAATAAGCACTATATAGTCTGTCAATTTGTAGAAATAGAAGCACAAAATAAAGACATGTGAGAAATTCCAGGTGAGGTTTCTTACTAACAGCAATAAATACAAAAATACATAAATGAATAAATGTGAGGAAAACAGAAGCCAACATAACAGATACTGAAAAGAAATAATGGGATAGGAGGAACTGTGACTAATGTTCATGGTAAAGTTGATTTTCATTCTTTTATTCAGTCAACATTTATTAAACACCGCTAAC
>NW_016107503.1:5257757-5265951 GCF_001604975.1 Cebus imitator
GAGACGGGGTTTCACCATGTTGACCAGGATGGTCTCGATCTCTTGACCTCGTGATCCACCCGCCTCGGCCTCCCAAAGTGCTGGGATTACAGGCTTGAGCCACCGCGCCCGGCCAAGGTCTTTTTTCTTTTTGAGACAAGGTCTTGCTTTTTTGCCCAACCTCTGCCTCCTGGGTTCAAGTGATTTTCCTGCCTCAGCCTACCGAGTAGCTGGGTTTACAGGTACATGCCATTATACCTGGCTAATTTTTATAATAGAGACATGGTTTCATCATGTTGGCCAGGCTGGTCTCAAACTCCCGACCTCAGGTGATCCACCCACCTCGGCCTCCCTTTTTATTTTTGAGACATGGTCTTGCTCTGTCTCCCGGATCTATAGTGCAGTGGCACAAACACAGCTCACTGCAGCCTTGACCTCCTGAGCTCAAGTGATCCTCCTGCCTCAGTCTCTTAAGTAGCGGAGACCACAGCTGCATGTCATCGTGCCCAGCTAATTTAATTTTTTCTTTTTGTAGAGAGGAGGTCTTACATTGCCCAGGCAAGTCTGGAACTACTAGGCTCGGGCCATCCTCTCACTACAGCCTCCCAAAGTGCTGGAATTACAGGTCTGAGCCATCATGTCTAGCTTTTTCTTTTCCTTTTTTTTTTTTTTTTTTTGAGATGGAGTCTTGCTCTGTTGCCCAGGCTGGAGTGCAGTGGTGCAATCTCGGCTCACTGCAACTTCCACCTCCTGGGTTGAAGCGATTCTCCGGCTTAGCCTCCTGAGTAGCTGGGACTACAGGCACGTGCTACCACGCCCGGCTAATTTTTTTTAGTCGAGGCAAGGTTTCACCATGTTAGCCAGGATGGTCTCAAACTCCTGACCTCATGATCTGCCTGCCTCAGCTTCCCAAAGTACTGGGATTATAGGCATAAACCACTGTGCCTAGTTTAAGTGGTTACTATGTGCCAGGCAATGGGTAAACTGGTGATACAATGGTGAACAAGACAGACAAAGAAATAGATAAGATGCCTGCCCTCATGAAGGAGCTTATAATGGAAAAAGACAAAAGAAAAACGAGTCAATGCAGTCATAAATGCTATAAAGAACACAAACATGGTGCTCAATGAGAGAATTAAGGGAGTAAAATGACCTAGTTTTAAAGTGGTCAGGGAAGGTCTCTCTGAGGAGGTGAGTTTACAGCTGAAAGCTCAAGGTTAAAGAAGATAGCCACACAAAGAAAAGTGGAAGGATGCCAAGAAGAGGGCACAGCATGTGCAAGTCTCCAGAGGCAGGATGGAAAACACTGGCTGAACTGGGTCCAGGAACTGAAAACATATCGGTGTGGCTGGAACAACTTTGGAGGGAGATAGGAAAGAGCCAGATAAGTATGGTATTTTATAACCTAGGGTTAAGAGTTAGAATAAAATCCAAACAGCAATGGAAAAATATGACAGAGTTTTAAGCAGGGGAGTGACGTATTTGTGGTTATTTGAAAATACTGTTATGAAACATCTCAAACATGTAAAAAAGATATCATGAACACTCATTATCAAATCTAAACACTATTAGATTCAAATTTTTGTTAATAATTAAAACATACATGATTAGCAATGCAACTAAAACAACTGTCTATTCCTTTGTTTAGTTTTCCAATGTAATCAGTACAAATTCACCCTCTCATCTCCCCAGCAGTCTCCATCTCCTGTGAAGGTATCCAGCACCACAGGTTTTCTGTTAAACCAGTTTTCCAGAAGAAGTTGCCCCTGCAGCATCTGACCTGCTCTTGCACTGGCTCTTCTCTATGCCTAGTACACAGCTGTCAGCCTGGAAGCCTCTTTCACTGCACTGTCATCTGCCTTCCACTTTCCTGGCTTCCCCTCACTTTTGCAAACATTTCCAGAAACTTTCTGAGAAGGGGAATGATGAAAAACACTGGGGTACTGCATGTCTAAAAAAATGTTGTTGCCAGGCGCGGTGGCTCAAGCCTGTAATCCCAGCACTTTGGGAGGCCGAGGCGGGTGGATCACGAGGTCAAGAGATCGAGACCATCTTGGGTCAACACGGTGAAACTCCGTCTCTACTAAAAATACAAAAAATTAGCTGGGCATGGTGGCGCGTGCCTGTAATCCCAGCTACTCAGGAGGCTGAGTCAGGAGAATTGCCTGAACCCAGGAGGCGGAGGTTGCGGTGAGCCGAGATCGCGCCATTGCACTCCAGCCTGGGTAACAAGAGTGAAACTCCGTCCCAAAAAAAAAAAAAAAAAAAACCCCTCCGTAAAAAAAAAAAAAAAAAAAAAAAATGTCGTTAGCCTATCTTAATACCTAATTGATAGTTTGCGCAAGTTTAAAATTCCAGGTTGGACATAATTTTCCCTTAGAATTCTGAATAGATGTCTCGATTGCTGTCTAGCTTCTAGTATTACTTTCAGGAAAGGCTGAAGTCATTTCAAGTCTATTTTTTTAATGTGTTCTATTTCTACTCTCTAGAAGCTTTTAGGAATTTTTCTCCTCACTGTTCTGACATTTTATGATAATGTCTCTTAATGGGATTCTATCTTCATCTATTATGGTGAAACCCAATTGGCCCTTTCAATTCAGAAAAACAGCCCCTTCAATTACAGGACACTTTCTGAATCATTTCACTGATGCTGTTAATTATCTAGTTCACATATTTATATATACCAATTCACCATGCTATACCCCACTCTTTTGTTGTCCTGTTTTTTTAGAGACAAGCCTTCTTGTCTCTAAAAAGGAGGCTGCAGTGTAGTGGGGTGATCATAGCTCACTGCAGCATTGAACTACAGGGCTCAAGTGATCTTTCTGCCTCAGCCTCTCAAGTAGCTGGGACTACAGGCATGCACCACTATGCCCCACTAATTTTTTAAAAACACTTAAAAATTTTTAAAAATTATTTATTATTTATTTTTTTGAGACAGTCTCATTCTGTTGCCCAGGCTGGAGTGCAGTGGCACAATCTCAGCTCACTGCAACCTCCGCCTCTCAGGTTCAAGCGATTCTCCTGCCTCAGCCTGTCGAGTAGCTAGGATTACAGGTGTGTAAGATCATGCCTAATTTTTGTATTTTTAGTACAGATGGGGTTTCGCCATGTTGGTCAGGCTGGTCTTGAACTCCTGACCTCAGGTGATCCACCCACCTTGGCCTCTAAAAGTGTTGGGATTATAGGTGTGAGCCACCATGCCTGGCCAACAATTTTTTTTTTTCTTATTGAGATGGAGTTTCACTTTTCTTGCCCAGGCTAGAGTGCAATGGTGCAATCTCGGCTCACTGCAACTTCCACCTTCCAGGTTCAAATGATTCTCCTGTCTCAGCCTCCCAAGTAGCTGGGATTATAGGCACTCGCCACCATGCCCGGCTAATTTTTATATTTTTAGTAGAGTTGGGTTTTTACCATGTTGGCCAAGCTGATCTCGAACTACTGACCTCAAGCGATCCACCCGCCTCAGCCTCCCAAACTGCTGGGATTACAGGCATGAGCCACCGCACCCAGCCCCAACAATTTTTTTTTAGACACAGGGTCTTGTTGTGTTGCCCAGGCTGGTCTCAAACTCCTGGCCTCATGTAATCCTTCAGCCTTACCTTCCTCAGTAGCTGTCCTCAGCCTCATGCTGGCTCCACCTCCTCTGCTCAGCTTTGGGGCACCCAGGGCTTACTCCTGAGCCACCGTCTCGATTATCATTGTTTCTAGGCGAACTCATTCAGGCTTTAAATATTATTCCTGTGCTGATGATTCCTAAATCTCTATGTCTAACCCTTACACTTCTCTTCAGAAATCCCAGTGCCTTCTTGACATTTCTACTTAGATTGCCCGAAGGCATTTCAAACATAACATGGCCAAAACAAAAACTGAATTTCACTCAAACATACTACTCCTTTGGTCTTCCATCTCAGTAAAAGGCACCAACAACCACTTAGATTGCTCAAGCCAAAAATTTAGGAACTGTCCTTGATTCTGCTTCTTCCCCCCATTCCACAATGTGCCAAGTTCTGTAGCTCTACCTATTAATGCATCCCAAATCTATCCTTCTTACCTCTACTGCCACCTCCATTGTAGTGCAAGCCACAGACACAACCACCTCTCTCTCTGCTATACTCCTATAATGATCTCCTAATTGGTCTTTCAAATTCTACTTTTGCCATCCTAAGACTTATGCTCTACAAAAAAGCCAGAGTAATCTGAAAAAGGTAGGTCACATCACTTGGCTGCCTAAAATCCTCAAAGACCACCATGAATCTGATTCTAACTTTTCTTTTTTTTTTTTTTTTCAGATAGTCTCGCTCTTGTCACTCAGGCTGGAGTGCAGTAGTGCAATCTCGGCTCACTGCAACCTCTGCTTCCTGGGTACAAGCGATTCTCCTGCCTTAGCCTCCTAAGTAGCTGGGATTACAAGCACACCCCACCACACCCAGCTAATTTTTGTATTTTTAGTAGAGACGGGGTTTCACCATGTTGGCCAGGACAGTCTCAAATTCCTGACTTCAGGTGATTCACCCACCTCGGCCTCCCAAAATGCTGGGATTACAGGCGTGAACCACTGTGCTGGCCTGATTCTAACTTTTCTCATTCTGGTTTACAAAGCCCTATGTAATCAGTCTCTGCCTACTTCTCTCTGAACACATTTCACTTACAAGAGTAAATCACAATCTGTTAAGACATTCATATAGTTATGAAATTAAGATAGTCTTTTTTTTTGCAACGGAAAATTGCTATATATTATTCGATCATTCTATGTCTTCATTTCAAGGAAAGCCCAAGAAAGAAATGTATTTTGGAAGTCAGGAAATAAGATCTAATGAATAAAATGCCTCTTCTGGTATTCTATTTTTGGTTCTAATTTTTACTATAAGCACAGAAAAACAAGACTATGCTCCTCAGTCTCTCTGAGGTATTCTGCCATCCCTTGACTACTTACCCTGTGGGCAGACACTCTTCTAACCTCTTGTACTGGTAGCCAGAGTTAGGGTTGATTTGGCCTCCTGGGGTACAGGCTGTAGCTTGGATAGTTAGCTGATGGCAGGCACACTTGGACCTATATGACAGAGGGAAATAAAGGAAGGAGCCGGGGGATCAGAGAACAAAATAACACAATACACACACATCCAGTGTTGCTCACTGTGGCCATGTCAGTCTCCAGCCTCCCTACCTCACAGCTTTCATGGAGGCCTCAGAGCAGGAGTTCCAGGTGAGGGAGGAGGTAAAGGGAGATGGGGAAAGCAGTACAGATACAAGGCAAAGGAAGAGGCGAAAAGAAAGGCAACCATAACAAAGTTGGAGGCAGGGGCAGTAATTCCCCAACAACTCACTTGTCCCGACACCCATCCTTGCAGTCACAGCCAACCAGAAATTCAGGGCCTGTGTTAATGAAAACACCCTTGCCCGGGATACGTTCCTTGCTGTAGGCCACCTGGGGTGGAGGGGTTGTGTCAATCTCATTAACACAGGATAGGGGAACATCTTCCTTCCCATAGGTGATGTCCAAAATATAGTAGAAAGGCTTATAGGGCTGAAACTTGCGGTCCACAAGAACGTATGGATCCAAACAGAACATCTCCAGGAAGAGGAAATCACAGCCAGTCTCAAATAGGTAGCGTTCAATCTCCTGCATTGTCCGAAGGCACAGACCACAGGGTGTCTTATAGATAACATGAAAGCCCATCTTGCGGTTAACTCGACGCCGGGCTGTCATCCGCCGAAAGTCATATAGTAATGGGACCAGCAGAGGGTTCTTGCCCCGGTACTGCTCATTCCTCATAGGTCTGATTCGAGACAGACAGGTATAGCTGCAGACATGAGGTAAGTAGAAAAGCTTCTCCATGGGAGCACGGTAGGAGGGCTCTGCTGGGGCCCGCTCCAGCATGCCATGGAAGGCTGGGGGTGCTGGAGGGGCTGGCGGTGCTGGGGGTGCTGAGGGTGCTGGGGCAGAGGCTGTGGAGCCTAAAGGTGATCTGCAAATGAGATGCAAGCGATCAGATCAGAAGGCAATAGGACCTCTGTTGTATAATTAACTCTCCAGCTAGCTAAGCCATTTCTCTCATCTTTCAAACAGCTGTGCTCCTGAAGCTGAAGATGATTCAAATAAGATTTTCCCTTGCCCTACCAAACCTGGATAATGAAACTCCCTGGTTACTCTTCACTGACTGATAACATCTCTATTTCAACAGTGTACCTTTCCTAAAATGTATTTGCCTGTGAATTATGGAAGTAGACTCCAGTCTTCTACCAATGTTTTTTTTTTGTCTGCTGTGTGTTCTAGAAACGTCCTTACTAACTACTCCCAGAATTAAAGGAAAGAAGCTGTTTCCTTTCTATTTTAGCAATGATGGCACCATGTTCAATAAGAAGTTTTAACAAATGGCTTTCTGATGATACCATATTTCCAAGCACCCAGCTTCTTTTTTTTTTTTTTGAGACAGCATCTTGTTCTGTCGCCAGGTTGGAGTGTAGTGGTGCCATCTCAGCTCACTGCAACCTCCTACTCCTTCGTTCAAGTGATTTTCCTGCCTCAGTCTCCTGAGCAGCTGTGATTACAGGCATGTGCCACCACGCCCAGCTAATTTTTGTATTTTTAGTAGCGAGGGGGTTTCACCATGTTGCCCAGGATGGTCTCAATCTCCTGACCTCAGGTGATCTGCCTGCCTTGGCTTCCCAAAGTGCTGGGATTACAGGTGTAAGCCACCGCACCCAGCCCAAGCACCCAGCTTCTAATTCAATTATTCTTACTTTCTATTTATTAGAAACTTCTATGGGTAAAGCTTCCTTTTCAAGTCCAAACTCCTCACCATCTTAAACTAAGCCATTCAGAACCAAGGAACCTTCCCCCTACACGGTGACCACTCATTGCCATCCTGCCTACAGAAAGCCTCAGGTTTTCTCACCTGTATGTCTGGTTGATCCCAGGTTTACCACCAGAGACATTTTCACTGAGTGCAGGAGACGTAGGGGAGGAATGACCAGAGCCCACAGATCCTGGTCGGAAGGATGTGCTCTTTTTGGCTACCTGCTTCCGTGACTGGGCAAGCTGGCTTTCCAAACTTCTGGGAGATTAAAGAGAGCACGTAGTAAGGGATGTGGAAAACATAATATGAAAAAAACTGAAGAAAAAAGAAAGACTAACACTCACTCACTGTCACCTGCTTGGGGGGATAGAGGTGGAGCAGGTGGGAAAGGTGGGGCAGGTGGAGCTGTAGGCTGTGGGGGTTCCACTGGCTTGAACTGGGTTCCAGTACCAGTCAGATCCTGTGTGTATTGGACAACAGGGCCTTTGCTCCTCACAGCACCTACAGGAAAAAGGAAATTGACCACTGAGAAGATGATAGCTATGATGCTTTCAGTCACACATCTGATCCTTAACTTATACAATATAAAAAAGCAGCAATGGCTGGACGCAGTGGCTCACACCTGTAATCACAGCACTTTGGGAGGCCAAGGTGGGGGCAGGTTGCTTGAGGTTATGAGTTCGAGACCAGCCTGGCCAACATGGTGAAACCCCATCTCTACTAAAAATATAAGAATTAGGCATGGTGGTGCACATCTGTAATTCCAGCTGCTCGGAAGGCATAGGAGAATCACATGAACTGGGAGGTGGAGGCTGGAGTGAGCCGAAATCGTGTCAGTGCACTCCAGCCTGGGCAACAGAGTGAGACTGTGTCTCAAAAAAAGAAAAAAAAAAAAGGCACCAATGGACACATTTTAAGTAAGTGCTAAGACTCTCAGTTCCTATTATTAACTGGCATGGATGCTGGGATATGTTGTTTTGACTTAGATAAGACTTTTTCTTTTTTTCTTGTTTTAAAGTGAAAGCAAGTTTATTAAGAAAGTAAAAGAATAAAAGAATAGTGGCCGGGCGCGGTGGCTCATGCCTTTAATCCCAGCACTTTGGGAGGCCTATGCAGGCAGAACACCTGAGGTCAGGAGTTCGAGACCAGCCTGGCCAACATGGTAAAACTGTCTCTACTAAAAACACAAAAATTAGCTTGGCGTGGTAGGGGATGCCTGTTATCCCAGTTACTTAGGAGGCTGAGGCAGGAGAACTGCTTGAACCCAGGAGGCAGAGGCTGCAGTGAGCCAAGACCGTGCCACTGCACTCCAGCCTGGGTGACGGAGTCAGATTCCATTTCAAAAATAAAAATAAAAAGAAAAGCTACTCCATAGGCAGAGGCAGAGCAGCCACTTTTTTTTTTTTTTTTTTTTT
>NW_016107503.1:5266381-5272926 GCF_001604975.1 Cebus imitator
TTTTTTTGGTAGAGATAAGGTCTTGCTATGTTGCCTAGCCTGGTCTCCAACTCCTGGCCCCGAATGATCCTCCCACCTCAGCCTCCCAAAGTGCTGAGATTACAGACATGAGCCACCATGAACCATGCTGAGTCTTAGACAGGACTTTATATCTTCCTATCCCAGATGATTTACCTGATTAATTATGTTATACTTTGAGGGAATATTTTCAGAAATATTCTTTAGCCAACTAATTTTGGCAGAAAAACATCAACCTGAAAGTATGACAGTAACATTAAAAAACAAAAACAAATCTGTTTTTTGTTTTTGAGACAGAGTCTCGTTCTGTCACCCAGGCAGGAGTGCAGTGGTGTGATCATAGCTCACTGCAACTTTGACCTCCTTGGTTCAACTGATCCTTCTGTCTCAACTTCTCGAATAGCTTGGACTACAGATTAATGCCACCATACCCAACTAATTTTTGTGTGGGTTTTTTTTTTTTTTGGTAGAGAGAGGGTTTCACCATGTTCCCCAGGCT
This sequence comes from Cebus imitator, assembly GCF_001604975.1. NCBI lineage: Eukaryota > Metazoa > Chordata > Mammalia > Primates > Cebidae > Cebus > Cebus imitator. Next base: position 5,266,899 of record NW_016107503.1, read on the forward strand.
GGTCTTGAATTCCTGAGCTCAAGCAAACCACTTGTCTCAGCCTCTGAAAGTGTTGGGATTGTAGGTGTGACCCACTGTACCTGGTCAGATCTGGGTTTTAAAGAAAACTGACTAAATGCTTGATGTGGTAGCTTATGCTTGTAATCCCAGCACTCTGGGTAGCTGAGGCAGGCAGACAACTTGAGCCCAGGAGTTCAAGACCAGCCTGGGCAACATAGCAAATAAACATAACCCAGTCTCTGTTTATTTAAAAAAAGAAAAAGAAAACTAACCATAGATAACACACAAAGCTGACAATTCTCACATGGACAACAGAGGGTAGCTACTATCACCCCAACTTAAAACCAATTGTTTCAGATTTTTATGTGGTTGTTTACAACAAGTCAGAGCCACAGCATGGAGAAGCAGCAGGACAAATCAATCACCACTATTGGAAACAACTCGGCACATATCCCGTTTCCGAGTAAGCAGCGTCACTGCGGTAAACAAAGGACAGCCACTGTATATAATCTTTGCTGGCTGGCCCTGTTTCTTCCCTCCCCCAGGTATCTTTCAGGACATACCCATGTTTGGACGTGTCCTGAGCTGTCCTCCTTGCTTCTTCTCCAGTGCAGAGGCTGAGGATGTTTTCATGCTGAACATGGGCTCCAGCCGTGTAGAGCCTCGATAGATCCACTCACATCTTTTGTCATCCTGAGGAATTAGGAGAGAAGAATCAAGGGAAATAGCTTACAGGCTAGAATTTATCCTGTCCTGTATAGAGGATATACACCATGTGTCACCTCTGGGAAATCTCCCTGATGAGCCTTAAATTCCTTATCTACTCAATAAACTTAGGTGCCAGGCTCCATGAAGGGTATCAGGAACACAGGAAAAATATATACTCCTTGTTTAAGGAATTATAGGAGCAACAGATGTCTATACTGAGTATAAAAACTAGGATAGCTGGGCACAATGCCTCACACCTATAATCCTGGTAAGTTGGGAGGATGAGGCAGGCAGATTGCTTGAGCTCAGGAGTTCAAGACCAGCCTGGGCAACATGGCGAAACCCATCTCTACTAAAAATACAAACATCAGCCAGGTGTGGTGGCCTGCACTTGTAGTCCCAGCTACTTGGGAGGCTGACATGGGAGGACCACTTGAACCCTGGAAGTTGAGGCTGCAGTGAGCCGTGACTGTACCACTGTACTCCAGCCTGGGTGACAGTGAGACTGTGTCTTTAAAAAAAAACCTCAAAAAACAAACAAACAACAACAACAACAAAAAACAGGCTGAGCACCATGGCTCACACCTGTAAGCTCAGCACTTTGGGAGGCTGAGGTGGGTAGATCACTTGAGGTTAGGAGTTCGGGACCAGCCTGGCCAAATGGTGAAATCCCGTCTCTACTAAAAATACAACAAATTAGCCAAGAATGATGGCGGGCACCTGTAATCCCAGCTACTAGGAAGGCTGAGGCAGGAGAATCACTCAAACCCAGGAGGCAGAGGTTGCAGTGAGCAGAGATCATGCCATTGCACTCCAGCCTGGGCAACAAGAGTAAAATGCCATCTGAAAACACAAAACAAAACAAAACAAAAATACAGCAAACTAAAAGCATAAGATCATAAGGCCTCAAGAGTAAAGGGCTGAGAACACCGAGAAGAAATATAATTTCTCATTTCTTCTGGCTACTTTGGGCACACTGCCTACTGGGTAGCCCTGTTCTGCAAGAAGTAGTATTAAAAAATATTTTTAAAAAATTAAAAAAATAAATAAATAAATATAATTCTAAGAAGGGAGAGACAAGGGAGAAAAGGATGAGTACAAAAGATCTAAGAGTTAAACTGAACCTTGAAAGATAATCAAGACTCCTAGATCCCTCTTCTTTGTACCAGTGTCCTATTAAAACCTTAACCCTGGAAAAATGGAATTGACTGCCTTTTCTGTTACTACACACACTGTGAATGCTCCTAGAGAGAGAGAGAAAAAAAATCAAAACCATGCAGATTAATATGGAATTTCTTTTTCTTTTTCTTTTTTTGAGACGGAGTTTCACTCTTGTTGCCTAGGCTGGAGTGCAATGGCATGATCTCAGCTCACTGCAGACCTCACCTCCTGGGTTCAAACAATTCTCCGGCCTTAGCCTCTCGAGCAGCTGGGATTACAGGCACTTGCCACCATACTGACTAATTTTTTTATGTTTAGTAGAGACAGGGTTTCGCCATGTTGGCCAGGCTGGTCTCGAACTCCTGAACTCAGGTGTTCTGCCCGCTTCAGCCTCCCAAAGTGCTGGGATAATAGGCATGAGCCACCACGCCTGGCCAGAGAATTTATTTTTTTATTTTATTTTTATTTTATTTTATTTTTTTTTTGAGACGGAGTTTCGCTCTCGTTACCCAGGCTGGAGTGCAATGGCGCGATCTCGGCTCACCGCAACCTCCGCCTCCTGGGTTCAGGCAATTCTCCTGCCTCAGCCTCCTGAGTAGCTGGGATTACAGGCATGCGCCACCATGCCCAGCTAATTTTTGTATTTTTAGTAGAGACGGGGTTTCACCATGTTAACCAGGATGGTCTCGATCTCTTGACCTCGTGATCCCCCCGCCTCGGCCTCCCAAAGTGCTGGGATTACAGGCGTGAGCCACCGCGCCCGGCTATTTTTTTATTTTTTTTTGAGACCTAGTCTTGCTCCATTACCCAGGCTGGAATACAGTGGTGTGATCTCTGCTCACTGCAACTCCCACCTCCCTGGTTCAAGCAAGTCCCCTGCCTCAGCTTCCCAAGTAGCTGGGATTACAGGTACATGTCACCAGGCCCAGCTAATTGTTTTTGCATTTTGACTAGAGATTGGGTTTCACCATGTTGGTCAGGCTAGTCTCAAACTCCTGACCTCATGATCTACCCGCCTTGGCCTCCCAAAGTTGTGGGATTACAGGCGTGAGTCACTGCACCCGGCCAACAATTTATTTTCAACAATGACCCACAGAGGAACAACAGAAAGGACAAAGTAAAATTTGACCAAAACCAGAACACATAGGAGGATAAGAAAGAGGAAGGCTATGGAATAGCTATAAAACCATCCTCATTACTGCCTCTTAAGTCTCTCCCATCAACCTCTGCCTCCAAAATTCTAGGGAAGAACAGTACCAGGAAGAGGATCCTGACTAGGCTGCCATCCACCTCCTCAACTCGGGACTTCCACCATGTGCCTTCCCACTCAGTCTTGATAAGCTGGCCACTCTTGAGCAGTACCATGGGGCGGTTGGGGTAGGCAGTGACATACTCCTCTATGAAGTCACGACAGGAGATGTCTTCTATGTCCTCCCAAGTCTTTTTCACTGTTTCAAGAAGAAGTAGAACTGAGAGGGCAGGTAGGGCATGTCTTGATAGGGAAAAGGCTTGGCAAGGAGACATTTGACATTTTTCAAGTTGAAAAGGAGAGAAAAAGTAAAATCAGAACCTCAAGGGAAGCAAAGCCAAGACCATCTAAGTAATACACGTAATGCACAAATTGCACATACTTACAAATTGAGTAACTAATAAATAAGTAATGTACAATATAGGAGATTCACTTATTTCATATAAATGGATGTCTCTCCTTTGGAAAATTCAAGTGGAAATTCTTGCTCACTTGTTGGTAAGTCTAGTAGTAAATTTTAAAGGATCAGATGGCATCATGAAATGTAAAAATTAGTCCTTCCTTCTCATTCTCTATCAGGTTTTTAAGAGACTCAGAATGTGTTTACTGCCATGTTATGTGTCAACACAGCACTGTTAGATGATTCTTCTGTTGTTAAAAATGATTGTTTCCGTAGGAGTCTGCTCCCAAGCCAGGGTAACAAATATAGAAAACACAATCATGTTCCATCTAACAGAGCTTCTGCGGAAAGCATTATGCAGACTACACATTTATACAAGTGTTAGGTGCAGCATGACACTAGGAAAGAAGTACGCCTTTTCCAACCTAACTCACTTAGAAATGAAACTGAAGCACATCTATAACGTGAGCAGTCTACTCAAGGTCATTCATGATCTTCTAGGGTCTCACTTTTTGGCTACAAAGATCCGTAAAACTGTATCTCCCAAAGGACATCAACCAAACTTATGCTCTTTGAGACTGAAGTACCAAAAACACCAGGGCTTTTCAACTGGAGGTCGTAAAAAGAAATATAAGGTAGAGGAGGAGAAATCTGAGCCAAGAAAGGAGGGAGGGACACTCACGTGGCCGGCAAATGGGATACAGTTCAGACTGTGTGACATAGGAAGCATAGCCATCATCAAAGAAAATGAGAAACCTGTAAGGGAAGAGTGACAGTAGAAAGACCTGGGGTTTATATCTAACATGATCCACAGAAATTATTTTATCATAGCTTCCACTTCTCTGGATCACAACAGGATGTACTCCAGGGAAGACATCCAGTCTACCACTTTCTTCCTGTTTTCTTTCTTTCCACGATGGGAGTTAGGAGTTCTCCCTTAATTTAACGAACACATCCCTACTTTTTCAAAAAACATACATATGTATATTTTGAGACGGAGTCTCCTTCTGTTGCCCAGGCTGGAGGGCAGTGGTGCAATCTCGGCTTACTGCAACCTCCGCCTCCTGGGTTCAAGCGATTATCCTGCCTCAGCCTCCCAAGTCGCTGGGATTACAGACATGTGCCATGACACCTGGCTAATTTTTGTATTTTTAGTAGGGACAGGGCTTCGCCAGTTGGCCAGGCTGGTCTTTAACTCCTGACCTCAAATGATCCACTCGCCTTGGCCTCCCAAAGTGCTAGGATTACAGGCATGAGACACTGCGCCCAGCCAAAAAAAACATATATTATTTTTCCTCTATCAGATTCCTATGCTGCTGCTAACCATTTAGTCTCCATTTCTTTCTTCTATGTGAATCCCTTATTCCCCTATTAATCACTCTTGATTATTCTCTTCCTAGTTTTCTCTTTGAGGAAAGAAAAGGAAAAAAAAAAAAAAAAAAAAAAAAAAAAAAAAAAAAAAAGTAAAAAAAAAAAAAAAAAAAAAAAAAAAAGAAGAGGGAGAAAGAATCACCCACATGTCTCCTGTGGTCAAGAAAGAGTAAGGGTTTCAGCCCACTAGGGACTAAGAACACAAAAGCTAATTGTGAGATCTGGTCTATGGCAAAAACAGGGCAGGTGCTGTGCTCCCAGCCTCTACCCCTTTACAGTTCTCTGTCCAGGTACCTGAGCTTGTTTTTGACGTTTGGTGTCTCAGCTACAATGCCAGCATAGAGCCAGACCTGATTCCCATCTTTGTATTTGGCGACCACCCGACTGCCCACAAACAGCTTGTCAGCAGGAGGGTGGTAATCATAGGCAATATGGTTCCCCGACAGCAGACTCTTTCCTTTGTTGTCGAATTTCACCTTGTACTTCTTCCCCGGACCTGAGTAAAAGGGAAAGATAAATATTTTTTAAAACTGCCAGTTTGTGTATAAATCCTGGCCGCTATGTGAGAGACAAATGGGAAGGTCATATGGAAAAGAAACAATCAGCAGTGGAGGGTGCAGGCTGCCTTTAATGAGTGGGTCCTCCAAGTCTGCACATACCAACTGTCTGGATGGCAATAAGGGTGCCTTTGTGCCATGTCTTAGTTCTCTTCTTGCCCAGAATTCGCATGCTGACTATCAGGTCACCATCTTTGCTTAGTTCTCCAGACATCTGACTCAAGGTTCCTATAGAAGAAAGAAAGTTATTCTAAAGAGTTATGATATAGATTGGGTAGAGAATGGGAAGGTAAAGAGGGTAGTAAGGTAATCAGGGAAGATGGGGTAATTTTTTATACCTCGCCACTTTTGTGGCTCTCTTGGCTACAGGCAGAAATACAATGCACAGATAACTCCATTGTTTATACTAACAGGAAAAACTGAAATAAATGAAGTCCACATGTAACTCAAGAATATCCCAGGGCCAGGAGCAGATGACATCTGTTATTCCACCACTTTAGGAGGCTGAGGTAAAGGATGGCTTGCGGTCAGGAGTGCTGACCAATCTGAGAAACAAAGTGAGATCCCATTTCTACAAAAAAA
>NW_016107503.1:5273274-5276813 GCF_001604975.1 Cebus imitator
AAAAAAAATAAAAAAATAAATAAAAATAAAAAAACAAGAAAAAAAGAGTATTTCACTTTACCAAATAAATGTTTCCAACTCTTTATTAACAGCAACGATAACTCTTAAATGCTAAGTAGCATTTATAAATCATTTTCCTGTAGGATATCTATGAATAGCCCTAATCTACAAAGCTTTCCTCAATTTTTTTTTTTAAAGACAGGTTCTTGCTCTGTTCCCAGGCTGAAGTGCAATGGCACAATCACAGCTAACTGCATCCTCAAACTCCTGAGCTCAAGCAATTCTCCCACCTCAGCCTCCTGAGAAGCTGAGATTACACGTGTGCACCATCATGCCAAGCTAATTTTTTTCATTTTTTTTTTTTTTTTCATTTTTTAAAAGACGGGGTTTCACCATATTGGTCACGCTAGTCTTGAACTCCCGACCTCAGGTGATCCGCCCACCTTGGCCTCCAAAGTGTTTGGATTATAGGCGTGAGCCACCACGCCCGGCTCAAGCTAATTTAAAAATTTTTATTTTATGTGCTTTATTTTTTTCTGACACTATCCACCTGGAGGATTTTTAAACATTTTTCTATAGAAATGGGGTTTCACTATGTTGCCCAGGCTAGTCTTTGATCCTAGGCCTCAAGTGATCCCTCCTGCCTCAGCCTCCCAAAGCTGCTGAAATTACAGATGTGAGCCACCACACCTGGCCTCAAACCTCTTTGTAACAAGAGTCTGAGTTACTCTCTTCTCCCTAATATCCACCTGGAAGAAGTAGTCATGAGGATGTAAACAGCCTAAATGTAGGATGCTAAAGAGGTACTGAAATGAAACCATCACAGACTGGAGATCACCATCAGTGTAACTGGGATTTCATAACTACTAAGGATAATGAGTCTGGCAGGTCACAATCAATCAGCAGACACAAGACTGAAGATCTCTATAAAAATTCACCTCCCATCTGTACCCAGGTATTTTTTGACCCTAACCTTTATGCAGATCCTGGGAACTACTCTTCTTGTTGACAGCATCCATGAACTTCTGAACATCTTGAGCTGACTTTCTTAAGGCAGCCATAGCTTCACGGAGCTACAGAAAAGGGGATGAGGAAAACAAGTTTTGAAACAGTAACATGGGTTAAAATAACTTCAGAATAAGGCCGGGCGCGGTGGCTCAAGCCTGTAATCCCAGCACTTTGGGAGGCCGAGGCGGGTGGATCACGAGGTCAAGAGATCGAGACCATCCTGGTCAACACGGTGAAACCCCGTCTCTACTAAAAATACAAAAAATTAGCTGGGCATGGTGGTGCGTGCCTGTAATCCCAGCTACTCAGGAGGCTGAGGCAGGAGAATTGCCTGAACCCAGGAGGCGGAGGTTGCGGTGAGCCGAGATCGCGCCATTGCACTCCAGCCTGGGTAACATGAGTGAAACTCCGTCTCAAAAAAAAAACAAACAAACAAAAAAAAAAAACAACAACAAAAAAAACTTCAGAATAAAACACAACTTGTATTTAAAAAAAAAAAACACACACGAAATGGAATGAGTTGAATAAGAGTTATGTTTGGAAGCTTATGGTTACTTTGTCCAGCAAAGCTGCCCTTTCTGTTTTTTTTTTTTTTGAGACAGAGTTTCGCTCTTGTTACCCAGGCTGGAGTGCAATGGCACAGCCTTGGCTTACCACAACCTCCGCCTCCTGCGTTCAAGTGATACTCCTATCTCAGTCCCCCTGAGTAGCTGGGATTACAGGCATGTGCCACCATGCCAGGCTAATTTTGTATATTTGGTAGAGACGGGGTTTCTCCATATTAGTCAGGCTGGTCTTGAACTCCTGACCTCAGGTGATCTGCCCTCTTCAGCCTCCCAAAGTGCTGGGATTATAGGCGTGAGCCACTGCGTGCAGCTTTTTTTTTTTTTTTAAATAGGGACAAGGTTTCACCATGTTGGCCAGGATGGTCTCAATCTCTTGACCTTGTGATCCACCCGCCTCGGCCTCCCAAAGAGCTGGGATTATAGGTGTGAGCCACTGCACCTGGCTTTATTTATTTTTGAGACGGAGTCTTGTTCTGTCGCCCAGATTGGAGTGCAGTGGCACAATCTTGGCTCACTGCAACCTCCGCATCCTGGGTTCCAGCAATTCTCCTGTCTCAGCCTCCCAAGTAGCTAGGTGCGCACCACCATACCCTGGTAATTTTTGTATTTTTTTTTAGTAGAGACGGGGTTTCACCACGTTGGCCAGGCTGGTCTTAAACTCCTGACCTCAAGTGATCCACTTGAGATGGATCCCTGTAAAGTTCTGGGATTACAGGTGTGAACCACTGCGCCTGGCCCAAAGCTGCCCTTGCTTACAAGCCTAGTTCAAAAATCAATGTTTCAACATTAGGAAGTTTTTTTGCTCAATTTACCTAGCAAACACTGCTAAATCATACTTTCATACAATACTCCTTTCTAGTGAATGAATTTCTTGCTAACTTCTTTTTGAATTCTTACAACGTCTGTTAGAGGACTGCAACGCAAGGGGCTGATGACAGGGTGAATGATAAGATGTTGACAGCTAGACTGACTAAATGGTCAGTCCAAAAATTTCTCCTATTTTCATGTTCTTATCTCTCACCCTTCCCTTACCATCCTAACTTACCTTCTGGTCTTTTGGAGTTCTGTTCCCAGCATCACCTACAGACGAGAAGAACTCTAATGAGTGTAAGAAACTTACACATAGAAATTTCTGATAAATCAAGAACTTACTTAAAAGCATTATTATGGGAGCATTATCAATAATAACTGAAAATAATCTTGATATAGGTATACATACAAATATAAAGTACTGAAAGGGTTTGGAAAGACACAAAGTGAATGGCTAGGTGTGGTGGCTCACACCTGTAAACCCAGCTACTTGGAAGGCTTAGTTGGGGGGTTACTCGAGGCCAGGAGTTCATGACTAGCTTGGGCAACACAGCAAGATCCTGTCTCTCTCTCTCTTTTTTTGAGATGGAGTCTCGCTCTGTTGCCCAGGCTGGAGTACAGTGGCACAATCTCAGCTCACCACAACCTCCGCCTCCCAAGTTCAAGCGATTCTCCTGCCTCAGCCTCTAGAGTAGCTGGGATTACAGGCGCGCACCACCATGTCCGTGTAATTTTTGTATTTTTAGTACAGACAGGGCTTTACTATGTTGGCCAGGCTGGTCTCACACTCCTGACCTTGTGATCCCCCGCCTTGGCCTCCCAAGACCCTGTCTCTTAAAAATTAGGCCAGGCATGATAGCTCACACCTGTTATCCCAGCACTTTGGGAGGCCAAGGTGGGCAGATCACCTGAGATCAGGAGTTCCAGACCAGCCTGGCCAACATGGTGAAACCCCATCTCTACTAAAAACACAAAAATTAGCTGGGCGTTGTGGTGTGCACCTATAATCTCAGCTACTCAGGAGGCTGAGGCAGGAAAATAGCCGGAACCCAGGAGGCATAAGCTGCAATAAGCCAAGATTGCACCACTGTACTCCAGCCTGGTTGACAGAGCAAGATTCAGTCTCAAAAAATAATAATAATAAACAAAAATGTA